>NC_067443.1:1288005-1588005 GCF_009764475.1 Pristis pectinata
CTCGCACACACCTCCCTCGCACACACACCTCCCTCACACACACCTCCCTCACACACACCCCCCTCGCACACACCTCCCTCACACACACACCTCCCTCACACACACCCCCCTCCACACACACCCCCCTCGCACACACCTCCCTCGCACACACCTCCCTCACACACACCCCCCTCCACACACACCCCCCTCGCACACACCTCCCTCGCACACACCTCCCTCACACACACCCCCCTCCACACACACCTCCCTCGCACACACCTCCCTCGCACACACACCTCCCTCACACACACCTCCCTCACACACACACCCCCCTCGCACACACCCCCCTCGCACACACCCCCCTCACACACACACCCCTCCACACACACCCCCCTCGCACACACCTCTCTTGCACACACACCTCCCTCCGCACACACCTCCCTCACACACACACCCCCCTCACACACACCCCCCTCACACACACCTCCCTCACACACCCCCCCTCCACACACACCCCCCTCGCACACACCTCCCTCACACACACACCCCCCTCACACACACCTCCCTCGCACACACCTCCCTCACACACACACCCCTCCACACATACCCCCCTCGCACACACCTCCCTCGCACACACACCTCCCTCCACACACCTCCCTCACACACACCTCCCTCGCACACACCTCCCTCGCACACACACCTCCCTCGCACACACACCTCCCCCGCACACACACCTCCCTCCACACACCTCCCTCACACATACCTCCCTCGCACACACCTCCCTCGCACACACACACCCCTCGCACACACCTCCCCCGCACACACACCCCCCTCGCACACACCTCCCTCACACACACCTCCCTCGCACACACCTCCCTCACACACACACCTCCCTCCGCACACACCTCCCTCACACACACACCCCCCTCGCACACACCTCCCTCGCACACACACCCCCCTCGCACACACCACCCTCACACACACACCCCTCGCACACACCTCCCTCACACACACCTCCCTCGCACACACCCCCCTCCACACACACCTTCCCCCTACACCTCCCCCTACACCTCCCCCTACACACACCCCCTACACCCCCACTACACCTCCCCCTACACCCCTCTACCCCTACACCTCCCCTACACCTCCCCCTACACTCCAACACCTCCCCCTACACCCCCTCTACACCCCCTACACCTCCCCCCTACACCTCCCCCTACACCTCCCCCCTACACCTCCCCCTACACCTCCCCCCTACACCTCCCCCTACACCTCCCCCCTACACCTCCCCCTACATCTCCCCCCTACACCTCCCCCCTACACCTCCCCCCTACTCCCCCTACACCTCCCCCCTACTCCCCTCTACACCTCCCCCCTACACCTCCCCCCTACTCCCCCCTACACCTCCCCCCTGCACCTCCCCCAGTTAATGTCAAGAGTCCTTTAACACCCACGTGAAGCTCAGCTCAAAGACACCACTGGTGACAGCGTTGCCCTCCCCCAGTTCCGTCCTTCCCACAGTGGGACACCCCCTCAGTACCCCCCCCAACACAGGGTTACGTCCCTCAGCACCGCCCCTCCCACGGCCAGACAACAGCAAAGGTCAACCTCCGGCACAACTTCCTCAGGATGTCCGTGCCGTGGTTGGTGACCGGCTCCCTGACTCACCAGCCCAGTGCCCGACACACGTTAGGGACAGAGACACCCACCTCGGCACAGGCACCACTTCCTCTCCCTCAGCACAACCGTCCGACACCCATCGCCTGGGAATCCCATCACACACTCCCGGGGTCAGACACAGGGTGAAGCTCCCTCCGCACCGTCCCATCACACAGTCCTGGGTCAGTCCCTCCGTGCACGGAGTGTGTCCTACCCTCGTACACTGAACTCCCTCTGTCCCATAGTATTCCTCACCATTCACAGCCTCCTACACTGAGCTCCCTCTTCCTAGATCAGTGGGGACGCGGTCACTGATCCCGTTGACCTGTAGAGGACACGTGGGTGCCAGCGGGTTCCTCAGCCGCATCCTCTGCATGGTTATTTGGGAGAAACATTCCGAATCCCTCGGCAGGCCAGCGGCGGGGTCGAGACCACCTGCATCGAGCACCAACACCTTGGGGACGGCTTAATTGTGTGGGCTGAGGGGATGACTGGTTCAGCACATCCCCCGATGCTGCCCCCCTCCACTCCTCTCAGGCACGGGCAGGCAGTGGGGGGGGTCTCCAGATGTGTCCCCACTCCCCCTCCTGTGACACCAAGATCCAGAGGAAGATGGAGGGTCTCACTCACCGGGTGGTGGGTGTGCTGTGGTACCGGGCGGAGGGTCCCTCGGGGGTGACGGGCCAGGTCTCTGCGGCCGTCCTCAAGTCTCCCGATCGGGGAGGGCAGTCAGTCGTTGGTGCGTGTCCCTGGCCAGTGGTGACTCCTTGACACGGGTGCCCCACGAGGCTGCGTCCTCAGCCCCCTGCTCTCCCCGCCCGATACACTGACTGTGCAGCTAGGTTTTGCTCTAACCCCATCTACAAGTTTGCAGATGACGCCACCGTTGTCGGCCGTATCTCAAACAGCGAGGAGTCGGCGTACAGGAAGGAGATAGAGAGCTTAGTAGAATGGTGTCATGACAAAACCTTTCCCCCATTGACTTCAGGAGAGGGAGCGGTGTACACGCTCCTGTCTAGTGTCGCGGTTAGTGTGGCGCTATTACAGCGCCAGCGACCCGGGTTCAATTCCGGCCGCTGTCTGGAAGGAGTTTGTACGTTCTCCCCGTGTCTGCGTGGGTTTCCTCCGGGTGCTCCGGTTTCCTCCCGCATTCCAGAGACGTACGGGTTAGGAAGTTGCGGGCGTGCTATGTTGGCACTGGAAGCGTGGCGACACTTGCGGGCTGCACAAAAGATGCATCTCACTGTGTGTTTTGATGTACATGTGACTAATAAAGATATCTTATCTTACATCAATGGTGCTGAGGGTGAGAGGGTTGAGAGCTTCAAGTTCTTGGGAGTGAACATCACCAACAGCCTGTCCTGGTCAAATCACGTAGATGCCACGGCCAAGAAAGCTCACCAGCGCCTCTACGTCCTCAGGAGGCTAAAGAAATTTGGTTTGTCCCCAATGACACTCACTGACTTTTATCGATGCACCATAGAAAGCATCCTATCTGGATGCATCACGGCTTGGCACGGCAACTGCTCTGCCCAGGACCGCAAGAAACTGCAGAGAGTTGTGGACACAGCCCAGCGCATCACGGGCACCAGCCTCCCCTCCTTGGACTCTGTCTTTACCTCTCGTTGTCTCGGTGTAGCAGCCGGCATAATCAAAGACCCCATCCACCCGGGCCATTCTCTCTTCTCTCCTCTGCCATCAGGCAGAAGATACAGGAGCCTGAGGGCGCGGACCGCCAGGCTCAAGGACAGCTTCTATCCCATAGTGATAAGACTGTTGAACGGTTCCCTTATACGATGAGATGGACTCTGACCTCACGATCTACCTTGTTGTGACCTTGCACCTTATTGCACTGCACTTTCTCTGTAGCTGTGACACTTTACTCTGTACTGTTATTGTTTTTACCTGTACTACCTCAATGCACTCTGTACTAACTCAATGTAACTGCACTGTGTAATGAATTGACCTGTACGATCGGTTTGCAAGACAGGTTTTTCACTGGACCTCGGTACAATTCACAACAGTAAACTGATTGACTGGTCTCCCCTCCACGTTAGGCTGCAGAGACTCCCACACACTGACACCGCCCGCACTGACACCCCCCGCACTGACACCCCCCGCACTGACACCTCCCACACTGACGCCCCCCGCGCACTGACACCCCCCGCACACTGACACCCCCCACACTGACACCCCCCACACACTGACACCCCCCACACACTGACACCCCCCGCGCACTGACACCCCCCACACTGAGACCCCCCACACTGACACCCCCCACACTGACACCCCCCGCGCACTGACACCCGCCACACACTGACACCCTCCACACTGACACCCTCCACACTGACACCCCCCACACTGACGCCCCCCGCGCACTGACACCCCCCGCACACTGACACCCCCCACACTGACACCCCCCGCACACTGACACCCCCCGCGCACTGACACCCCCCACACTGAGACCCCCCACACTGACACCCCCCGCACACTGACACCCCCCGCGCACTGACACCCCCCGCGCACTGACACCCCCCACACTGACACCCCCCGCGCACTGACACCCCCCCACACTGAGACCCCCCACACTGACACCCCCCACACTGACACCCCCCGCACACTGACACCCCCCGCGCACTGACACCCCTCGCGCACTGACACCCCCCACACTGACACCCCCCGCGCACTGACACCCTCCACACTGACACCCCCCACACTGACACCCCCCGCGCACTGACACCCTCCATACTGACACCCCCCACACTGAGACCCCCCACACTGACACCCCCCACACTGACACCCCCCGCGCACTGACACCCCTCGCGCACTGACACCCCCCACACTGACACCCCCCGCGCACTGACACCCCTCGCGCACTGACACCCCCCACACTGACACCCCCCGCGCACTGACACCCCCCGCGCACTGACACCCCCCACACTGACACCCCCCGCGCACTGACACCCTCCACACTGACACCCCCCACACTGACACCCCCCGCGCACTGACACCCTCCATACTGACACCCCCCACACTGAGACCCCCCACACTGACACCCCCCACACTGACACCCCCCGCGCACTGACACCCCCCACACTGACACCCCCCACACTGACACCCCCCGCGCACTGACACCCCCCACACTGACACCCCCCGCGCACTGACACCCTCCACACTGACACCCCCCACACTGACACCCCCCACACTGACACCCCCCACACTGACACCCCCCGGACGTGCAGGGGAAGAGGCGCTGCCCCCGGAGGACCCACAGCTCCCCGCGGTGAGTGGGCCTGGCTGATGCCCGTCATCAGTCGGGACTTTCCAGTGTCTGGGCTGCTGTGGTGTAACTGGTGGAAGTTCCGTGACCGCGCTGACCTTTGGATCACTGGGGCGGTTGTGAAGTACCCCACGTGAGCTGAGTACAGCGGCACGGTGCCTGTAACCGAGTCAATCGTCTCAGTGTGTCCGCCGGTCTTTCAGCAGGATTCCAACAGCCCCCCCTGCCCTCACAGACAGCCCTTGCTCTCCAAGCACACACACACACACCCAGACACACACACACACCCAGACACACACACACACACACACACACACACTCACACACACTCACACACACACCCAGACACACACACACACCCAGACACACACACACACACACACACACACACACTCACACACACTCACACACACACCCAGACACACACACACACACACCCAGACACACACACACACTCACACACACACACACACCCAGACACACACTCACACACACACCCAGACACACACACACACCCAGACACACACACACACCCAGACACACTCACACACACACACACACACACACTCTTACACACTCACACTTACACACGCAGATGCACACATATCCCCAATACACTTCCTCTCACTTCAACTGCATGTGGCTTCACCCCAGGCGGAGCTGATATTCGATCAGAGACCCCGCCCGTCCCCTCCCTACCCCTAGCTCTCCCTACCACCTCCCTGCCCTGTATCGGACCCCTTCCCCGGCAGGGATTCAGGGAACTGCCCCTCCCTGAATCTCATGGAACCTGGTAGGATCCTGGACCCCTCTCCCGCTCCCCACAGACCCTTCCAGCCCCTCACCCTCTTGTCTTTCCCTCCCCCCTGCCTCTCCCTCCCCCTCCCTCCACACTCTCGTTGGCCCGGAACAACCCCCCCCCCCCCCACAACGATTCCCCTCACATCTCCCTCTGCCACGGTTCACTCCCTACAGGACACGGGACAGCCACACACACACACACACAGGGAGCAGTTCCCTCCCACACCTCCAATTCCCAGCCACGTCTCCCCCCCCCTCCTCCAACACCCCCACCGACACCCCCCCCCCCACCCTCTGGAATCGCACCGACCTGGGATGGGACCCTCGGGAAGCAGGGTCCGGCCGATCGGGAGCAGGGAGCAGGGAGCAGGGTCCAGCCGATCCCGGTCTCCCCACGGATTCGCTCCTCGTCCTCGGTCAAGGCCAGCAGCCGGGAGCCGAAGCTGGGAGACTGTCTCCGGCCAGCAGCCGGGAGTTGTGAGATCCCATCTCCCGCCCCATCTCCAGAGAATCCCGAGAGGAAATGGGTTTCCTTCCCAGCCTGACAAACAACAGACAGGCGGGGGGGGGGGGGGGGGGTTGCGCGGAGGGGTGAGGGGGAGGGGAGAGGGGATGGGAGGGGAGGGGAGAGAAGGGGAGAGGAGGGGGGTAGGGGAGGGGAGGGGGAGGGGGAGGAGAGGGGTGAGGGGAAGGGCGAGAGGGAGGGGGAGGAGGGTAGGTGAGGGGAGGGGGAGAGCAGGAGAAGGGAAGGGGAGAGTAGGGGGAGGGGGAGGGCGAGGGGTGGGGGAGGAGGGTAGGTGAGGGGAGGGGGAGAGCAGGAGAAGGGAAGGGGAGAGTAGGGGGAGGGGGAGGGCGAGGGGTGGGGGAGGAGGAGGGAGGGGGAGGGGGAGGGGAGGGGGAGGGGTGGAGGGGAGGGGAGGGGAGGGGGGGGGGTCCGTGCTCCCGCAGGGTCACTGGGGAACAGCAGGAATTCACGGTACTCAGCACCGTCCTCGGCCAAGAAATTAGTCTCCCCCCCCCCCCCCTCTACCCTCCCCCCCCCGTACCCCACCCCCCACCATCCTCTCCCACCCCCACCTCACAGAATCCCGGGAACACAGGCCATTCAGCCCGACGAAGTTAGTAGACAGGACAGAATCTGTGTGTCTGACCCATAAATCTGTGACACGGGAAAACACGGGAGTGCGTGTTCCCCATGAGAGCGCTGACCCTGTGACCCAGAGGTCAGAGTGGTTGTGTGACCCACAGAGAGCACCCTAATGCTGACCCCGTGACCCAGAGGTCAGGGGTTGTGTGACCTACAGAGGGGCCGGACCTCCGTCCCGTCCCGACAGGAAAAGTTCTAGTGGGGGGTGGGGAGGGGGGGTGGTGTGACCCACGCTCTGCCCCCCTCCCAACCCCCCCGCTGCCAGAAATGCCCCCTCCCATAGGACGCTGGTGGGCACAGGAGGAACGTTGGGGATTTCCCACCCACATCCGGAGCAGGCTGACACATCTGGGTCGGAGCTCGGTCCCTGCAGAGGCAGTGGGAGCGTCCGGCCAAATCCCAACGGAAGTTGGGTCATGGAATGTGGCCAACGGAGTGTGGATGCACACAGCAATGACTGGGAGAAACAGCGCATATAAATCCCAGCAGGAATGGGGATAATAAATCCCAGCAGGATTGGGCGGGTGATAAATCCCAGCAGGATTGGGCGGATGATAAATCCCAGCAGGATTGGGGATAATAAATCCCAGCAGGAGTGGGGATGATAAATCCCAGCAGGATTGGGCGGATGATAAATCCCAGCAGGAGTGGGGATGATAAATCCCAGCAGGAGTGGGGAGGAGATAAATCCCAGTAGGATAGACATCGGAGGTAAATCCCAACAGCAATGGGGAATAATTCCCAGCAGGTAACTGGAGAGCTGCACCTGCACCCAACACCTTGGAGATGGGGTGGTTCGGGAGGGTGCAGCCTGGGTTTCATTTGACGGGGACACTCACTGCCCAAGCCCTGAGATCCCCCCCACCTCCCCTCCCTCCCCTCCCTTCCCTCCAACTGACCTCCCTGCCCTCCCCTCTGACCTCCCCTCCCTCCCCTCCCTTCCCTCCAACTGACCTCCCCGCCCTCCCCTCTGACCTCCCCTCCATCCCCTCCCCTCCAACCTCCCCTCCAACAGCTGAAAGGTCACGGTCTCCGTGTCTCAGCCCTGGTCACCCGGAGGTGACAGACGGAATGGGGACGAGAGTTTGGTCACACGGTGACTGTGTTGGGTCTGGGATACCCGGGGGGTGGGGGGCGTGGGGAGGGGGTGGCGGGGGGCGGAATTGTACAGTCAGAGAGATCCATCTGGGGACCAGTCCCTTTGGCCCACCCAGTCTCTGGGTCCGTGCTCGATGGCGCTCAGGAGGATGAGGGGGGATCCCATTGAACCCACCGAATATTGAAAGGCCTGGATAGAGCGGATGTGGAGAGGATGTTCCCGTCAGTGGGAGAGTCCGGGATCCGAGGGCACAACCTCAGAATAAAGGGGACGTCCCTTCAGAACTGAGACGAGGAGGAATTTCTTCAGCCAGAGGGCGGTGAATCTGGGGAATTCGTTGCCACAGAGGGTTGTGGAGGCCAAGTCATTGGGTGTGTTTAGAACATAGAACACTACAGCACAACACGGGCCCTTCGGCCCACAATGTTGTGCCGACATAGCTAATCCCTCCTACAAACAGAATGCCCACATCCCTCCATTTTCCTCTATTCAGCCAAGCCCCTCTCAAAAGCCCCCCAGTGAATCTGCCTCCACCACCTGACCATTCCAGGCATCCACCAGTCTCTCAGTAAAAAACGGACCCCTCACGTCTGTTCTGAACCTACCCCCTCTCACCTTAAGTGCATGCCCTCTGGTATTGGATCGCTCAATAATGGGGAAAAGCTATTGCTTGTCCACCCTATCTATGCCCCTCATCATTTTATGCACTTCCAACAGATCACCCCTCAGCCTCCGCCGCCCCAGGGAAAAGAGCCCAAGTTCGTCCGGCCTCTCCTGAATAGCACGTGCCCTCTAATCCGAGCAGCATCCCAGTAAACCTCCTCTGCACCCTCTCTAAAGCCTCGACATTCTTCTGTAGTGAGGGGACCAGAACTGCACGCAATAGTTTAAATGCAGCCTAACCAGAGTTCTATAGAGATGTATCATAACTTGTTGACTCCTGTACTCAATACCTCGAGTAATGAAAGCAAGCCTTCCATAAACCTTCTTAACCACCTGTGTAGCCACTTTCAGTGAGTCATGGACTTGCACCCCAAGGTCTCTGCTCTTCAACACTGTTTAGGGTTTTGTCCTTAAGAGTGTCCTGCCTCTTGACATTAGTCCCACCAAGGTGCAGAACCTCACATTTATCCGGGTTAAACTCCATCTGCCATTTCTCTGCCCACATCTGCAGCTGATCTATATCACGCTGTATCCTTCGCCAGTCTTCTACACTATTCACAACTCCACCAATCTTGGTATCGTCTGCAAACTTACTAACCCACCCGTCAACATATCCAGATCACTTATGTACATCCCAAACAGCAGAGGTCCCAGCACAGATCCCCGCAGAACACCACGACTCACAGGCAAGCCAGTTCTGGATCCACACAGCCAATTCCCCACTGACCCCATTCATCTGAACTTCCTTGATTAACCAATTCTTATCAAATGCCTTACTGAAGTCCATATAGACGACATCCACAGCTCTACCTTCATCAATCTCTCTCGTCACCCTGTCAAAAAACTTAACCGGGTTGATAAGACACGACTTGCCCCGCACAAAGCCACGCTAGCTTTCCCTAATCAAGCCATTGGATTCCGGATGCTGGTATATCCTGCCTCTGAGAATTTTCCCCAGCAATTTCCCTGCAACTGATGTGAGACTCACTGGTCTATTGTTCCCCAGGTTTTCCCTTGTTCCTTTCTTAAATAGAGGAACAACATTAGCCACTCGCCAGTCCTCTGGGACCTCACCCGTGGTCAAAGAGGACACAAAGATACTGGTCAAGGCCCCAGCAACTTCCTCTCTTGGCTCCCTCAGTAACCTGGGGTATATCCCATCGGGCCCCGGGGACTTATCCATCTTAATACTGTTGAGGAGGTCTAACACTACCTCCACATTGACCTGTAAATGCCCAAACAAGTTTCCGCACTCATTTCCAATTTCTGCGTCCTGCACGTCCCTTTCCTGGGTAAACGATGAAGAGAAATACTCATTCAGAACCTCACCCACGTCCTCGGCGTCCAAACATACATTCCCTTCTTTATCCTTGTGGTCCGACCCTCTCCCTCGTTATCCTCTTATTCCTGACGTAGGTATAGAATGCCTTTGGATTCTGATCCTACTTGCTAAGGACTTTTCATGGCCCCTCCTGGCTTTCCTAATTCCTTTCTTGAGTTCACTTCTAGCTTCTCTACAGCCCTCACGTGCTCTCTCCGATCCAAAATTCTACATACTTGTCCTTTTTCTTCTTGACTAAGTTCATCACTTCTCTGGACATCCAAGGTTCCCTTATTTTCCCATTCATGTCCTTTCTTCTAATGGGGACATACCTGTCCTGTACTCTGTGTATTTGATCCCTAAACACTTTCCACATGCTTGACGTGGACTTGCCAGCCAAAAGGTGTTCCCAGTTTACTCTACCTAATTCCTGCCGTATGCCTTCATAATTAGCCCTTCTCCAATTTAAAACCCTCCCGCGAGCCCCACACCTGTCCTTTTCTATAGCTATCCCGAAAGTGAATGAGTTGTGGTCACTGTTCCCCAATTGCTTCGCCCCCCCCCCCCCCGCTAGGTGAGTCACCAACACCAGGTCCAGAATAGCCACTCCCCTTGTTGGACTGTCAACATATTGATTTAGGAACCCCTCCTGGATACACCGAAGAAATTCTGCCCCATCTAACCCCCTTGCACTAAAAAGGTCCTGATTTGTTATCAGGGAAGTTGAAGCCTCCCGTGACCACAACCCTGTAATTTTTACACGTTTCCCTAATCTGTTTGCATATCCGTTCCTCAATGTCCCGGCGGTTATTGGGAGGTCTATAGTACACCCCCAATAGAGTGATTGCACCCTTCCTATTCTTGAGCTCTACCCATATAGACTCTGTGTCCGAGCCCTCCAGAATGTCTCCCCGGAGTGCAGCTGATATAATTAGCATCGCAACTCCTCCCCCTCATTTACCCCCCTCTCTATTCATCCTAAAACTTCAAAACCCTGGTACATCCTGTCCCTACCTCAACTAAGTCTCTGCAATGGCCACAACATCATAGTTCCCTGTACCGATCCGTGCTCTCAGTTCATCACTGTTGCCCATAATACTCCGAGCATTAAAGCACCAAACCATTTGTCCCATCACATCTGTTATCAGGAATCTGCCTAATGCTACAATCCCTGACATCAGCCCTTCTGCCCGTTCCCCCACTTACTGACCTGTTGTTCCGGTTCCCATCCCCCTGTGAAGCTGGTTTAAACCTTCCCCAGTAGCATTAGCAAACCTCCCTGCCAGGATATTGGTTCCCCTCCAGTTCAGGTGCAACCCGTCCCTCTTCTACAGGTCACCCCTTCCCCAGAAAAAGTTCCAATGATCCAACTTAAGTTCATCTGCCCCCTGCACCATCTCCCCAGCCACTCTGCTCTCGTCCTGTTCTTTCCTTTACTAGCCTGTGGCATCTGTAGTAATCCAGAGCTTACTGCCTTGGAGATCCTGCTCTTCAGCCTCCTTCCTAACTCCCTATCTTCATTGCGCAGGACCTGTACCCCTCTCCTGCCTCTGTGATTGGTACCAATATGCACCACGACCTCTGGCTGCTCACCCTCCCACTTAAGAATGCCCCGCAACCGCTCCGAGACACCCAGGACCCTAGCACCCGGGAGGCGGAGGTTGATAGGTTCTTGATCAGTGAGGGCGTCAAAGGTTACGGGGAGAAGGCAGGAGAATGGGGTTGAGGGGGAAAAACAAATCAGCCACGATCGAATGGCGGAGCAGACGATGGGCCGAATGGCCCAATTCTGCTCCTATGTCTCATGGTCCATTCTCACCAGCTCCCCCCTGATTCTACCCCTTGTCCACACACGTGTTGGGGGGGGGGGGTGCAGGGCCGGATTCGCAGCGACCGATCAACCCACCAACCCCGCACGTCGAGATGTGGGAGGGAACTGGATCCCCCAGGGGAGACCCATGTGGCACACACGCACGCATACGCACACACGTGCACACACACACACAGCGCCGGAGGTCGGGATTGAACCCGGGTCTCTGGGGCTGTGAGTAGTGGCTGGAACAACCGCCCCACCGAAGTGGAGACAGATCCCGTTGTAAGTTCCAAAAACGGGGAGCTGGGGAAATATCCGGAGGAGAGTGCGTTGGGGAGAGAGTGGGCTGAGTTGTTCCCGCGTGGATCTGGCGCAGGCCTGATGGGCGAAGGGCCTCCTACTTGTCCGGGGACAGTACCACGGTCTCACTGGCCTCAGTCAGCAGGGAGGGACGGTGCAGGTTATACGCAAGGCAGCCGCAGGCGTCAGACACGGTCGCCGTGAGGGTTTGGCGGGAAGCCCCACCCCTCGCCCGCTGCAGATTCCAGGGCACAGGCCGCTGGAGGGGAACCAGGCCCCAGGCCCCAGGGCACAGGCTGCTGGAGGGGAACCAGGCCCCAGGCCCCAGGGCACAGGCCGCTGGGAGCGGTAACGGTGCACGTGTTTAACCCACGTGTGCCCGTGGCGGACGTCCTCACCTTCCTGGCTCGATACGTCGACGGAGCGGGAAGCTGCGTCGACGTCAAGGACCTGTTTGGGATCTGGACCAGCAAGCGCCAGGTGAAGGTCAAGTTGAAAGTCGACGCAAATGGATCCATCATCCACCCCCCCCCCCCCCTCAGCGTTTGCCATCGGAAGGAACCGTGGATACACGGTGTAAATGGGACCGCCCAGGGTGTGTCGCAGCCGCAACAAAAACGTGGCGGCCCAGTGCGGCGCAGTCATCTGCAAGAACTGCACGCAGGAAGGTCACCAGACGAAGGACTGTCGGGAGAGCAAACGTTGCAACCTGTGCGGGGAAGCAGGCCACCTCTACAGGGCCTGCCCAAAACGGGCCCGTACCTATGCACGGGCTATAAGAAGGGGATGCCAGGACCAACGACACCCCGAGAGACACCGACACCACCCCACCAGCACAGTGGCCCCAGAAGAGACCGAGACCGGGGGGTGGCGAGGACAGCCCGACCGCCTCGAGCTCCCGGCCCCCTCCCCAAGAGGAGGAGTCAATGGGAGTGGGGGAGGGACAGGAAAGGGAGTGGCAGGCAGTGAAGACGAAGAAGGCGCAGCAGACGCCACCCAAGAGACAACGGGCCGCGGGAAACAAGGGGACTGGAAAGAAAAGGGTGACGCAGCAGATGGGCACCAGCGACCTCTCCTCGTCCGAGGATGAAAACAGCGGAAGCCGACGACGGAGGCAGAGGAAGCGGCAAAATGGAGGAGAGAACGTGGAAGAGAAACAACAGACAGGAAGAAGCGAGGGAGCAACTCCGCCCGTCGTCCCCCAGCTCCGGGAGACCGGGAGCAGCGCAGAGGCCGTCGTCCCCCCAGCTCCGGGAGACCGGGAGCAGCGCAGAGGCCGTCGTCCCCCCAGCTCCGGGAGACCGGGAGCAGCGCAGAGGCCGTCGTCCCCCCAGCTCCGGGAGACCGGGAGCAGCGCAGAGGCCGTCGTCCCCCCAGCTCCGGGAGACCGGGACCAGCACCACATCCGATGCAACCCAACACCGGGAGAGGAAAGAAACTGGACCACCAGTGAAAGAAACGGGGGCACAGATGGATCCCACCGCCCCCCCCCACCCCCAGCGACACCACCAGCCTCGCCACAAGGGACCCCACACCCAGGGGGAGACCACTCCCAATATCTGAGCCCAGAATCGGTGAGGCAGTTCACCAAAGCTGTGGGCATGAGGGCCCAGGACAAATGATAATGGACTGTGTGAGTGGTACTGAACTGCAAAAGAGCAATGGAGATAAAACCAGCATCTGTAAACGTGCGCAGTGTGCAGCGCACCGCGTGATGTGTTAACGCCTTGCAGTTCCTCGCCAAGGTCAAGGCGGATGTGACTTTCTTACAAGAGTGCGGGCTACCACATCTCCGCAACTATCGGAGGTGGTCGCGATGGTGGACCCACGGACTGTCGGTGTGGTCGGGGGGCAATGATTGTCGCGCTTCCGGCCTGGGGATTCTGATGCGGGGGGGGGGCAACTTCTCAAACACCGAGAGGTGGTGGGGTGGGGGGGAGGTGGCTCCTCGTGGCAGATGTGATGTACCAGAACACTCCGCTCCGGTTAATTAACGTGTACGCCTCGCCCGTGCGGAGCGAGCGGCTGACCGTCCTCCAGCAGCTCCCACCGCTACTGGCGACGTCCCGGCCGGTCGTTCTGGCCGGTGGCTTCAACTGCATCATCGATGCGGCTGGACGATCCGGCAGTGCCGACAGCAGACCGGACGGCACCTCCAGACTCCTGATGGGAACGGTGAAGGATGCCAAGCTGCGCGACGCCTTCGGCACCCCTGCAGACGGACCACTGCCGCGACACACCTGGTCGAGATCGGACGGCTCAGCCCGGTCCCGGATCGACTTCCTCTTCCTGTTGGGGCCAGTCACGGTCAGATCCACCGACGTCACGCCGGTGTCCTTCTCTGACCACCGTCTCCTCTGGGACTCCTGTCACCTTCAGGAGGACCAGAAGGCAGGCGGGGGGACGTTGAAGTTGAACGTCAAGCCGCTGACCCCAGAGGGCATTGAGGAACTAAAGAGGGATTACGCAGGTTGGAGAACCGTGAAGCCCCTCTTTGACCCCCGTGTGCCCTGGTGGGAAGCGACAAGGGAGAACATCAAGAGGTTCTTCATCCGCAGGGGGGGTCCAGAAAGCAAGACGGAGTCAGGGGGAGCTGTGCCAACTCCAGACAGACCTGCAGCAACTCCTCCTTCTGCAGTCGAGGGGGGTGGATGTGAGGGAGGAGATCCGAGAGGTGAAGAGCCGGCAAGCCCAGCTCCACGCCTCCGAATCCTCCGAGGTTATCTTCCGATCCAGGGTCCGCTCCGTGTAGCAGGACGAGACGTGCTCACGTTTCTTCTTCCAAAAGGTGCACAGTGGGAGCTCTGTGATCCACAGCCTTAAGGAAGAGGACGGCTCAGTAACATCCTCGCGGACGGACATATTAAGAATCTGCAGATCCTTCTATGCCAGTCTGCACGATAAAAAGGCCACAGACAGCGCCGCCTCCCAGAACTTCCTGTCCTCTCTCATGGTGGTCTTAGATGACAGCAAGCAGGAGAGTCTGGACCAGCCACTGACCCTGTAGGAGCTGACTGGCTCCCATCTGTTCCCTTGACTCAAATAAAACTCCCGGAAGCGACGGCTTACCGGTGGAGTTGTACTCTGTGGGACTGGATGGGCCCCGACCTGCTGGAAGTGTACAACGTTATGCTTCTGTCTGGCGGCATGTCAGAATCCATGAGGAAGGGCATCATTACCCTCATCTACAAGCAGAAGGGGGAGAGGGCGGACACCAGAAATTGGAGACCCAGCTCACTGCTGAACGTGGATTATAAGATCCTGTCCAAGGCCATCGCCAACAGGGTCAAGTCTGCTCTGGGACAGGTGATCCACCCGGACCCAAGGTCAGTTCGCAGATTGATCAGCATCAGGGGCCAGAGTTAACCGCGCGAAGAGCGAGGCCATGCTCCTCAGCGACCGGCACCACCGATCCAACGTCCCCTTCACCGTCAGGCCTGACTATCTGAAGGTGCTGGGGGGATCTGGTTCGGAGGGGCCGGGACGTGCAACAAAAATTGGCAAGAGCGGATCGGGAAGGTGAAGCAGAAACTGGGACTGTGGGAACGGCGCTCCCTATCGATAACTGGGAAGAACTTGGTCATCAGGTGTGAGGCGCTCTCAGGGCTGCAGTTCTTGGCGCAGGTGAGGCCTGTCCCTCGCTCCTCCGGCTTGGAAATCACCCGCGCCGTCTTCCAGTTCATCCGGGGATCCAAGGTGGAGCGAGTCGCCATGCACAAGTCCCTGGACAATGGGGGCAAAAATGTCCCCAGTGTCGCCCTCCTCCTGATGACCACCTTCGTCTGTGGCTGCATCAGGCTCTGCCTGGAACCAAAGTACGTGGGCACCAAGTGTCACTACGTACCGAGGATCTACCTGTCCCCGGTGTTGCAAAGGACGGGCCTGGCCCCGTTGCCGTGCAACGCCCCAGTCAGCCGGACGCTGCCGCGCTACCTGTTCTTCGTGAGAAGGTTCTTCCAGACCAACACCTTCGACCACGAGTCCATCAGGCAGTGGTCAGCACGGAACGTCCTGCAGACACTGCGGGAGAAGGACTCGATGGACACCGTGGGGTGGTTCCCTGAGCAGACTGTCTGGCAGAATGCCTCATCGCCAGAGCTCACCAACAAGCACCAAGACCTCGCTTGGCTGGCGGTGAGAGGGGCCCTCCCAGTCAGATCCTTCCTGCATGGTCGGAACCTCACTCCCAGCGCGCGCTGCCCCCAGGAGGACTGCGCTGGGGACGAGACGGTCGCCCACCTCTTTGCTGGTTGTGGGTTTGCGAGGAGGGTGTGGCGAAAGACGCAAGGGTCCTTGTCACGGTTCATCCCCAGCGGCTGCGTCACAGAGGATTGTCTGATCTACGGGCTGTTCCCGGGGACGCACACAGAGACGGACATCAACTGCTGCTGGAAGGTCATCAACTCGGTGAAAGACGCCCTTTGGTCTGCCCGAAACTTGTTGGTCTTCCAGCGCTGCGAGATGTCTGCAGGGGAATGCTGGCGGCTGGCACATTCCAGGCTGCAGGTGTACGTGCTGAGGGACGCACTGAAGCTGGGCACAGCCAACGCGAGGGCTCGGTGGGGAAGGACGTGTACCTATCCAACAGTCTCTTAAAAGACCCTATCGTATCCGCCTCACCACCGTTGCCGGCAGCCCAGTCCACGCACTCACCACTCTCTGAGTAAAAAACTTACCCCTGACATCTCCTCTGTATCTACTCCCCAGCACCTTAAACCTATGTCCTCTTGTGGCAACCACTTCAGCCCTGGGGAAAAGCCTCTGACTATCCACACGATCAATGCCTCTCATCACCTTATACACCTCTGTCAGGTCCCCCCCCTCATCCTCCGTCGCTCCAAGGAGAAAAGGCCAAGTTCCCTCAACCTGCTTTCATAAGGCATGCTCCCCAATCCAGGCAGCATCCTTGTAAATCTCCTCTGCACCCTCTCTATGGCTTCCACATCCTTCCTGTAGTGAGGCAACCAGAACTGAGCACAGTGCTCCAAGTGGGGTCTGACCAGGGTCCTATACAGATGCCTTGCTGAAATCCATATACACTACATCTACTGCTCTCCCTTCATCGATGTGCTTAGTCACATCCTCAAAAAATCCAGTCAGGCTCGTAAGGCAGGACCTGCCCTTGACAAAGCCATGTTGACTATTCCTAATCATATTATACCTCTCCAAATGTTCATAAATCCTGCCTCTCAGGATCTTCTCCACCAGCTTACCAACCACTGAGGTAAGACCCAGTCCCAGGACCCACCTGGGTTATCCCTACACCCTTTCTTGAATAAGGGAACAACATCCGCAACCCTCCAATCCTCCGGAACCTCTCCCGTCTCCATCGACGATGCAAACATCATCGTCAGAGGCTCCGCAATCTCCTCCCTCGCCTCCCACAGCAGCCTGGGGTACATCTCATCCAGTCCCGGCGACTTATCCAACTTGATGCTTTCCAGAAGTTTCAGCACCTCCTCTTTCTTAATATCTACATGCTCAAGCTTTTCAGCCCGCTGCAAGTCCCCACTACAATCCACCAGATCTTTTCCCGTGATGAATGCTGACGTAAAGTATTCATTAAGTACCTCTGCTATTTCTTCCGGATCCATACACACTTCCCACTGCTGCACTTGATAGGCCCGATCCTTTCACGTCTTATCCTCTTGCTCTTCACATACCTGTAGAATTCCTTGGGGTTTCCTTAATCCTGCCCGCCAAGGCCTTCTCATGTCCCCTTCTGGCTCTCCTAATTCCTTCTTAAGCTCCTTCCTGTTAGCCTTATAATCTTCCAGATCTCTGACATTACCGAGCTCTCTGTACATTTGGTAAGCTTTTCTTTTCTTCTTGACTAGATTTATTATAGCCCTTATACACCACAGTTCCTGTACCCTTTCGTGACTCCCCTGTCTCATTGGAACGTACCTATGCAGAACGCCCCTGAACATTTGCCACATTTCTTCCGTACTTTTCCCTGAGAACATCTGTTCCCAATTTAAGCTTCCAATTTCCTGCCTGAGAGCCTCATAATTCCCCATACTCCAATTAAATGCTTTTTTAACTTGTCTGTTCCTATCTCTCTCCAGTGCTATTGTAAAGGAGATAGAATTATGATCACTATCTCCAAAATGCTCTCCCACTGAGAGATCTGACACTTCACCAGGTTCATTTCCCAATACCAAATCAAGCACAGCCTCTCCTCTTGTAGGCCTATCTACATATTGTGTCAAGAAACCTTCCTGAACACACCTAACAAACTCCACCCCATCTAAACCCTTGCTCCAGGGAGATGCCAATCGATATAGAACCATAGAACCATAGAACACTACAGCACAGAAAAACAGGCCATTCGGCCCTTCTAGTCTGTGCCGAAATGTTATTCCGCTAGTCCCACATCTGCACCCAGTCCATACCCCTCCAGACCTCTCCCATCATGTAGCTATCCAATTTATTCTTAAGAGCGAGCCTGCATTTACTACATCAGATGGCAGCCCGTTCCACACTCCCAGCACTCTCTGAGTGAAGAAGTTCCCCCTAATGTTCCCCCTAAACCTTTCCCCTTTCACCCTAAAGCCATGTCCTCTTGTACTTATCTCTCCTAATCTAGGTGGAAAGAGCCTACTCACGTTAACTCTGTCTATAACCCCTCATAATTTTGTAAACCTCTATCAAATTTCCCCTCATTCTTCTGCGCTCCAAGGAATAAAGTCCTAACCTGTTCAATCTTCCCCTGTAACTCAACTCCTGAAGACCCGGCAACATTCTAGTAAATCTCCTCTGCACTCTTTCAATCTTACTGATATGCTTCCTGTAGTTAGGTGACCAGAACTGCACACAGTGCTCCAAATTTGTCCTCACCAATGACTTATACAACCTCACCATAACATCCCAACTCCTGTACTCAATACTCTGATTTAAGAATGCCAGGATGCCAAAATCCTTCTTTACAACCCTGTCTACCTGTGACGCCACCCTCAGGGATTTATGTATCTGAACTTCCAGATCCCTTTGTTCCTCCGCACTCCTCAGTGCCCCACCATTTACTGTGTATGTCCTCCCTTGATTTGTCCTTCCAAAATGCAACACCTCACACTTGTCTGCATTAAATTCCATCTGCCAATTTATGGACCATTCTTCCATTTGGTCCAGATCCCTCTGCAAGCTTTGAAATCCTCCCTCGCTGTCCACGACACCTCCAATCTTAGTGTCATCCGCAAACTTGCTGATCCAATTTACCACATTATCATCTAGATCATTGATAACTGGAAAATTAAAATCCCCCATCACAACACATCTGTTATTCTCACACCTTTCTAGGATCTGCTTCCCTATCTGCTCCTCGATATCCCTGTTACTATTGGGCGGCCTGTAAAAAAACACCCAGTAAAGTTATTGACCCCCTTCCTGTTCCTAACCTTCACCCACGGAGACTCTGTAGACGGTCCCTCCATGACGTCCACCTTTTCCACAGCCGTGACACTATCTCTGATCAACAGCGCCACTCCCCCACCTCTTTTGCCTCCCTCCCTAAACACCTAAACCCCAGCATTTGAAGCAACCATTCCAGTCCCTGAGCCATCCAAGTCTCTGTCATGGCCACCACATCATAGCTCCAAGTATTGATCCAAGCTCTAAGCTCATCCGCCTTGTTCACAATACTCCTTGCGTTAAAATAGACACATCTCAACCTGTCTGAGCACATCCGTTCTCTATCAGCTGCCTATCGTACCTACTACTAGCTTTCTCTATTTGAGAGCCAAACACCTCTTCCCCAGTCTCTCCAGTTCGGATCCCACCCCCAACAATTCTAGTTTAAACTCTACCTAGTAGCCTTAGCAAACCTCCCCACCAGGATATTGATCCCTCTGGGATTCAAGTGCAACCCGTCCTCTTTGAACAGGTCATACCTGCCCCAAAAGGGGCCCCAATGATCCAGAAAACAATCCCTGCTCCTTACTCCAATCCCTCAGCCACACATTTATCTGCCATCTCCTCCTATTCCTACCTTCACTATCGCGTGGCACTGGCAGCAACCCTGAGATCGCTACCCTCGAGGTCCTGTCCTTCAGCCTTCTGCCTAGCTCCCTAAACTCACTTTTCAGGACCTCATCCCTCTTCCCACCTACGGTCGTTGGTACCAACATGAACCACGACTTCTGACTGTTCTCCCTCCCGCTCTAGAATCCTGTGGACCGATCAGTGACATCCCGGACCCTGGCGCCTGGGAGGCAACATACCATCCGGGATTCATGCTCACTGCCACAGAACCTCCTATCTGTTTCCCTGGACTATCGAGTCCCTATCACTACCGCCTTCCTCTTCTCCTCCCTTCCCTTCTGAGGCAGCAGGACCGGTCCCAGTGCCAGAGACCTGGCTACTGCTGCAAGGCCCCGGCAGGTCATCTCCCTCAACAGCCTCCAAAGTGGAAAACGTGTTACTGAGGGGAACAGCCTCCGGGTCCTCTGCACTGTCTGCCTGTTCCCTTTCTCTCTCTCTCCCCTGACAGTCACCCATCTCTCTGCCTCCTGGACCCCAGAAGTACCTGCTCTAAGGGGGGGTGACTGCCTCCCGATGCACAGCATCTACATAACTCTCCCCCTCCCTGATGCTCCGCAGTGTTCGAAGCTGCGACTCCAGCTCGTCAATTCTGAGCCGAAGTTCCTCCAGCCTCCAGCACTGACTGCAGACGTGGTCACCGTGCACCCCAGCAGGGTCCACTAGCTCCCGCATCAAGCAGCCGCAGCGCATCACCATGTCCTCCATCTGAACTATATTTCCTACCAAGCTGTAGTCTACTTAAAAGTTAAACCTGACCTTTACCTACCAGCTACTCACCCGTGTTGTTGCGCACGGCCTCTGCCTCTTGATGCCGAAGCCTGTTGTGCCAAAGCCACTCACTCTGACTCTGTCCACTCCGGCAATGGCCGCTGCAAAATGGCCGCTCCGCTTGACGCGACCTCCTTTTTATTGGCCCTTCTAAATTCTGCAAGAATAAAAGCCCACGAAAACCCACGAGCTTTTGAAATACTCTGTCCGGACCTGTGAGGGATGTACCTACCTGCTTCTTAACTGACCCTGTGGTACCTGCCTCACCCACTCCCTCTGGCAGCTCGTTTCATAGACTCACCACCCTCTGCATGAAAAAGTTGCCCCTCAGGTCCCTTTTAAATCTTTCCCTCACACCCCCCCCCCCCCGCAGTTTTGGGCTCCCCTACCCTGGGGAAAACACTGTTACCGTCCACCTTATCGATGCCTCTCATAATTTTAAACATTTCTATAAGGTCGCCCCTCATTCTCCTACGTTCCAAGGAATAAAGACCCAGCCTGGCCAACCTCTCCCGATAACTCAGGCCCTCGAGTCCTGGCAACATCCTCGTAAACCTCCTCTGCGCTCCTTCCAGTTCAACCAAGTCTTTCCTATAACAGGGCGAGCAAAACTGTCCGCAGTTCTCCAAGTGCGGCCTCACCAGCGACTTGTACAACTGCAGCGTAACGTCCCGACTCCTAAACTCAATGCCAGATGTTGCTTGGCCTAGTTTTTTAGGGTCCCTGATGCTGGGACCTAAGTTTAAGGATGCAGATGTTGCTGTTCCCTGGTTTGAAGGTGTCTGACATTGAAATCAATGCGAAGATCCGGATGTTTATTCCTGGTTTTGAACATCCAGATGCTGCTGATGCAAGTTGTGAAGGTCCCTGATGCTAAGATCCAGATGTGCAACTCCCCAGTTTTGAGGTCACCAGGCCCAGATGTTAGCTCCCAGTTTTATACATCCAGATGTTGTCTGTGCAAGTTTTGTCCCTGATGCTAGGACCGTTTTGATCCAGATGTGCTGCTCCCTGGTTTCGAGGTCACTCCGTCCCGAAGGCCCAGATGTTGGCTCCCAGTTTCATGGGTCCCCGGAGTTGGGATCCAGTTGTGAAGGGCCAGATGTTGATCCAGCTTTAAGGGTCCCTGACGTTGGAACAGACTCAAGGGCCCAGATGTTGGGACCTCCATTTCTGAGGGTCCTGGATGGTTTCCCTCAGTGGCCCTCGACCCTCCGGGACCTCACCGGGCAACCGGTGGGACGTCCATCTCCTAACCCTGACGTCTCCTTGGCAGCCTTTGTGACACGGTCCGCCCACCGCCCCCCCACCCCACCCCCGTCCACCTACCCCCCCCCATACACCTCCCGTCCAATCACCGCGGGCCGGCCGTGTCACCTGACCAGCCGCCGCATTGTGACGTCATTGGCTGCGCCCACCTGCCGGTGGTCAGGTGATGTCCTCCGGGGTCAAGGATTGGCCGCTGAGCGCTAGTCGGCCGGCGTCCGGGGGACAAGGTTCAAGCGGCGGAGGGACAGGAGGTGTGACGGTGGGTGAGGCGAGAGCCGGGGGTCCCCGACGGAGGGGAGGGGAGGGATGTGTGTGAACCCCGCGCCGGGTGGGTCCAGGGTTACCGTGGGAGCCGCTCAGGGTGCCGAGGATGACGGATCCCACCGCCGCGGTTCTGGACAGATTGTTGCCGTGGAGAGTGAGGCCGTTCGTCCCATCCAGTCTGTGCTGGCTTTCCTATCCCTCCTCCCCCACTTACCTCCCTTCCCCTCCCCTCCCCACACTCCCAGCCACTGCCCCCCCCAGGTCTGGCCCCGCACCCAGACAACAGGGTGATTAACCCAAAGACCTTGTGGGAGGGATGTAGAACATACAACATGGAACACGGAACAGTACAGCACAGGAACAGGCCCTTCGGCCCACCATGTCTGTGCTGAACACGATGCCAAATGAAACTAAATCCCTTCTGCCTGCACAGTCCATCTCTCTCCGTTCCCTGCACATCCATGGGCCTGTCTAAGAGCCTCTTAAACCCCTCTATCATATCTGCCTCCACCCCCACCCCTGGCAGCACATTCCAGGCACCCACCGCCCTCTGTGTTAAAAAAAACTTGCCCCGCACATCTCTGAACTTCCCCCCCCCTCACCTTAAGTGCACGCCCTCTACCAACCCTGGGAAAAAGATATTGGCTGTCTACCCTATCTATGCCTCTGGTAATCTTATAAACCTCTATCAGGTCTCCCTCAGCCTCCGACGCTCCAGGGAGAACAACCTAAGTTTCTCCAACCTCTCCTTATAGCTCACGCCCTCTAATCCAGGCAGCGTCCTGGTGAACCTCTTCTGCACCCTCTCCGAAGCCCCCACACCCTTGGATGCACCGGGATGCAATGCCAGGGAAGCCCACGTGGTCACAGGGAGAGCGTGCAAGGTCCACACACACGCACACACACACGCACGCACGCACGCACGCACGCACGCACGCACGCACACACACACACACAGAACCCGGGTCTCTGGAGCTGTGAGACAGCAGCTCTACCCTGAGAGAAGTTTATCATACGATGAGAGGCACAGATAGAGCGGACAGCCGGTATCTTTTCCCCAGGGCAATGCCAAATACTAGAGAGCGTAGGTTTAAGGCGAGAGGGGGAAAGTTCAAAGGAGATGTGCGGGGCAAGTGTTTTTACACAGAGAGCGGTGCCAGGGGTGGGGGTGGAGGCTGATACGATAGAGGGGTTTACGGGGCTGTTAGACAGGGATGTGCAGGGAATGGAGGGGGGTAGACATTGTGTACGCAGGAGGGATTGAGTTTAATTCGGCATCGTGTCTGGCACAGACATGGTGGGCCGAAGGGCCTGTTCCTGTTCTGTGTTCTCTGTTCCCACAGCCCCACTGCGCTGCCCAGTGAACCACGGATCGAGGGACACTCCTTGTGACTAACGCCTACGGTGTCCTCCAGCAGTGGTCTCGGAGATGATGTTGATGCTCGGGACCACCGCTCTGCTGGGTCTGGCTGTGCTCCAGGCTCTGGCCACTGCGCCCGGGGACCCCTCTGCCGGGAGCACGAGGAGACCGCCAGCGAGACCCTGGAAGAGCCCCCAGCTCCCCGACACCCTCGAACCCCTCAGCTATGAGGTAGAGCTCTGGCCCTGGCTGTTCCGAGAGGACACGTCTGGCCTCTTCATCTTCCACGGCAGGTCCGTGGTCACCTTCCTGTGCCAGCGGCAGACCAAGGTTATCGTTGTACACAGCAAGGCACTGAACTACACCAAGCCTCCGCGAGTGACCGCCAGGGGCGACTCCACCCTGGCCGTGCGGAGCTCCTGGCAGGAAAGGGCCAACGAGTACCTGGTGGTGGCCCTTGACAAGCACCTGGAACGGGGCAAGGTCTACTCCCTGTACACGGCCTTCAGCGGAGAGATGGCCAGCGAGATGACCGGCCTGTACCACTGCCAGTACCAGGACGATGGCTCCACCAGGTGAGAGGGGTTGCTGGGCACCTCCCATCGGCCGTAGGGAGCTGCTGACTATCAAACTCCCATCGCTCGTCAACCGAACCCAACGGACCTCTCGGCGGGCAGAGAAGTGGCAGATGGAGTTTAATCTGGGCGAGAGTGAGGTGTTGCACTTTGGGAGGTCAGACATAAAGGGGCAGCGCACTGTTAATGGAGAGTGGCTAATGTTCTGTTGTTCAAGAAGGGAAATCAAGATAATCCTGGAGACTATAGACAGGCGAGTCTCACGTCAACGGTGGGGAAGATATTAGAGAGGATTCTTAGGGATAGGATTTATGAGCATTTGGAAAACTGTGGCCTGATTAGATACAGTAAGCATGGCTCTGTGCAGGGCAAGTGTGTCTTACTAACTTGAGTTATTGGAAGAGGTAATGAAGGTGATTGATGAAGGTAGAGCTGTGGATGTCATCTACATGGATTTTAGTAAGTGTTTGACAAGGTCCCTCGTAGGGGCTCATCTGGAAGATCAAGCTGCATGGGATCCACAGTGACTCGGCCGTTTGGATTCGGAATTGGCTCGCCCGTAGAAGACAGTGGTCGATGGGAGTTATTCTGGCTGGAGGTGCGTGACCGGTGGTGTTGCGCAGGGATCCGTACCGGGATCTCTGCTGTTTGTGATGTATATATAAATGACCTGGATGAAAATGTAGATGGGTGGATTAGCAAGTTGACAGACAATAACAAAGATTTCTGGTGTTGTGGATAGTGTAGGAGGTTGCCAAAGGATACCGCGGGAGATGGATCGGTTGAAGATATGGGCGGAGAAATGGCAGATGGAGTTTAATCGTGCCAAATGTGAGGTGTTACACTTTGGGAGATCAAATGTAAAGGGACAGTGCACTGTTAATGGCAGGACCCTTAATAGTCTTGATGTACAGAGGGACCTTGGGGTCCAAGTCCATTGCTCTTTGAAAGTACTGTACAAATAGACAGGGCGGTAAAGAAGGTGTACGGCGCGCTGGCCTTCATCGCTCGGGCCGTTGAGTACAAGAGTCGGAGGTCACATTGCAGCTGTGTAAAACTCTGGTCAGGCCGCACTTGGAGTATCGTGTGCAGTTCTGTTCACCCCCGTTACAGGAAGGGTGTGGGGGCTTTGGAGAGGGTGCAGAAGATGTTCACCAGGACGCTGCCTGGATTAGAGAGCGTGAGCTATAAGGAGAGGTCGGACAAACTTGGGTTGTTTTCTCTGGAGCGGCAGAGGCTGAGGGGAGACCTGATAGAGGTTTATAAGATTACGAGAGGCACAGATAGAGCAGACAACCGTATCTTTTCCCCAGGGTTGAAATGTCTAACACTATATGGTGTACATTTAAGGTGAGAGGGGGGTAAGTTCAAAGGAGATGTGCGGGGCAAGTTGTTTTACACAGAGAGCGGTGGGTGCCTGGAATGTGCTGCCAGGGGTGGGGGTGGAGGCAGATATGATGGACGGTTTAAGAGGCTGTTAGATGGACAAATGAATATGCACGGATTGGAGGGATGTGGATATGTGCCAGGACGTTGCCCGGACCTGGGGCCCTGAGTTACAAGGACAGGTTGTGTAGACTAGGATTTTATTCCCTGGAGCGCAGGAGATTGAGGGGTGACCTGATAGAGGTGTATAAGATCATGAGGGGCATAGACTGTCTTATTCCCAGGGAGGGGGGGGAGCTAAAAACAGAGGGTGTAGGTTTAAGATTAGAGGCGAAAGATTTGAAAGGGACATCGGGGCGGTTTCTTCACACACAGGGTGGTGCGTATTTGGAACGAGCTGCCAGAAACAGTGGAAATTATCCAGATAAGTCCATGGATAGGAGAGGGTTAGAGGGCCGTGGACCAAACGCGGGCAGACGGCACCAGCTGGCTGGGCACACAGTCGGCATGGACCAGTTGGGCCGAAGGGCCTGTTTCCTTGCTGTGTGACTCCGTCTGCAGACAGAGAGGATGAGCCTGTGTATCGTGTTCGGCACAGACATGGTGGGCCGAAGGGCCTGTTCCTGTGTTGTGTTGTTCTGCGTAACATGTTCAATGTTCCATGTCCCGTGTTCAATATTCAATGTGCCGTTCCGTGTCCCATGTTCCGTGTCCCATGTTCCGTGTTCTCTGACACTCCTCTCCTTGATTTCACCCCCTACCACGTCTCTCCTGTTAATTCTTCCAGCCCTAGACCCTTGACCTCTGACCCACTCCCCGACCTACATCCCTCGACCTCTGACCCACTCTCCGACCTACACCCCTTGACCCACTCCCCGACCTACACCCCTCGATCTCTGACCCACTCCCCAACCTACACTCCTCGACCTCTGACCCACTCCCCGACCTACACCCCTCGATCTCTGACCCACTCCCCCGACCTACACTCCTCGACCTCTGACCCACTCCCCGACCTACACCCCTCAATCTCGGACCCACTCCCCAACCTACACCCCTCGATCTCTGACCCACTCCCCAACCTACACTCCTCGACCTCTGACCCACTCCCCAACCTACACCCCTCGACCTCTGACCCACTCCCCAACCTACACCCCTCGACCCACTCCCCGACCTACACTCCTCGACCTCTGACCCACTCCCCAACCTACACCCCTCGACCTCTGACCCACTCCCCGACCTACACCCCTCGATCGCTGCCCCACTCCCCAACCTACACACCTCGACCCACTCCCCGACCTACACCCCTCGACCCACTCCCCGACCTACACCCCTCAATCTCTGACCCACTCCCTGACCTACATCCTCGACCCACTCCCCGACCTACACTCCTCGACCTCTGACCCACTCCCTGACCTACACCCCTCAATCTCTGACCTACTCCCCAACCTACACCCCTCGACCCACTCCCCGACCTACACCCCTCGACCTCTGACCCACTCCTGCCTCACCGAACCTCCGTGTCAGCGGAGTAGCCGGGTGGAGTGTCACGTTCCCAGGCCTGTCGACGGTACTGAACAAGGTTGGGCTGTGAGTAGTGGGGAGAGTGTGGAGAGGTTTGAGGGGATGCGGACGGTGTGTGTGGGTGGTGGGGGAGGAACATGCCGATCGAATCCTCTGTGGAAATGTGCGGGGTCATCCACAATGTAGAAGGGCCGAGAGGTCAGTTACGAGACCAATGGTGCGAGATCTGGTAGTGTTGACAGAGTCATTGGGTAACACAGCACAGAGGCAGCCCCTTCAAGCATCTCGTTGAATCTGAACAGGATGTCTATCCAAGCAAGTCTCATTGCCCTGTGTTTGGCCCACATCCCTCTAAACCTTCCCCACCCACGTACCTGTCTACATTCTTCTAAACGTAACTGTACCCACCTCTCCCACTTCCTCTGGCAGCTCGTTCCATCTCCCCACCACCCTCTTGGTGAAAAAGTTGCCCCTCAGGTTACCTACGCCCCTCATGGTGTTATAAACCTCCATAAGGTCACCCTCAGCCTCCTTTGCTCCAGGGAAAACAGTCCCGGCCCGTCCAGCCTCTCCTTATAACTCAGGCCCTCCAGTCCCGGTAACGTCCCCGTAAATCGTCTCTGCCCCCTCTCAAGCTCAATGATGTCCTTCCTATAGCTGGGCGACCAGAACTGCACACAGTGCTCACACACACACACACACACACACACACACACACACACACACACACACACACACACTGACCCTCACTGGGGGACGGGACCCACACACACACACACACTGACCCTCACTGGGGGACGGGACCCACACACACACACACACTGACCCTCACTGGGGGACGGGTCCCACACACACACACTGACCCTCACTGGGGGACGGGTCCCACACACACACACTGACCCTCACTGGGGACGGGTCCCACACACACACACTGACCCTCACTGGGGGACGGGTCCCACACACACACACACTGACCCTCACCGGGGGACAGGACCCACACACACTGACCCTCACCGGGGGACGGGTCCCACACACACTGACCCTCACTGGGGGATGGGACCCACACACACTGACCCTCACCGGGGGACGGGACCCACACACACTGACCCTCACCGGGGGACGGGACCCACACACACTGACCCTCACTGGGGGATGGGACCCACACACACTGACCCTCATTGGGGGACGGGACCCACACACACTGACCCTCACCGGGGGACGGGACCCACACACACTGACCCTCACTGGGGGATGGGACCCACACACACTGACCCTCACTGGGGGACGGGTCCCACACCCACACACACTGACGGTCCCGCTCCACACCCAGGTTCCTGGCCGTGACGATGATGCAACCAGCCAGCGCCCGGAGGGTGTTCCCGTGCTTCGATGAGCCAGCGCTGAAGGCGACCTTTGACCTGACGGTGATTCACCGACCGCAGCACACGGCCGTGTCCAACATGCCCGTGAGGAGTAAGTCATCGGGGTCTGAGCTGTCCTCTCCCCTGACCCCTGACCCCTGACCCTCACCTCTCACCCCTCCCCCACACTGACCACTGACACTCCTCACACCTCCCCACCCTGACCCCTGACTCTCACCCCTCACCTCACAACCTCACACTCAACCCCTCACTCCTGACCCTTTACCCCTGACCCTCACCTTCAGCCTGACCCCCACCTGAGCCCTCTCCCTCACCCCTCACCCTATCCCTTCATCCCCTGGCCCCTCACCCTCACCCCCACCCCTGACCCATCTCACACTCACCTCTCAAGCTCTGACCCCTCATCCTAACCCCTCACCCTCGCCACTGACCCCTCACTCCTGACCCCTGACCCTCACCTCTGACCCCTTAACCTCTCCCTCAACCCTCAGACTCACACGGGTGTGCAGGGTCCGACACAGGGTCTCCCTCACACACACTCACACACACACACTCACACACTCACACACACACACTCACACACACAGTCACACACACACCACACACACACACACACTCACACACACACACTCACACACACCACTCACACACACACTCACACACACACACACACACACACTCACACACACACACTCACACACACTCACACACACACACACTCACACAACACACACTCACACACACTCACACACACACACTCACACACACACACTCACACACACTCACACACCACACACACACACACACTCACACACACACACTCACACACACTCACACACACACACTCACACACACACACTCACACACACTCACACACACACAACACACACACTCACACACACACACTCACACACACTCACACACACACACACTCACACACACACACTCACAACACACTCACACACACACACTCACACACACACACACACCACACACTCACACACACACACACACACACACACACTCACACACACTCACACACACACACATGACACACTCACACACACCACACACACACACCACACACACACACTCACACACACACTCACACACACTCACACACACACACTCACACACACTCACACACACTCACACACACACACTCACACACACACACTCCACACACACTCACACACACCACACTCACACACACACACTCACACACACTCACACACACACACTCACACACACACACTCACACACACTCACACACAGCACACACACACACCTCCAGCACACACTCACACACACTCACACACACACACACTCACACACACACACTCACACACACTCACACACACACACCACTCACACACCAACACACACACACTCACCACACACACAACACACACACCACACACACACGCACACACACACACACACACTCACACACACTCACACACACACCTCACACACACTCACACACACACACTCACACACACTCACACACACTCACACACACACACTCACACACACACTCACACACACACACACTCACCACACACACTCACACACACTCACACACACACACTCACACACACACCACACTCACACACACACACACACTCACACACACACACTCACACACACCACACTCACACACACTCACACACACACACTCACACACACACTCACGACACACACAGGATTAAGTTACAGCCCATTATTTTCCTCTACCCCTCTTATTGTCATGATGCTCCCTCCCCCTCCCCTCCCCCCTCCCTCCCCTCCCCTCACCCCATCCTCCCCCTCCCCTCCCGCCCCCTCCCCTCACACCCTCCCTCCCCCTCCCGTCTCCCCTCCCTCCCCTCCCCTCACCCATCCTCCCCCTCCCCTCCCGCCCCCTCCCTCACCCCCTCCCTCCCCCTCCCTCTCCCTCCCCCTCACCCCATCCTCCCCCTCCCCTCCCGCCCCTCCCCTCACCCTCTCCCTCCCCCTCCCGCCCCCTCCCCTCACCCTCTCTCCTCCCCCTCCCCTCCCACCCCCTCCCACCCCCCTCCCTCCCACCTCCCCTCCCGCCCCCTCACCCTCACCCTCCCCTCCCTCACCCCCCTCCCTCCTCCTCCCCTCCCGCCCCCTCCCCTCACCCTCCCCCTCCCCTCACCCCCCTCCCTCCTCCTCCCCTCACCCCCCTCCCCCATCACCTGCCCCCACTGACGCTCTGCACATCTGCAGGGACCTCGGAGATGTGGGTCCGTGGACAGATGTGGAGGGTGACCAGCTTCTACCGCACGCCGCCGATGTCGTCCTACCTGCTGGCGTGCGTGGTGTCCGACTTCCAACCCATCGCCGGGACCTCCAACGGCGTCACGGTAACCCCCGACTAACCCAGTGCTGCCTGGGTTCCCTCACCCCTGACCCTTCGCCCCGGGCCTTCACCTTCACCCCTGACCCTCACCCTCACCTTCACCCCCTGTCTCCCTCACCCCTCTCCCTCACCCCTCACCCACCCTCACCCCTGACCCTTCTCCCTCACCCCTGACCGCCTTGGGACCTCACCTTCACCTAGGACCCTAACCCTCGCCCCTGACCCCTCTCCCCTGCCCCTCACCCTCACCCCTGACTCTTCACCCTTGGCCCTCACCTTCAACCCTCACCCCTGACCCCGACACGGTGAAGTGTGGACGCCACAGACACACCTGTGGAGCGAGGAGCAGGGTTCACGTCTCCTCTCGTCCCTTCCACCTGCTCCCCCCCACGGACGCTGCCCGACCTGCCGAGTGTTCCCCGCCTCTTCCCTTGTGTCGGACATTTGCATTTCCCGATGTTCGGCGCCGCAGTCGCCGACGTTAGTTCATTCGTTAAGGTTCGGGAAGGCGTTTTCCTTCCTTCATGGGCCAGTCGGGTTTTACCAACCATCTTACAGAGATCCAGCCCGGGAACAGGCCCTTCGGCCCACCCAGTCCGTGCCGACCAACAACGGCCCATCCCCATTCCCCCCGCATTCCTACCAACTCCCCCCCTAAGATTCTCCCCCTCAGCCACACACCAGGGGGGCGCGATTCACAGCGGCCGATTAACCCACCGACCCCTCGTCGTTGGGATGTGGGAGGAACCGGAGCCCCCGGGGGGAAACCCACGCGGTCACGGGGGGAGAGTGCAGACTCCACACACACACACACACACACCACGGCTGGAGGTGGGGATCGAACCCGGGTCTCTGGTGCCGTGAGACAGTGGCTGGACCTGCTGAGCCACCGGGACACCTTGGACTTAAAAGAGGGGTGGGGAGGACACGGGGGGGGGTGTCTGTGGGAAGAGTGGAGACACAGGGTGACACAGGAGGGTGTTGTTCCTGCTGTGAGAGGGTAGGGAGGGGTGTCGGTCACAGCCGAAGGAGGGGTGAACAGAGAGAGGGGGAGAGGACACAGGAGGGACGAGGGCATTTCACAGCACCACGTTTGGACCACGGCTTCAGGGCAGTGAAAAGTCCGACGATCCTTTAATGTTGCCTTAGCCAAGCGGCAAGGTGAATTCGGATTGGCTCAGCAAACAGTTAGCAAAAATAATCCATAACTGACCTCCACAAACCACAAAGTCAGTGGGATCACGTTACAGTCAAACTCCGATGATCCACTATCCAACTATTTGGAAATTCTGCTAATTCGGTGTCAAGCTCACCAGGGCCCCTGTTTCCCGCTCCCTTTAAACCCACCGGGACCCCGTCTCCTGCTCCCTTTAAACCCACCGGGACCCCGTCTCCCGCTCCTTTAAACCCACCGGGACCCCGTCTCCCGCTCCCTTTAAAACCCACCGGGACCCCGTCTCCCGCTCTCCCTTTAAACCCACCGGGACCCCGTTTCCAGGTCCCTTTAAACCCACCAAGACCCCGTCTCCCGCTCCCTTTAAACCCACCGGGACCCCATCTCCCGCTCCCTTTAAACCCACTGGAGCCCCATGTCTCGCTCCCTTTAAACCTACAGGAAACCCGTATCCCGCTCCCTTTAAACCCACCGGGACCCCATCTCCCGCTCCCTTTAAACCCACCCGGGACACCATCTCCCGCTCCCTTTAAACCCACCCGGACCCCATCTCCCACTCCCGTTAAACCCACCGGGACCCCGTCTCCCGCTCCCTTTAAACCCACCCGGACCCGTCTCCTGCTCCCTTTAAAACCACCAGGACCCCGTCTCCCCGCTCCCTTTAAACCCACCGGGACCCCATCTCCCGCTCCCTTTAAACCCACCGGGACCCCTGCTCCCCACTGCTTTTAAACCCACTGGGGACCCCGTCTCCCGCTCCCTTTAAACCCACTGGAGCCCCATGTCCCGCTCCCTTTAAACCCACCGGGACCCCGTCTCCCGCTCCCTTTAAACCCACCCGGACCCCGTCTCCCACTCCCGTTAAACCCACCCGGACCCCGTCTCCCACTCCCGTTAAACCCACCGGGACCCCCGTCTCCCGCTCCCGTTAAACCCACCCGGACCCCCGTTCCCCGCTCCCTTTAAACCCACCGGGACCCCATCTCCCGCTCCCTTTAAACCCACCGGGACCCCGTCTCCCATGTTCCATTTCAACTTCACTGGGTCACTGCAAATTAGACTCATACAGTCACACAGCAGGGAAACAGGCCCTTTGGCCCATCCGGTCCGTGCCAGCTGAGATTCCTATCAAAGCCAGTCCCATTTGCCCACGTTTGGCCCGTATCCCTCTATCCCTTCCACATACCTGTCCGAGTGTCCTTTAAACATCGCTAATGTACCTGCCTCAACCACTTCCTCTGGCAGCTCGTTCCAGGTACGGACCACCCTCTGTGTGGAAAAACTTACCCCTCAGGTCCCCTTTAAATCTCTTCCCTCTCACCTTAAACCTGTGCCCTCTAGTTCTTGATTCCCCAACCCTGGGGAAAAGACTGTGCGCATTCACCCTCTCGATGCCCCTCATGGTTTTATACACCTCTGTAAGGTCACTCCACACGCTCCATGAAAACAGTCCCAACCTGCCCGACCTCTCTCCATAACTCAGTCCCTCGAGTCCCGGCAACATCCTCGTAAATCTCCCTCTGCACTTTCCTACAGCAGGGCGACCAAAAACGTACACAGGACTCCAAGTGCGGCCTCACCGGACGTCCTGTACAACTGCACCATAACGTCCTGACTCCTGCACTCAGCGCCCTGACCGATGAAGGCCATCGTGCCGAACGCCTTCTTCAACCGCCCTGTCTACCTGCGATGCCACTCCCAGGGAACCGTGTACTCCTGGGTCCCTCTGTTCTACACCCCTCCCCAGGGCGCTATACCGTGTGAAAAGTCCTGCCCTCATTTGTCGCCCCGAAACGCAACACACCGCGCATGTACTGGAATTCCGTTCTCACTCTGCGTAGAAAGTGAACGGAAAGTGCCTCGGAGTAACAGCGACCTGGTCGGGAAACTGGTCAGATCCGGCGTCCCCCCTAGACCGAGGTTGCCGGATCATCGGAGGTTTGCCCTGTGTCGTTCACCCCAGCCGGTAGGGACCGTCGGGGAAACAGAAGGTGGTGGGGGGGAAGGCCCACTCAGTCCAGGAGTCGGGGAGGGGGGAGCGGGCTTGACGCTGGGCCCTGGGGATGGGGTGATCTGGGTATATCCACCACCCCCCCACCACCGGAATACTGGGAGACTCCGGAGTCGGACAGTGCAGCTGAGGAGGGCTGAGGCCGCTGACTGCAGTCTCCAGCACCCGATGAGTTAACCCTTGCCTGTCTGTTGCAGGTCAGAGTGTGGGCAAGGAGGCAGGCACTTGATGCTGGACACGGCGACTACGCTTACAGGCAGTGGCGAGGCTCCTGCACTTCTATGAACAGGAGTTTCCAGATCTTCTACCTCTGAGGAAGTTAGGTTGGTGAATCCCCCCCTCACTGCACCCCCCCCGACATCCGGGTTATCCAACCAACCAACGCCATCCGCATCGGGCACTGGGGGGGCTTCACCGGTCTGACAGGTGATCGGTGGTGTGGCCTTCATAGGGTGAAGCTCCCTCCGCACCGTCCCGTCACACACTCCCAGGGTCAGACTCAGGGTGAAGCTCCCTCCGCACTGTCCCGTCACACACTCCCGGGGTCAGACACAGGGTGAAGCTCCCTCCGCACCGTCCCATCACACACTCCCGGGGTCAGACACAGAGTGAAGCTCCCTCCGCACCGTCCCGTCACACACTCCCAGAGCACAGGTTGGACGGATAACTGAGAGAATGACGTGGTGCGTCGTGTTCGAGCCTGTCGTTACGTACTGCAGGTACGATGGCTCCCATTGGTGCCTTTACCCTGTGAATCTGTCTCTGCGCTCATTTCCTCCACTGGCCTTGATTGATAACGATGTGCCACTGGTTAGTTGGAACATCAGCCCATCTACGGACAGCAAGATCCCACAAAATGCAGGCAGGGAGATGCCAGCAACTGGTGTCTTCTCGATTGTAGTTGACGGGCGTTGGACCCAGGTCACTGGAGACCTCCCTCCTGCCCTACGCTCGTGGGATCTTTCTCACCCACTGTTGGGCAGACGGAGACACCCACAGCAGTGCTGCGCGCCCGCGGTACTGCACGCTGGTGCCTGCCTGCATTGGGGAGACGGACACAGTGTCTTTGGGGCATGGGTGGAGCTGGCTCCTGGCTGACGGTTGGTCATCTCCCTCCGCAGACCTGGTGGCTGTGCCCTGCTTCGAGAGCGGCGGGATGGAGAACTGGGGCGTGATCATCTTCAGGGAGACAAACCTCCTGTTCCAGCCCCAGGAGAACTCAGAGAGCAGCCGGCAGAGCATGCAGCTGGTGCTGGCCCATGAGCTGGCTCACCAGGTGGGTGCAAGCTCAGCCCAACCCTGGGGCAACGCATAGACCGTCCCGTCAAACACATCCTACACACCGTCCCGTCAAACACATCCTATACACCGTCCCGTCAAACACATCTTACACATCATCCCGTCAAACAGATCGTACACACCGTTCCGTCAAACACATCCTATACACCGTCTCATCAAACTCTCCCTCTACATCATCCCATCAAACACATCCTACACACCGGCCCGTCAGACACTCCCTCTACACCGTCCCGTCAGACACTCCCCTACACCGTCCCGTCAGACACTCCCCCTATACCGTCCCATCAGACGCTCCCCTACACCGTCCCGTCAGACGCTCCCCTACACCGTCCCGTCAGACACTCCGTCTACACCGCATAGCCACTGACTGCCCCGTGGCGACTGGTCCCCCTGACTGACGACTGGTCCCTGGCAGTGGTTCGGGAACCTGGTGACGATCCGATGGTGGAACGACCTGTGGCTGAACGAAGGACTCGCCACCTACTTCAGTTACCTGGGCAACACCTTCATTGACCCTGAGTGGTCAGTGGTGAGTGTTCGGGAACCATGGCAAACATTGCAGGCACCAAATCACCAAATGGGAGGTTCTGCAATCCAGATTTGTGTGTAACTGCTGCATTAGTGTGGCTGCAGGGGAACATCCCAATGTGCTTGAGGGGTAACCAGCCACTGTAAATTGCCCCCAGTGTGTGGGTGAGGAGCAGAATCTGGGGGCATTTGTTGGGAGAGTGGGGAACGGACTGGGGATCAGTGTCAATGGGTGGGTGGGACCTTCCCCCTTCGGGACGTCCCACAGTGAGTGAAACCCCTTCCCACTCCCGACCCAGGGACATCCCACAGTGAGTGAAGCCCCTTACCCAGCTCCAGGACGTCCCACAGTGAGTGAAGCCCCTTTCTCCCCCCCCCGGAGGCCCCACAGTGAGTGAAGCCCCGTCCCCCCCCTCGGGAGGCCCCCTGGCACCCCTTGGCTAGTGAAGTACGTGTTTTGCAGTGTTGTCCTCAGGACCTGTCCCAACACCAGCCAGGTGGGACTGAACACAACCTGGCTTCAGCTCACTCCAGGGGTGGGGCAGCTACGTGATCCCCTGTGTCTGGGATGTTGGGATTGGGTCAGATTGGCCTTCGTCAGTCCCCATTGCGAATAGGTTGGATTGGGTCGGATAGGGATTGGGCGCCGTCAGGTCGGGATGGGATTGGGTCTGATCAGGTTGAGATGGGATTGGGTCTGATCAGGTTGGGATGGGATTGTGTGGGATTGGAATTGGTTCCATCAGGTTGGGTTGGGATTGGGTTGGCTCAGGTCGGGATGGGATTGGGTCGGATCAGGTTGGACTGGGATTGGGTTCCATCGGGTTGGAATGGGATTGAATTGGGATTGGGTCACGTAGGGATTGGGTCAGATTGAATGGGGTCAGGATTGGACTGGATCAGGTTGAGTTGGGATTGGGTTGGAATGGTGTTGGGATGGGGTTGGGTTGGGATGGGATTGGGATTGGGATTGCCTGTGGTCGGGGTGGGGCTGGGATCGCTCCTGGGTTTGTGTCGGTAGTGGACGAGTCACGTTCCATTCAGGGTTCAGCGTCAGAGCCAAAGCAGCAGCTGGAATACACAGCATGATCCCACAGCGGCCACCAGCTGACAGCTAGATTATCCTTTAGCGGCAGTGTTTCCAGAGCACGGGAAGGGGCGCTCTCTCCTTCAACGGCTCTGGGACCTTTCACCACCCCTTCCCCTCCGGCCCCAGACTAACGTCACCCCAAAAGAGGGCTAAGAGGTCACCAACTCAGCGAAGAGCACACTTCGGTCTGCCTGAAACCCGTGGGTCCTCCCGGCGTAAGGAGATGTCCGTGAGGGAACGCCGCCGGCTGGCACGTTCCAGGACACGGGAGTGTGGTGCTGGGGGACGCACTGAAGCTCAGTGCAGACCGACGCTAATTCTCTGTGGGGAAGGACGATGGTCGAGGGTCCTGTGGCCCCCGGATACTGAGGGTCCTGGCCCTGTGTGGCAGCCTCCCAAACTCTTCCCAGGTCTTATCGTGTACAGAGGACCTGCTGCTTTGTAAATAGAAGGCGTTGGTTGGATGGAGGGGTTGTAGAGGAGTTGGGATGTCACGTTACAGCTGGGCAAGTCACTGGAGAATTGTGCGCAGTTCTGGTCGCCCAGCTACAGGAAGGACGTCGCTGAGCTGAAGAGGGTGCAGAAACGATGCGTGGGGACGTCCCGGGACTGGAGGGCTTGAGTTATAAAGAAGAGACTGGACAGGTTGGGACTGTTTTCCCTGGAGTGAAGGAGGCTGAGAGGGGAACCCGACAGAGGTTTATTAAAATCAGGCACGGTAGTGTAGCGGTTAGCGTAACACTATTACAGCGCCAGTGACCCGGTTCAATTCCCACCGCTGTCTGTAAGGAGTTTGTACGTTCTCCCCGTGTCTGCGTGGGTTTCCTCCGGGTGCTCCGGTTTCCTCCCACATTCCAAAGACGTACGGGTTAGGAAGTTGTAGACATGCTATGTTGGCGCCGGAAGCGTGGCGACACTTGCGGGCTGCCCCCAGAACACTCTACGCAGAAGATGCATTTCACTGTGTGTTTCGATGTACATGTGACTAATAAAGAAATATCTAAAATACCTACAAGAGGCTGGAGGAGCTCAGCAGGCCAGGCAGCATCCGTGGAGAAAAGCAGGCGGTCACGTTCCGGGTCAGGACCCTTCCTCAGGACTGAAGATGGGGAAAAGGGGAAGCCCGATATATGGGAGGGAAAAAACAGAGCAGTGAGAGGTGGACAAAAGAGGGGAGGCGGGGTGGGCACAGGTGGTGATAGGGAGATGCAGGGAAGAGATAGTGATGGGCAGGTGCGGGGGAGGAGGGGAGAGCAGATCCACCGGGGGACGGGTCACGGGTGAGGAGACGGAGGGGAAAAGAGGCTAGGAAAGGGAAGAAGAGGCGTGGTGGGGTGGGAGGTGGGGGGGTTGTGGGGAAGGGGGGGGGTTACCTAAAGTGGGAGAATTCAATGTTCATGCCGTCAGGCTGCAAGGTCCCAAGACGGAAAACGAGGCGCTGTTCCTCCAGTTCGCGCTTGGAATTCTCCCGGCAGGCAGAGGAGGCCGAGGACTGACCGTATCAGTGATCGTGCGGGAGGGGGAGTTGAAAGTGACCGGCGACGGGCAGATGCAGGTCGCGGTTACGGACGGAGCGCACGTTTCTGCGAAACGGTCACCGAGTCTGCGTTTGGTCTCCCCAATGCAGAGGAGGCCCGCACTCGGAGCACCGAATGCAGTCGGTGATATTCGGGGAGGTGCAGGTGAATCTCTGGCTCACCTGGAAGGACTGTTCGGGGTCCCTTTTGTCCACCTATCACTGCTCTTCTTTTCCCTCCTTTATATATCGGGCTTCCCCCTTTTCCCATTTTCAGTCTGAAGAAGGGTCCCGACCCGAAACGTTGACCGCCTGCTTTTCTCCACGGATGCTGCCTGGCCCGCTGAGTTCCTCCAGCATCAGCAGGGCGTAGATAAGGTGGACGGTCACTGCCTTTTTCCCGGGGGAGAGGAGTCTGAAACTAGAGGGCGTAGGATTAAGGTGAGAGGGGAAAGATTAAAGGGGACCTGAGGGGCAACGTTTCCACACAGAGGGTGGTGGGGGATATGGGACAAGCTGCCAGAGGGAGCAGCAGAGGTGGGTACAGTTACAGTGTTTAAGGTGCACTTAGATAGGTACAGGGATAGGAAAGGTTCAGAGAGAGACAGAAGAGGGGCACAGACATCAGAATCTTTGGTATTGGTATTGGTTTATTATTGTCACTTGTATCGAGGTCCAGTGAAAAACTTGTCTTGCATACCGATCGTGCAGGTCAATTCATTACACAGTGCATTGAGGTAGTACAGGGTAAAAACAATAACAGAATGCAGAATAAAGTGTCACAGCTACAGAGAAAGTGCAGTGCAGGCAGACAATGAGGTGCAAGGTCAAGGTAGATTGTGAGGTCAAGAGCCCATCTCATCGTATAAGGGAACCGTTCAATAGTCTTATCACAGTGGGGTAGAAGCTGTCCTTGAGCCTGGTGGTACGTGCCCTCAGGCTCCTGTATCTTCTGCCCAATGGAAGAGGAGAGAGAAATGTCCCGGGTGGGTGGGGTCTTTGATGATGCTGGCTGCTTCACCGAGGCAGCAAGAGGAGTAGACAGAGTCCAAGGAGGGGAGGCTGGTGTCTGTGACACGCTGGGCTGTGTCCACAACTCTCTGCAGTTTCTTGTGGTCCCGGGCAGAGCAGTTGCTGTACCAAGCCGTGATACATCCGGATAGGATGCTTTCTGTGGTGCATCGATAAAAGTTGGTGTCAAGGGGGACATGCCGAATTTCTTTAGCCTCCTGAGGAAGTAGAGGCGCTGGTGAGCTTTCTTGGCTGTGGCGTCTATGTGATTTGACCAGGACAGGCTGTAGGTGATGTTCACTCCCAGGAACTTGAAGCTCTCAATCCTCGACCTCAGCACCGTTGCTGTAGACAGGAGCATGTGCACCGCCCCCTTTCCTGAAGTCAATGACCAGCTCTTTTGTTTTGCTGACATTGAGGGAAAGGTTGTTGTCGTGACACCATTCCACTAAGCTCTCTATCTCCTTCCTGTACTCCGACTCATCGCTGTTTGAGATACGGGCCGACAACGGTGGTATCATCTGCAAACTTGTAGATGGGGTTGGAGCAGAATCTGGTCACACAGTCATGAGTGTATAGGGAGTAGAGTAGAGGGCTGAGGACGCAGCCTTGTGGGGCACCAGTGTTAAGAATAATCGTGCCGGAGGTATTGCTGCCTATCCTCACTGATCGCGGTCTGTTGGTCAGGAAGTCCAGGATCCAGTTGCAAGGGGAGCAACGCCCACAAAATGCTGGAGGAACTCAGGGCTGGAGACTTACCTGTGGAGGGAAATTGTGGAGATCCTTCATCTGGAAGGGTTCGGAGGGATACGGGCCAAAGGCAGGCAAATGGGACTGGGCTCAGTGGTCGGCATGGGCGAGTTGGGCCGAAGGGCCTGTCTCAGTGCTGCATCACTCTGTACTTTCTGTACGGTATCCCCCACATATTTATCTGGACAAAGTCTGAGAGCTCTCCCAGCAGACGAGAGCTCAGACTGTGCAGCCTCCTGCTCTTGGGACGCTGGTCTGGAACTGAAGGCCCTTTGGCCAGGAAGGGGGTGAGTGACCCAGTGACCCAGCGGCGGGCTCCCCGTGGCCCGTCCCGGGTCGCGTCCCCGGCTAACCCCCGACGCCCTTTGCCCCCGGCAGGATTCCGTGTTCGCGGGCAAGAGCCTCCACTTCACCTTGGAGTCAGACGCCGTGGCCAACTCCCACCCCCTGTCGCTTGAGCAACAGGAGGTCAGGACCACCGAGCACGTCAGCCAGCTCTTCGACGACATCTCGTACGAGAAGGTGAGGGCGGTGGGGGGAGTGGAGAGGAGGGGGACTTGGGGTGGGGGGGGTGGTGGAGGGAGGGTCCCAGACCCACTCAGCAGACAGAGGGCCAGCGACCTCCTCGATCGGAGACACCGACTGGGAGTCGACGCACAGAGCCTGAGCCACCAGGGAGGTGTCCGCACTCCCCTTCCGACCCTGAGCTGCCCTCCGTGTGATGGCCCGGAGGTGCAGCAGGTAGAGCCGCTGCCTCCGGGCCCCAGAGACCCGGGTTCGATCCCGACCCCCGCCGCTGTGTGTCCATATGGAGTCTCCCTACTGTGTGGGTGAGGGGGAGTGGGGGGGTGGTTGGGGGGAGTTGGCGGGAATAAAATGGGATGAGTGTGGGTGGGTCAGCACAGACGTGGCGGGCCAAAGGGCCTGTTTCTGCGGCACTGCAGCAGATGGCCCTGCTGAGACCCTTGGACAACCCCTGGTGGGACGGCCGGTGGGGGGGGGGGCGGTGGTGGTGGTCTGCCCGGTGGCCCTCAGTACAGGGTGAGGAACCACCTCCTTCCCCTCCGTCCGGGACCCCGTCCCACCGAGCCCCCTCCCCCTCCCTTCATCACCCACCCCGACTCCCACCCCCCCCCAACTGCCCCCAAACCCCCCCCCCCCCCGATCCCCCGCTGACCGTCTCATTCTCTGTGCCCTCCCTGACAGGGTGCGTCTGTCCTTCGGATGGTCTCCAGCTTCCTGACGGAGAAGGTCTTCCTGCAGGGACTCCTGGTGAGAGGGAGGCAACAGCTCACATCTCCCCCTCCCCTCCCCCTCCCTCCCCCTCCCCCCTCCCCCTCCCTCCCCCTCTCCTCTCTCCCCTCTCTCTCTCCCTCTCCCTGCCTCTTCCTCTCTCCTTCTCTCCCTCCCCTCTCCCCCTCTCCCTCCTCTCTCCCCCCTCTCCTTCTCCCTCCCCTCTCTCCCTCCCTCCCTCTCTCTCCCTCCCTCCCTCTCTCTCCCCCCCCCTCTCTCCCCCCACCTCCCCTCCCCGTCTCTCTCTCCTTCTCTCCCTCCCCTCTCCCCCTCTCCCTCCTCTCTCCCCCCTCTCCTTCTCCCTCCCCTCTCTCCCTCCCTCCCTCTCTCTCCCCCTCCCTCTCTCCCCCTCCCTCTCTCCCCCCCCCTCTCTCCCACCCACCTCCCCTCCCCTGTCTCTGTCCCTCCCCCTCCCTCCCTCCACTGCTCCCCACTCACCCGATGTGTCCCACCTTCACAGAGCTACCTGAAGGAGTTCAGCTTCAGGACGGTGACCTACACCGACCTCCGCACTCACCTACAGAAGGTAACCACCAACTCCCGACCCTAGCTCCACACCGCGGCAAGGGGTGACTGCACCGGAGAGGGGGCAGAGGAGGCTCCCCAGGACGGTGCCTGGAACGGAGCGACCGGAGAGAGCAGAGAGGCTGGGTCTGCTCCCCCTGGGGCAGAGGGGGCTGAGGGGGACCTGACAGAGGGGGACAGAATTATGGGAGGGTGTAGATAGGGTGGAGAGTAGGAAACGATTTCCCCCAGTGGCGGTATCTAAGAGAAGATGGCACGGGTACAAAGGGAGAGGTGAGGGGTTCAGAGGGAGGGGGAGTTTTTTCCCCTGGGGGTGGGGGGTGGTTGGAATCAGGAACGCACTGACTGAGGGGGGGGAGGAGGCAGAGACCCGGGATCCGGATGAGAACTTGTATCTCCAGGGCAGGGAAGGGGACAGACCCAGTGCTGGGAGATGGGGGCAATGCGAGTGACTACAATGGTTGGCACAGGTAATGTAGGCCGGAGGGGCTGTCTCTGTGCAGTAGGTATTGGTATTGGTTTATTATTGTCACTTGTACTGAGGTACAGTGAAAAACTTGTCTTGCATACCGATCGTACAGGTCAATTCATTACACAGTGCAGTTACATTGGGTTAGTACAGAGTGCATTGATGTAGTACAGGTAAAAACAATAACAGTACAGAGTAAAGTGTCACAGCTACAGAGAAAGTGCAGTGCAATAAGGTGCAAGGTCGCCACAAGGTAGATCGTGAGGTCATAGTCCATCTCATTGTATAAGGGAACCGTTCAATAGTCTTATCACCGTGGGGTAGAAGCCGTCCTTAAGTCTGGTGGGACGTGCCCTCAGGCTCCTGTATCTTCTGCCTGATGGAAGATGAGAGAAGAGAGAATGTCCCGGGTGGGTGGGGTCTTTGATTATGCCGGCTGCTTCACCAAGGCAGCGAGAGGTAAAGACAGAGTCCATGGAGGGGAGGCTGGTGTCCGTGACGCGCTGGGCTGTGTCCACAACTCTCTGCAGTTTCTTGCGGTCCCGGGCAGAGCAGTTGCCGTCCCAAGCCGGGATGCATCCGGATAGGATGCTTTCTGTGGTGCAGCGATAAAAGTTGGTGAGTGTCAAAGGGGACATGCCGAATTTCTTTAGCCTCCTGAGGAAGTAGAGGCGCTGGTGAGCTTTCTTGGCCGTGGCATCTACGTGATTTGACCAGGACAGGCTGTTGGTGATGTTCACTCCCAGGAACTTGAAGCTCTCAACCCTCTCGACCTCAGCACCATTGATGTGGACAGGAGTGTGTACCAGCTCTTTAGTTTGGACTCCATGAGTCTCTGACCAGTGGTCAGTCCGGACTCCCTCCCACCCAGGGTGGGCTTGTGTGACCCAGCCCCAGACCCGAGGGGACCTCCCCGTCAAGAGGGGGTGGGGAGGGGAGGGTAGGGAGGGTGGGCTCCCTCGCCCCGAAACACATCGGGGATCCAAGTGGGTTTGTACCGAGCCGGGGTCCGGGGTGGGACGGGAACCTGCTGCCTCTGGATCCGCGGCTGCGGCCACAGGCCGACATATCCAATCACTGCTGGGCTCGCTGGGCCTCCAGCCAATCAGTGCTGGGCTCACTGGGCCTCCAGCCAATCAAGTGCTGGGCTCACTGGGCCTCCAGCCAATCAGTGCTGGGCTCACTGGGCCTCCAGCCAATCAAGTGCTGGGCTCACTGGGCCTCCAGCCAACCACTGCTGAGCTAACTGGGCCTCCAGCCAATCAGTGCTGGGTTCACTGGGCCTCCAGCCAATCAGTGCTGGGCTCACTGGGCCTCCAGCCAATCAGTGCTGGGTTCACTGGGCCGCCAGCCAATCAGTGCTGGGTTCACTGGGCCGCCAGCCAATCAGTGCTGGGTTCACTGGGCTGCCAGCCAATCAGTGCTGAACAATCAGCCACGTCTGCCTAATCCTGTTGATAATGCGGGGGGATATGGAGGATAACTGGTGCGGGGCAGGGACCACCCTGGTGGGTGGGTGGGGACGGGACGGGGTGGGGTGGGGTTGGGTTTGTCCCGTCCCACCCCACCCCACCCCACCCCACCGGCAGTAATCACTCCCTGGGGGTCTGATGGCCTCCCAGCGCCTGTGAGCTCGGTGCTTGGGAGGGAAGGTCAGGGTGATTCGGGGGTGGGGGGCTCACTCACAGGGGCAGAAGGTTATGGGTCATCAGGTACAGTAGAGGGTCACAGAGCACCGGGGCGGAGGGTCAGGGGTCACTAGGTACAGTAGAGGGTCAGAGGCCACCAGGACAGAGAGTCGGGGGGTCACTAGGTACGGTAGAGGGTCACAGAGCACCGGGGCGGAGGGTCAGGGGTCACTAGGTACAGTAGAGGGTCAGAGGACACTGGGACAGAGGGTCAGGGTCACCAAGAAGAGGTAGAGAGGGTCAGGGGTCACATGGAACACTGTGATGGGGTCAGGAGTCACCTAGGAGAGGTGGGGGTCAAAGGTTATCAGGAGCAGGAGGGACAGGGCTCACCAGGAACACATGGAGAGGGTCAGAGGGGGCATCAGGGAAAGGCAGAGCCCAAAGGGTTCACAAGGAGTCTCCAGGGTCGAGGTGGAAGGTTGAGAGGAAACCCTGGATGGAACGGAACAGGTTGACACCACAGAGGGTGCCCACTGGGCACTGGGTTGGGTGGGGGGTGATGTACGGAGGTGGAGGGACTCTGGAGCGGGATGGGAGGAGTTTGGTGAGGGTGGAGGGAGCGTTCGGAGAGGGTGGAGAAACTTGGAGCAGCGTTGCACGGGGTGCAGGGGTTTTGGAGGAAGATTGAGGGGATTTGGATGGAGTGGAGGGGGGGAGCGAATTTGGACGTGTGGGTAGGGGTGGGGTGGAGAGATTTGGAGATGTGGGGGGTGGAGGGGACTTGGAGGGGTTTAAAGGGCCTTGGATGGGAGGGGAGGGATTGTGGAGAGATTTGGAGGAGGGGGGTCTAGCGTGGCTGTGGGGTTTGGAGGGGGTTGGTGTGGAAATGGGTAGGGTGGAGGGTTGGGGGTGTGTGGTGGGATGTGGAGGGGTCGAGGGTGTGGGACGGGGTTGGATGTGGAGGGGTCGGGGTGTGGGACGGGCTGGGATGTGGAGGGGTCGGGGGTGTGGGACGGGTCGGATGTGGAGGGGTTGGGGGTGTGGGACGGGCTGGGATGTGGAGGGGTCGGGGGTGTGGGACGGGCTGGGATGTGGAGGGGTCGGGGTGTGGGACGGGCTGGGATGTGGAGGGGTCGGGGGTGTGGGACGGGCTGGGGAGGGGTCGGGGGTGTGGGACGGACTGGGCTGTGGAGGGGTCGGGGGTGTGGGACGGGCTGGGGAGGGGTCGGGGGTGTGGGACGGACTGGGCTGTGGAGGGGTCGGGGGTGTGGGACGGGCTGGGGAGGGGTCGGGGGTGTGGGACGGACTGGGCTGTGGAGGGGTCGGGGGTGTGGGACGGACTGGGCTGTGGAGGGGTCGGGGTGTGGGACGGGCTGGCATGTGGAGGGGTCGGGGGTGTGGGACGGGCTGGGATGTGGAGGGGTTGGGGGTGTGGGACGGGTGTGCAGCCTCAGTCTCCCCCACCCACCTATTGCCCCATTCTCCCCCCCCCTCCACAGTCGGTCAACAACCAGTCAGAGGTTACTCTCCCCACCAACCTGAAGTCCATCCTGGACTGCTGGGCCCTGCAGCCGGGCTACCCCTTGGTGACGGTGAACACCTCCTCCGGACGCCTCTCCCAGGAACACTTCCTCCTGGACAGCTCAGCCAAGGTGACCCGGGGCTCTAAGTTCGGGTGAGTACCGGCTGGGTGTGGGAGGGTCGGGATCGTTCCCGGGGAATCCGATCACCGGGACCTGCAGCTGTTCCTGCTCCTCCTCCCAGCTCTGGAGCTGTCCCACAGGGAATTCCCGAGGGTGGTTCCGACACAGTAACCCCGGTGATCTGCTATGGGCTTGTCGGGAATCCCAGTGGTTCCGGATCTGTCTCATTGGATGCTGATTCCTGCCCTCCCTTTAAACCCACTGGGGACCCCATTTCCCACTTCCATTAAACCCACCAGGACCCCATTTCCCACTCCCATTAAACCCACCAGGACCCCATTTCCCGCTCCCATTAAACCCACCGGGACCCCATTTCCCGCTCCCATTAAACCCACCGGGACCCCATTTCCCACTCCCTTTAAACCCACCAGGACCCCGTTTCCCACTTCCATAAAACCCACCGGGACCCCAGTTCCGTTAAACCCACTGGGTTCACTATAACATTCATTATTCCACAGGTAACATCTAAGAAAAAAAATCAATTAATGGTGTGATTGTGGGAATAACATCCAATAGTCTGGAATATCTCCCAGGCCAGCACCACTGACTTCCCGAGGGTGCCGGATTATTGGAGTTTCAGGAGATGACGAGAAATGTGGGTCGGTTCGAGAGTGGGAGATGGGATGGTGGGTTGGACAGACACGTCTCCCTCTCTCTGATGTAACACAGTGAACGTGCTGGGATGGTGGGGAACAATCCAGTGGGAAAGGCCAAGGAGCTGTCAGGAATTTGTTCCGGTTCAAATGTCATATTGGTGAGAAGTGATGGGACTGAAGGTGATAAATCTCCAGCACCCAACCCGACCCGACCTGCAGCCAATCCAAGCCTGGTCCAGCCCAACCACGGCCAATCCAAGCCCGGTCCAGCCCAACCACGGCCAATCCAAACCCCAGCCCAACCACGGCCAATCCAAGCCCAGTCCAGCCCAACCACAGCCAATCCAAACCCCAGCCCAACCCAACTACGGCCAATCCAAGCCCGGTCCAGCCCAACCACAGCCAATCCAAACCCCAGCCCAACCCAACTACGGCCAATCCAAGCCCGGTCCAGCCCAACCACAGCCAATCCAATCCCCAGCCCAGCCCAACCACAGCCAATTCAAACCCCAGCCCAGCCCAACCACGGTCAATCCAAACCTCAACCCAACCTGACTGTGGCCAATCCGAGCCCAGCCCAGCCCAACTCAAGCACAGTCCAACTCAACTGCGGACAATCCAAGCCCCAACCCAACTACAGAAGGGCCTGTTTCCATGCTGAGTGACTAGACCTGGAGGTGTGCTGAAGGAGCTTTCTCCGTGACTGGACTAGGCCCAATATCTCCCATCGGATGTTCGACGCTCCACCAAGCTCACTGCAAAACGTTATCTGATCATTATCACAACGCTAACTGTGGGATCCTGCTGTGCACAAATTGGCTCCTGCATTCCCAACATCCCAGAGACACCATGAAGTGTTTCAAAGGGATTGGGGACATTGTTTTAACCCTTCACCCAGCTCCAGCATTGGCAGCCATTCCTGAAATCCGGCATCCCTCCATAAACCTTCCCTCCCTACAAGTCCCGTGACCCCTCCCCCTCCCACATGTCCGAGTGTCCGTCCCGAGAACCGGGACCTCCATCAGGAACCGCCCCGGGATCCCAGGCCCAGAGCTTGTGCGTGGCGTAGAGTGACCCAAGATATCCTGTCTGGCCACCCAAGGGTGAGGCTGGAGGTCCCCGGACTAACGTTTGGAGAGGGTGGGGACTGCCAAGGGGGGAGGTCCCCGCGCGGGCAGTGGGAATGCGAGCGGCTCAGAGGCTGACCCACATCTGCGTCTCCGTTCCCAGGTACACGTGGTACATCCCAGTGACCTGGCAACTGAACACCAGCCTGCAGAACACGATCTGGATCAACAGAACGAGACGTACGCACCTCCGCTCATCCCCCCCCGCGCACACATCGCGTGTTCCCGTCGGGATAAAGGAATTACCAGCCAAACGTTGGTGCAGTCCAGATGGGGGGTCTCGACCCGAAACATCGTCTGTCCACTTCCCCCCACAGGTGCTGCCCGATCCGTTGAGTTCCTCCAGCACCTTGTGTGTTGATCCAGACTCTGCTGTTTTTCTTGTGTCTCTTGCTGTTCAAACGGAAGGGCTGGTTACAGGAACCAGACGCAGGCTCAGAATTCAGCCGCAGAATATTCCCAGACACATGATATTTGCCCAGATTCCCGCCCATGCAGTCCCTGCCCTGGGTGTGCGTGATGGGATGTTGTGGAGGGAGCTTCACCCTGTGTCTGACCCCGGGAGTGTGTGACGGATGGTGTGGAGGGAGCTTCACCCTGTGTCTGACCCCGGGAGTGTGTGATGGGATGGTGTGGAGGGAGCTTCACCCTGTGTCTGACTCCGGGAGTGCGTGACGGGATGGTACGGAGGGACCTTCACCCTGTGTCTGACCCCGGGAGTGTGTGACGGGACGGTACGGAGGTAGCTTCACCCTGTATCTGACCCGTGCAGGGAGCTGAGTTGACCCTGTGTGTGACCTTCCCTCAGACGTGTATGTGAACAAGCTGGCGGTGAAGGATCTGACCTGGGTGTTGGTGAACATCAACGCGGTCGGCATTTACAGGGTTAATTACGACGAGGAGAACTGGGACAAGTTGCTGATCCAGCTGATGAGGAACAGGGATGTATGTCGATGCTGGGATGGGGTGGGGAGGGTGCATTCTGTGGGACGGGGGGCAGTGGGGTGGTTCATATGGGGTGTGTGTGGTGGGTGGGGTTGGTGACCCTGTGTGCAGGGCTACCTCGGTGCACCCTCTGTGCCTCGGTTCTCTCCGGAACCAGTTTCCGATGCCCCCGTGGCCACCGTCCCCCCCTCCCTGAGGCTCAGCTCCTCCCGAGCGGTGTCGAGCTGTCTCCCTGGGCTCCCTGACAACCTCCCGTCCCGGCGTGACCACAGTCTCACCTCACCCAACCTCCAACACCATGGTTGGATGCAGCGAGACCATCTCCCTCTCCCTCCCACCCTCCACACATTCTCCCTCCATCTCCCTCTCGACCAACCTTCCACTCTCCCTCTGTCCCTCGATCTCTCCCTCCCTCTCCCCTTCACTCTCCCTCCCATTCTCAGCCTCCGTCTCACCCCCTCTCCCCTCCTCTCTCTCCCTGCCCCTCCTCACTCTCTCTCGCTCCCTCCCTCCCTCGTCCCTCTCTTTCTCGGCCTCAGTTACCCTCTCTCTCTCCCTGCCTCTCCCCCTCCCCTCCTCTCATCTCATCACTGGGTGGGCCCAGTGTCCTCGTCCCCTGGAGTTCCCCTGTCCGTGACACCCCCCCCCCGCGCCCCTCCACCGCCGCTGAGCCGTCCACCGCGGGTTTGACCAGTTGAGCTACCTCTGCTCCCTCACCAGCCTCTCTCTCCTGCACCCCAGGCCATCCCAGTGATCAACCGGGCCCAGCTCATCGACGATGCCTTCAGCCTCGCTCGGTAGGAGGGGCGGGGGGGTCGCGGGGGGGTGGGGGGTGCTGCTGACTGTGCCGGGACTGTGGGGGGGGGGGGGGGAACAGCCTGCTCCCTCTGCCCGGCAGCTGGCAGTGGTCACTGTCCATCACGGCCAGGCCCAGACCGGCACAGAGCGGGCGATGTGGAAATACTCGGCGGGTCGGGCAGCAGCTGTGGAGAGGGAGGCAGAGGTAATGCTCCAGGTCCGACAACCGTGGGCCCAGCACGGGCACCTGGGTCAGCACGGACCAGATGGGCCAAAGGGCCTGTTTCCGAGCTGTGTGGCCTCCTGTCAGGTGATCACTGGAGGTTGTGGGGGGTGGTGGGGAGGGGGGATGTGGAGAGGTGTCTCCTACCACCCCCCCCACCCGCCCCCGGAGGTGGGGGCCGGAGTTTGAGAGGGGGTTCACCGTCTCCGCCAACGGTGCAGTGGGATTTTTGGGAGCTCTCTGCCCTGGGGACCGGGGTAGGTTCACGGCCAAGGGGGTGTGGGGAGGGAGGGGCGAGGGGTGGCGAGGGCAAGGTCCAGGGTCTTGTTGAACAGGACAGCAGCTTCGATGGGCCGAATGGGCTATCTATAACATTACTGAGGCAGTACAGAAGGAAGCCTGTCCTCACCGCCCCTCCCACAGCGCGGCCCCCCTCACCACTCCTCCCACAACGCTCCCTCCTCATCGCCCCTCCCGTGGCGCTCCCCCTCACCGCCCCTCCCACAGCGCGGCGCTCCCTCGGCGACGACGGGAGCCAGTGATGAGCCGACCTGTGTTGTCCCCGGGAGCAGCGGGAAGCACGTCAGGATCACGCGTGCTCTGGAGACCACGCGGTATCTGCACACGGAGACCGAGTACCTGCCCTGGGACACCCTCAGTAACCACCTCGACTACATGGAGCTGATCCTGAGGGACAACCCCGCCTACAGCCTGCTGGAGGTGAGGTGGGAGGGAGGGGAGGGGAGGGGGCGGGGGTGGGAGGGGAGAGCGTGAGGGGAGAGATGGATGCGGGGGAGGGGGAGGGATGGGGATTAGGGGATAGGAGGGGGGATGAGGGGGTCAGGGGAAGGGGAGTATGAGAGCAGGGGGATGGGAGAGGGGGGGGGAGGGGGTGAGGTGAGGCAGGAGGAGGGAGGGGGAGTAGTGAGAGAGGGAGAGGGGAGGGTCTGAGTGTGGAGGGGAGGGGGGACGGAGAGGGGTTGGCGAGGAAGGAGAAAGGGGATAGAGAAGGGAGGGGGTGGAGGGAGAGGGGGTAGGGGTACAAGGATAGACAGAGGGAGGGCGGAGGGAGGAAAGGGAGGGCGTTGAGGGGAAGCTGGCCGAGGGTAGAAAGATGGGGAGGGAGTCGAGGGGGCTGGGAGGGGAGAGACTCTGGGCGGAGGGAGGGGGCCGGTGTCACCCCCTCCTGCCGTTTCCCTGCAGGAGTACATCCTGAGCAAGGTGGGCCCCGTCTACGACTACTACCTAGAGCTGTCCGGCCCCAGGCTCGACACCGCGCCCAGTGACAGCTCCGAGCAGTGAGTATCACCGGGGTCCCGCCGCCAGGCCTCAGCCCTGTCCGAGAACCGCCCCGTCCCCCTCCACACCCCCTGCGTCACACCCCCTGCCCTGCCCTGGGCCCTCTCCCCTGGGACTGTCCTACAGGGAAGGCCTGACGCTCTGGGGGCTCCAGGGAAGCACCCCCCCACCACCCCCCTGGGCAGTGTGTGAGGGAACGGGGAGGAGGGGGAGCCGGGCTTCCCCTCCCGAAGGAGAAGGCCCTCTCCCCTGGGCCACGGGGAGCCTGGTGGTCCATCGCCCCTCCCTCGGTACCACCGGGAGCTGTGTCACGGGGAGTGGGGGGGGGGGGGAGCACAGCGAGCACACAGTCTGATCCAACCCCGCCGTCTTAACCGGCCCAGGGGAGGGGGCAGTGCAGGGTGTGAGGGGTCACAGGACTGGGACAGTAAGGGTGGGGGTCACACCGTTCCTTCCGGATCCCAGGATGGCCCCTCCCCTCCCACCCACCTCACAGCAGCCTCCTTTCCTACCACTGTCGTTCTATCCCCCTCCCTCTCTCCCTCCCCACCCCCTCACCCTCTCCTCTCCCTCTTTCCCTCTCCTCCCCCTCCTCCCTCCCTCTCTCGCCCCCCCCCCCACCCCTCACGCACACTCTGCGGGTCCTCCAGAGTTCAGGGACCCCCTCCTGTGAGCTCCCCGCGGACCCTGGGGTCCGACGACGCTGCTGATCCTTGCTCGGGGGAGGAGCTGCTTGACCTGCAATGTGGGTTGGGAGAGAGCGGGACCCGGGGGGGCTGTCGGCAGTGATCCTCGCGCCCCCCCCCCCCCCCCTGACTCTGGCTCTGACCCCGGCCCCCTCCCTCTCCTCCCTCCCCAGGTTTGCCCAGGAGGTGGTCGCTGGGATCGCCTGCTCCAACGGGCTGCAGAAGTGCAACAGGGCGGCCAGGGAGCTCTTCTCCCGTTGGATGGCGCAACCGGACGTCAACCCGTGAGTACCAGAGGCCACCCGGCCCGTTGCAACCCTTCCAGCCCTTCTGGAATGGATGGCCCATTGATCCCGACTCCCCTGTACCCTTCCCCCCTCACAGCAACCCCCGATTCACAAGAAAACACCAGAAGTAGGCCGCTCAGCCCCCACTCTTGGTCTACCCCACTATCCAATACAATCTTGGCTGATCTACACTGGCCTCACCTCCTCTTCCGCACCAGTTCCCCATCGCCCTGCCTCCCTCAGCTCCTTGGTCCTTCAAATATTTATCTCTCCCCACCTTAAATATATCCAGAGATCTGGTCTCCACACCCACCATCGGGGGCAGACAATTCCAGAGATTCACACCCCCACCCTCAGTTTGAAATGACCAGCTCTTAATTTGCAGACGTGTCTCTTACCCCACCACCCTTCACACCAGCCAACCCCTGGTGCAGTGGGGCAAATCATTTCACACCCTTTAACGGAGCCTCATGAATCCCAGGGCCTGGGGAGTGTCGCAGAACAGAGGGACCCAGGGGTACAGGTACGGTGGTTCCCTGGAAGTGGGGACACAGGGAGACAGGGAGGTGAAGAAGGCCTTTGGCACGCCAGCCTTCATCGGTTGCAGTTGGGACGTCCCCTTACAGCTGTACGGGACATTGGTGAGACCACACGTGGACTACTGTGCGCAGTTCTGGTCGCCCAGCTATAGGAAGGACGTCATTAAGCTGGAGAGGGGGCAGAGACGATTCACGAGGATGTTACCGGGACTGGAGGGCTTGAGTTACAAGGAGAGACTGGACAGGGCTAGGACTTGTTTTCCCTGGAGCGAAGGAGGCTGAGGGGTGACATTATGGAGGTTTATAACAGGGATGCCGCAGGCTTGTGTTTAACCGGGATCTTTCTCTCCCTCAGGATCCCCCCCAGCCTGCGGGCGGTGGTGTACTGCCGGTCGGTTGCCGAGGGCCACCAGGCCGAGTGGGACTTTGCCTGGAAGATGTACGAGCTGGCGGGCAGTGCGGCCGAGGCCCAGATCCTGCGCTACAGCCTGGCCTGCAGCACCAACGCCTCGGTCCTGCTCAGGTAGGCCGCGCCTGGCCCACTCGCCCCGCCCGCCCTCGCGAGGCGCGGCCCCCGCCCGCCCTGACGCGCCGCTCCCGAACGCCACGCCGGGTGTTCCGCCACAGCTCCTGTCCCCTGGCTTGTCCTCAAGCTCTGGGCCTACTGACTACTTCAAGGCCTCCCCTGGTCCTCGCCGGGCCCTCCGCAGTTCACCTTCCCCCCACTCACACTCGGGCCTCCCGCTCTGGTAGAGTCGCACAGCACAGAAACAGGCCCTTCGGCCCAACTCATCCATGCCGACCAAGATGCCCCATCCAAGCTAAGGTATTGTCACAGGTAGACAGGGCGGTGAAGAAGGCATTTGGCACGCTGGCCTTCATCAGTCAGGGCGCTGAGTACAGGAGTTGGGACGTCATGTTACAGTGGTACAGGACGTCGGTCTCAATGTCTCTTGGTCGCCCTGCTGTAGGAAAGATGCCACTAAGCAGGAAAGAGTGCAGAGGAGGTTTACGAGGATGTTGCCGGGGCTCGAGGGACTGAATCATGGAGAGAGGTTGAGCAGGTTGGGCCTGATTTCATTGGAGTGCAGGAGAATGAGGGGTGATCTTATAGAGGTGTAGAAAACCACGAGGGGCATCGATAGGGTGAATGAGCACAGTCTTTTCCCCCAAGGAGTCAAGAACTAGAGGGCACAAGTTTAAGGTGAGAGGGGGAGAGATTTAATAGGAACCTGAGGGGGCAACTTCTTCACCCAGAGGGTGGTCCGTGTGTGGAACGAGCTGCCAGAGGGAGTGGGTGAGGCAGGTTCATTAACAACGTTGAAAAGACACTTGGACAGGTCCATGGATAGGAGAGGTTTAGAGGGATACGGGCCAAACACAGGCAAATGGGACTAGTTTTGATGGGAAACTTGGTCAACACGGACCAGTTGGGCCGAAGGGCCCGCTTCCATGCTGAGTGACTCCATGACTCTAATCTTTATTAGTCACACGTACATCGAAACACACAGTGAAATGCATCTTTTGCGTAGACTGTTCTGGGAGCAGCCCGCAAGTGTCGCCACGCTTCCGGCGTCAACATAGCACGCCCAACTTCCTAACCCGTACGTCTTCGGAATGTGGGAGGAAACCGGAGCACCCGGAGGAAACCCACGCAGACACACGGGGAGAACGTACAGACTCCTTACTGGAATCGAACCCGGATCGCTGGCGCTGTAATAGCGTTACGCTGACCGCTACACTACCGTGCCTGCCTAGTCCCATTTGCCAGCGCTTGGCCCACACCCTTGTAAACCTTCCCTGATGTTCCAGTACATGACATTCCCCCTTTAATCTGCCCCCATTCCCATCTGTAAATTAACTTTACCCACAAGCACACATCAATACCATTCACACAAAGCAGGAAACAAAGTGCTGGAGGAACTCAGCGGGTCAGGCAGCATCTGTGGAGGGAAACAGACAGTTGACGTTTCGGGTCGAGACCCTGCAGCCCAGATCAAAGTCAAGGTCGAGTTCATTGTTGCGTGCACAGGCGCAATGAAAAACTTCCCTGCAGCAGCATCACGGGCACAGAGTATCAGATAAGCAGCATTCACGAGGAAAACATCAACTAAACTTAATTTTTACAACAACGAACACAATTAGAACAAAAAAAAATGGATGAAGAATCTCTCCACAGATGCTTCTCGTCCCGCTGAGTTCCTCCAGCAGATTGTATCATCTGGTACACCTCGATCAAGTCACTTCTCATCCTCCTTGTCTCCAAAGAGAAAAGCCCCAGCTCACTCAACCTATCCTCATAAGACATGCTCTCCAATCCAGGCAGCATCCTGGTAAATCTCCTCTGCACCCTCTCTAAAGCTTCCGCATCCTTCCTATAACGAGGCGACCAGAACGGAACACAATACTCCAAGTGTGGTCTGACCAGAGTTCTATAGAGCTGCGACACCTCGCCGGCTCTTGAACTCGATCCCTCGACTAATGAAGGCCTACACTCCATACGCCTTCTTAACAACCCTATCGACCTGCGCTGCAACCTTGAGGGATCTATGGACGTGGACCCCAAGATCCCTCTGTTCCTCCACACTGCTAAGAGTCCTCCCATTAACCTCGTATTTTGCCTTCAAATTCGATCTCCTGAAGTGTATCACTTCGCACTTTTCTGGGTTGAACTGCATCTGCCACTTCTCAGCCCAGCTCTGCATCCTATCAATGTCCTGTTGTAACCTCCAGCAACCTTCTACACTATCCACACCACCATCGACTTTCTTGTCATCAGCAAACTTACTAACCCACCCTCCCACATCCTCATCCGTCATTTATAAAAATCTCTCTCCCTCTCTCCCTCTCACTCTCTCTCCCCGCTGAAGGTACCTATCATTGACGATGAAGCCCTGGAAGATCAGGAGACAGGACGCTTTGGCCACCATTGTCCTGGTTGCCCAGAACATCAATGGGAAGAAGCCAGCCTGGGACTTCATCAAGGGAAACTGGAGCAGCATCACAGCAGAGTAAGCTGCCTTCACCTGTCCCCTCACCCAGGGTACTGGCTCCGTCTGTCACCCCCCCCCCCACCCCCCACCCTTCCCACCCCCCCCACCCCCCCCCAACCCACCCTTCCCACACCCCCCCCACCCCCCACCCCCCACCAACCCACCCTTCCCACACCCCCCCCCACCCCCCCCCACCCCCCCACAAACCCACCCTTCCCAAACTGGAGAATTTCACTTTTGTTCATAGTCCCCCCAATCCTACACCGATCCCCCCTCCCAGATTCTACCCTCACCCTCACACCAGGGGGGCGATTCACAATGGCCGGTTAACCCACCGACCCCGAACGTCGTTGGATGTGGGAGGGAACCGGAGCCCCCGGGGAAACCCACGCGGTCACGGGGAGAGTGTGCAGACTCCACACACACGCACACACGCACACACACGTGCACGCACGCGCACACACACACACCACACACGCACACACACACACACACACGCACACACACACATGCACACACACACACACACGCACGCACACACACACACAGCACCAGAGGTCAGGATTGAACCCTGTTCTCTGGAGCAGTGAGGCAGTGGCTCTACCCGCTGTGTGAATGTGTGTCTGTGTGAGTGTGAGTGTATCTACTCCCCCCTCAGCCTCCTTCGCTCCAAGGAAAACAGTCCCCCTGTCCAGTCTCCCCCCCACAATTAAACCCCTCCAATCCAGGCGAGGTCCCGGTGAATCCCCCTCTCCAGTGCAGTCACCCCCCAATCCCAGAAGTGCACAGAGCTCTCCGGAGGCAGCCCGGCGGGTGGATTGTGAAGCTGGAACACGTCATCCCAACTCTTACACACCTTACCACCCCCCCCCCCCCCACCCCCAATCTATGAAGGGAACCCCTGGTTCCTTGGGGCAGGGGGAGTGTCGCTGACAAAGCTCTCTCTCTCCCTCTCTCTCCCTCTCTCCCCCCCCCTTCTCTCCCTCTCTCTCTCCCCCCCCCTCCCTCCGGCAGGTTCAACATGCCAGAGGCGATCGTGGGTCTGCTCGAGGGCATCACCTCCAGGTTCTCTACCGAGGAAGACCTGCAGGAGGTCAGTGCCCCCGCCGTCCGACCCGGGGGGGGGGAGGGTGGAGGGAGGTGCGCAGCAAGATCCCACGGGCAGCCCCGAGGGACATGCGTAGGGAGCTCCCCTGCCCATCTCCCGAGGAGAAGGGCCTCGGTCCAACGCCTCACTCCGAAGGCAGTGCCGCACTCCCTCGGCAGTGCGCAGGAGCGGGACGTGAGCCTGGAAAATGGGATTGGGGGGGTGTCCCTGCAGAGGATGTAGGTCCCTGGGTCCTGACCCAGGGCGCTGAGACATCTCGTGTTCATGGGAGTTACGCTCTCTGGCGGGGCGCTGGCGATGAGGGGAACCTTGTGCCGGCCTCCGTGGATGAGCCAGGTCACTGAAACAAACTCCGGAATCTCCTCCCTCCATTTCCGGCCTTCCCGTCGGGATACGGTGTCAAACCAGCCCCAATTCCCAGCTGCTCCACACCCCCTGGCGTGACCCCATCTCACGAACAGTCCCCTTAGGCGGTGTTTGTGATGTGCGAGTACAGAGCACAACCCCGTGCCACAGGGACGGAGGGGTGCTGGGGGGTTGTCAGCCCCCACCCTGGGGGAAGGTCTCTGCGCTTCCTCCAGTAGCCCCCAGAGAGGGCAGGAGGACCTTGCTTCTGCACCTCCCCGAGGTCTGACACCCCCGGCATCTGACAGTGCATCTGAGGGAGCTGGGGTTAGACAGGGGGAGCTGGGGTTTCAGGGTTAGACTGGGGGTGCTGGGGTTAGACTGGGGGAGCTGGGGGTTTCAGGGTTAGACTGGGGGAGCTGGGGTTAGACAGGGGGAGCTGGGGTTTCAGGGTTCGACTGGGGGTGCTGGGGTTAGACTGGGGGAGCTGGGGGTTTCAGGGTTAGACTGGGGGAGCTGGGGTTTCAGGGTTAGACTGGGGGGAGATGGGTTAGACTGGGGGAGCTGGGGTTACAGGGTTAGACTGGGGGAGCTGGGGTTAGAACAGGGGGAGCTGGGGTTTCAGGGTTAGACTGGGGAGCTGGGGTTTCAGGGTTAGACTGGGGGTGCTGGGGTTAGACTGGGGGAGCTGGGGTTTCAGGGTTAGACTGGGGGGAGCTGGGGTTTCAGGGTTAGACTGGGGGAGCTGGGGTTAGAACTCGGGAGCTGGGGTTAGACTGGGGGATCTGGGTTAGACAGGGGGAGCTCGGGGTTTCAGGGTTAGATTGGGGGAGCTGGGGTTAGACTGGGGGAGCTGGGGTTAGACTGGGGGAGCTGGGGTTAGACTGGGGGAGCTGGGGTTTCAGGGTTAGACTGGGGGAGCTGGGGTTACAGGGTTAGACGGGGAGCTGGGGTTAGACTGGTGGAGCTGGGGTTAGACTGGGGGAGCTGGGGTTACAGGGTCAGACTGGGGGAGCTGGGGTTTCAGGGTTAGACTGGGGGAGCTGGGGTTAGACTGGGGGAGCTGGGGTTACAGGGTTAGACTGGGGGAGCTGGGGGTAGACTGGGGGAGCTGGGGTTACAGGGTTAGACTGGGGGAGCTGGGGTTTCAGGGTTAGACTGGGGGAGCTGGGGTTACAGGGTTAGACTGGGGGAGCTGGGGTTAGACTGGGGGAGCTGGGGTTTCAGGGTTAGACTGGGGGAGCTGGGGTTACAGGGTTAGACTGGGGGAGCTGGGGTTACAGGGTTAGACTGTGGGAGCTGGGGTTAGACTGGGGGAGCTGGGATTAGACTGGGGGAGCTGGGGTTTCAGGGTTCGACTGGGGGAGCTGGGTTTCAGGGTTAGACTGGGGGAGCTGGGGTTATACTGGGGGAGCTGGGGTTTCAAGGGTTAGACTGGGGGAGCTGGGTCTCAGGGTTAGACTGGGGGAGCTGGGGTTTCAGGGTTAGACTGGGGGAGCTGGGGTTTCAGGGTTAGACTGGGGAGCTGGGGTTTCAGGGGTTAGACTGGGGGGAGCTGGGTTAGACTAGGTGAGGCTGGGGTCTCAGGGTAGACCGGGGGAGCTGGGGTTTTTCTACTTGAACCAAAGAAGCCAGCACAGACTCGATGGGCCGAACGGCCTGCTGTGCCGTCTTCCTTCTCTGACACCACACCCCATTCTGTTCTGCATGTCGCGTCTCCTATGGATCCCTCCCGCTGCACTGGGGGGGGGGGTCTCTGTGCCAACACGACCCCCATCCCCCCACCCCACTACCCCTCAGTGTGACTCTCCCTCTTCTCCTCCCAGCTGAAGGAGTTCAGGCACCTGATCAAGGGCGGCGGACTGCGCTCCGTCACGCGCTTCCTGGACAAGGCGATCGCGCGGACCGCGTCCTACATCCAGTGGCGGAAGGAGAACGAGCAGGAGATCTACCAGTGGGTCAACAACAATCTCTGAGCACTGGCCATCTCCCCTCTGCGTGCCCTGGTGTCTCCGGGCCGCACCCCCCACCCCCGCCCCCGTGCTCGGACGCACGCTCCTGCTCCCTTGGCTGCATCCGCTCTGTCGGAGATACAGCGCGGTTTGCCCGTGGGCAGTACCATACCCCTTGCCTGTCCCTCACCGATGGTGCACGGTGGGGGCTTGGTGGGACCCCCAGTTCCGTGGGTGCACGGTCGCCTGGGCTTGTGGCACGCCGTTCAGGCCTCGGACCGTCTCCGCTCCCCGCCGTCCGCCCGCGAGACCCTGCCCCAGATGGTGCACACCCCAGCCTCCTTCTGGAACTCTCTTCCTCTGCGGATGTGTCCCCACACAGTACTTAGTAAAAAATAATTCATATTCCAGAGTTTCTCTGCAGAATCTTTTCACCATCTTGCTACTTGGCAAAGGGATCACCTCACTCAGCAAACGTCTTCATCGACACAAAAATCAGTGGAGATGTGGACGGTGTAGGGGGTTGGCAAAGGATACAGTGGGGTATAGATCAGTCGCAGATCTGGCAGAGAAGTGGCAGATGCAGTTTAATCCGGGCAAGTGTGAGGTGTTGAACTTTGGGAGATCAAATGTAAGGGGAAAGTGTACAGATCCTGGCAGGACCCTCATCCGCATGGGTGCACAGGGGGATATTGGGGTCCGAGTCCATAGCTCGCTGAGAGTGGCCACACAAGTAGACAGGGTGGTAAATAAGGCGTACGGCACGCTCGCCTTTATTAGGCTGTTGAGTACAGGCGTCAGGAAGTCACACTGCAGCTGTATAAAACTCTGGTCAGGCCGCACCGCGCGCAGTTCTGGTCACCCCGTTACAGGAAGGGTGTGGGGGCTTTGGAGAGGGTGCAGAAGAGGTTCACCGGGACGCCGCCTGGATTAGAGGGCACGAGCTATAAGGAGAGGTCGGACAAACTCGGGCTGTTTTCTCTGCAGCGGCAGAGGCTGAGGGGAGACGTGATAGAGGTTTATAAGATTATGAGAGGCACAGATAGAGCAGACAAAGGATTTTTCCCACGTTGAAAGGTCAAATACCAGAGGGCAGGTATTTAAGGCGAGAGGGGGAGAGTTCAGAGGAGACGTGCGGAGCAAGTTCTTTTTACACAGAGAGCGGTGGGTGCCTGGAGTGTGGTGCCAGGGGTGGGGGTGGAGGCAGATACGACAGAGGGGTTTAAGAGGCATTTAGACAGACACATGAACAGGCAGGAAATGGAGGGAGCAGCAGGGTTTGGTCCTCATGCTCAGCACAGATGGTGGGCCGAAGGGCCTCTTGCGGTGCTGTACCCTTCTGTGGTCTGTGGTTTACAACAAACAACTCACGCAGTGGTTGATACAACAGTGTGTCAAAAGCTGCACTGCTTTGCTACTAACGTCGAAGCCACTGGCCCACAGTTCCTCCGGCAGTACAGTGAGACCAGCAGTGTTCTAGCAAACCTCAGCTCAGGGGTTAGTTACTTATAACCACACTGAAGGAGTCTATTTGGCCCATCGAGATAATGCTGGCTCCCGTCAGCCCCATTCCCCATCTTTTTATTTCCCAGTGGCCCTGCGACTTTCTCTCCCTCAACCACACACCTGGGGGGGGGGGGGCAGTGATTCTCAGCAGCCGATTAACCCTCCGACCCCCGCGTGTTGTTGGGATGTTGGGGGGGAGCCGGAGCCCCCGGGGGAAACGCACGCGGTCACAGGGAGAGCGTGCAGTCTCCACACACACGACACACACACAGGCACACACAGACACACTCACACACACACACACAGCCCCGGAGGCCGGGATCTGACCATGTCTCTGGAGCCATGAGTCAGAGGTCCTCTGAGTCCCTACTGGCCAAGCTTGGATCAGGTTGCCACTGACGGGGTTTGGAACAGCCGGGGTTGGGCTATTGACATTAAACCTTGGTCGTCCCCCTTCTTCCTGAGAGATGATCGTGGTCTGTGGGTCTACATGGTCCGACAGTGTTGCCATAAGGACTGGTGCTGGCCGCTCCCATTCCCACTGGCCCCGGCACATTTACCAGACCCTCCCGCATTACTGAGGGGATCCTGCCCAAGTGCCTGGTTCTTGAACAGAATGTTAGGATCCTCCGAAGGGGAGACCTGGGACCCTGCCCCATTTCAGGGACCCCGGCGCTGGGACCCTGCCCCATTTCAGGGACCCCGGTGCTGGGACCCTGCCCCAATTCAGGGACCCCGGTGCTGGGACCCTGCCCCAATTCAGGGACCCCGGCGCTGGGACCCTGTCACTAGGACCCTGCAGGGGGTCGGGACAGCTCGCCCTCAGCCCCACCAACTCTGCTCCCAGCACCAAACTCCTCTCACCCTGTGCCGACCCCCCACTAATCTACCCTCCGCCCCACCCACCTCCTGAGGGCCCAACCGACACCCCCTCCCTGGTCCGTCAATGCTCAACCTCCACCCACTGCAATTTGCTTATCGCCGAAACAGGTCTGCGGCAGACGCCATCTCCCTGGCCCTACACTCAGCTCTGGAGCATCTGGACAGTAAAGACACTTACGTTAGACTATTGTTTATTGACTACAGTTCTGCCTTCAATACAATAATCCCGAGCAAGCTTGTCACCAAACTCCGAGACCTAGGACTCAACACCTCCCTCTGTAACTGGATCCTTGACTTTCTAACAAACAGACCGCAATCAGTGAGGATAGGCAGCAATACCTCCGGCACGATTATTCTCAACACTGGTGCCCCACAAGGCTGCGTCCTCAGCCCTCTACTCTACTCCCTATACACTCATGACTGTGCGGCCAGATTCTGCTCTAACCCCATCTACAAGTTTGCAGATGACACCACCATAGTGGGTCAGATCTCAAACAGCGATGAGTCGGAGTACAGGAAGGAGATAGAGAGCTTACTGGAATGGTGTGATGACAACAACCTTTCCCTCAATGTCAACAAAACTAAAGAGCTGGTCATTGACTTCAGGAAAGTTGGGCGGTGTACATGCACCCGTCTACATCAATGGTGCTGAGGTCGAGAGGGTTGAGAGCTTCAAGTTCCTGGGAGTGAACATCACCAACAGCCTGTCCTGGTCCAACCACATAGATGTCACGGCCAAGAAAGCTCACCAGTACCTCTACTTCCTCAGGAGGCTAAAGAAATTCGGCATGTCCCCAATGACACTCACTGACTTTTATCGATGCACCATAGAAAGCATCCTATCTGGATGTATCTCTGCTTGGGACGGCAACTGCTCTGCCCAGGACCCCAAGAAGCTGCAGAGAGTTGTGGACACAGCCCAGCGCGTCACGGAAACCAGCCTCCCCTCCTTGGACTCTGTCTTTACCTCTCACTGCCTTGGTGAAGCAGCCTGGGTCATTCTCTCTTCTCCCCTCTCCCATCAGGTAGAAGATACAGGAGCCTGAGGGTACGTACCACCAGGCTCAATGACAGTTTCTATCCCACGGTGATAAGACTATTGAACGGTTCCCTTATACGATGAGATGGACTCTGACCTCACGATCTACCTTGTTGTGGCCCTTGCACCTTATTGTCTGCCTGCACTGCACTTTCTCTGTAACTATAACACTTTATTCTGCATACTGTTATTGTTTTACCCTACTACTACACTGCACTGTGTAATGAATTGACCTGTACGATCGGTATGCAAGGCAAGTTTTTCACTGTACCTCAGTACAAGTGACCATAATAAACCAATACACCAGACTGACCAGAGAGCTGCCAAACCCCACTCTGGGACCCAGAGACAGACTCACCCCGATTCCCCCACCCAGGCCTCCTGGTTCCCAATCAAACCTTGTCCCGTTGTCCTGAATCTCTTTGACTCTTCCCCCCATCAGACCAGCCTTACATTTTCAAACCCCATGCCTTGTCTTTTATTCTCCTGCATTAATCTCCCTGCCAAAAACTCTCCACATTGGTATCGGTTTATTACTGTCACATGTACCGAGATACGGTGAGAAGCTTTAGTCTGCGTGCCATCCAGACAGCTCATTCCGTACATAAGTACAGTGAGGTACTAAAAAGGAAAACAAAATGCAGAATAAAGTGTCCCAGCTACAGAGAAAGTGCAGTGCAGGCAGACAATAAGGTGCAAGGGCCACGACGAGGTCGATTGTGAGGTCAAGGGTCCGTCTTTATCGTCGAAGAGGTCTGTTCTAGACTGACAACAGCAGGATAGAAGCTGTCCTTGAGCCTGGTGGTACGTGCTCTCAGGCCTTTGTATCTTCTGCCCCACGGGGGGTGGGGGGCGGGGGAAGAGGGAACGTCCGGGGCGGGTGGGGGTCTTCGATTCCGTCGGCTGCTTTCCCGAGGCAGAAGGAAGTGCAGACAGAATCGATGGAGATGTCCAGCACATCGCCGTCGCCGTCCCGAGCCGTGATGCATCCCGATAGGATGCTTTCTACGGTGCATCTGTAAAAATTGGTGAGGGGTCGATGGGGACGTGCCGAATTTCCTTAGCCCCCTGAGGAAGTGGAGGCGCTGGTGAGCTTTCTATGTGGCTGGACCAGGACCAAGTGCACAAGCAGCGGAAAGGTGTGGTGTTCACAGAGGAGGGTCCGTAGACAGGGGGGAAGCTCTGTGGAACAGGCAGGTCCTGAGGATTCTTGTCCAGTGGGATGGTGATGGGAGAGCATCACAGAACTGGGAGGAGGCCACTCAGCCTTTTATACCTGCTCCCCCATTTAATAAGATCGTGGCTAATCTTTGACCTCAGTGTCACTCTCCTGCTGTAACCCAGCGTCTCTCCATTCCTTTCATATCGATATCCCCTGGGGAGAGAATTGCGCAGATTCCCCTTGCTCTGGGTGAGGAGGTTTCTCTCCATCTCTGTCCTGAACGGTTGACTGAGTATTCTGAGACCATGGCCTCAGGTGCTGGACTCACCAGCCCTGCATCTAAAGGCAATGTCAAATTGACAGGTGCAACGTAAAACTTCCCTGCAGCAGCGTCACGGACACAGAGCATCAGATAAGCAGCATTCACAAGAAAAACATAACTTATACATACTCAATGTAACTGCACTGTGTAATGAATTGACCTGTACGATCAGTATGCAAGACAAGTTTTTCACTGTACCTCAGTACAAGTGACAATAATAAACCAATACCAATGCATGCTATTTACAAGAGAAAAAACACAATTAGAACAAAAGAAGTCCATTTTAATGCAAAGTGTTGTTAAACTCTAGAGATTAGGGTTGTGCCGGTCAGTTCAAGAGCCGAATGGTTGAAGGGAAGTCGCTGTTCCTGAACCTGGTGGTGCGGGGTCTTCAGGCTTCTGTACCTCCTGCCCGACGGGAGCTGTGAGAAGACGGCACGGCCCGGATGGCGGGGATCTTTGATGATGAACGTTGCCTTCTTGAGGCAGCACCTCCTGTAGATACTCCCGATGGTGGGGAGGGATGTGCCCGTGATGTATTGGGCAGAGTCCGCTACTCTCTGCAGCTTTTTGCGGTCCTGCGCATTTGAATCGCCGTCCCAGACCCTGATGCGACCAGTCAGTAGACTTTCAGCAGTACATCTGTAGAAGCTTGTTAGAATGTTCGGTGACAAGCTGAACCTCCATAATCTCCTAAGGAAGTAAAGACGCTGGCGCGCCTTCCTTGTGACCGCGTCTACGTGCTGGGCCCAGGACAGGTCGTCCGATATGTTAATGCCCAGGGATTTAAAGCTGCTGACCCTCTCCACCGCCGGTCTGCCAACGTAGACTGGCGCCTGTTCGCCCTCCTTCCCAGTCCTGAAGTCAACCATCGGCTCTTTAGTTTTGCTGACGTTGAGCTCTATCCTGCCAAACACTAAGAAGTTTGCATGTTCCAATGGGCCTCTCATTCTCCTAAACTCCAGAGACTGATTAACCTCTCCTCCCAGAACAAACCCGGCGTTCCAGGAATCCATCTGGTGAACCTTCGTTGGACTCCCTGTATCACATGTACGTTCTTCCTCAGGTCGGGAGACCAGGCCTGTACACAATATTCCAGATGTGGTCTCACCAGGTCCCTGTCCGAAAGACATGTCCATACTTGTATTCAGAGTATGCAATAAAGACCACCCACCATACCTGTGGCCTCCCTGCTGTATCCGTACATTAACTTTCAGTGACTGGTGAACACAACACCTTTCAATCTCTCTCCAATTCAAAAATACTCCCATCTTATTTTTTTCTAGAGTCATAGAGAGACACAGCAAGGAAACAGACCCTTCGGCCCATCGAATCCATGCTGACCCATTTACACTAATCCTATATTAGTTTCATAAATTTCGCCACTAATTTTCACCCGGCTCTGCAATTCACTTGGACTCTCTCTGACACCTCCCTCTCCTTCCTCGATCTTTCCGTCTCCATCTCAGGAGATTCCTTAGCTACCGACATCTTCCACAGACCCACTGACACCCACAAGGCAAGACAAGGGAGCAGAAGCAGGCCATTCGGCCCATTGAGTCTGCTCCAAGGAAGGAGGGGGGGGGGGGGAGGAGAGAAAAAAAATTAATCCACATCTACCTCGATCACAGCTCCTCCCACCCTGTCTCTTGCAAGGACATGATCCCTTCCTCTCAATTTCTCCGCCTCCGCCCCCACGATGAGGCTTTCCACTCCAGGACATCCGAGATGTCCAACTTCTTTACTTCCGGGGCTTCCCCCCCCGACTATGGTCAAGAGAGCTCACAGCCGTATCTTCACAACTTCCCGCACCTCCGCTCTCACCCCCACCCCTCCCAGACCCACCAGGGATAGGGTCCCCTTTGTCCTCACATTTCATCCCATCAGCCCACGTATCCAACATATCATTCTCCGCCACTTCCGCCATCTCCAACGGGACCCCAACACCAGTATATCTTCCCCTCCCCACCCCTTCCTGCCTTTTGCAGGGACCGCTCTCTCCGTGACTCCCTAGTTCACTCCTCCCCCCCCCCCCCCACCCCGGGGACTTTCCACTGCCCCCCATAGGTGCAACACCTGCCCCTACACCACCCCCATAACCTCCATCCAGGGACCCAAACAGTCCTTTCAGGTGAGCCAGAGCTTCACCTGCACCTCCCCGAATATCATCGGCTGCATTCGGTGCTCCGAGTGCGGCCTCTTCTACATCGGGGAGACCAAACGCAGGCTCGGTGACCGTTTCGCAGAAACGTGCGCTCCGTCCGTAACCGCGACCTGCATCTGCCCGACGCCAGTCACTTCAACTCCCCCTCCCGCACTGTCACTGATACGTCAGTCCTCGGCCTCCTCCACTGCCGGGAGAAGTCCAAGCGCAAACTAGAGCAGCAGCACCTCATCTTCCGTCTTGGGACCTTGCAGCCTGATGGCATGAACATTGAATTCTCCCACTTGAGGTAACCCCCACCCCCTTCCCCACCCCACCATGCCTCTTCCCTTTCCAAGCCTCTTTTTTCCTACCTTATTTGACCCGTCCCCCGGTGGATCTGCTCTCCCCTCCTCCCCCGCACCTACCCATCACCATCTCTTCCCTGCATCAACCTATCACCCACCCTGTGCCCACCCCACCACCCCGCTTTTGTCCACCTATCACTGCCCTGCTTTTCCCTCCTATATATCGGGCTTCCCCTTTTCCCATCTTCAGTCCTGAAGAAGGGTCCTGACCCGAAACGTTGACCGCCTGCTTTTCTCCACGGATGCTGCCTGGCCCGCTGAGTTCCTCCGGCATCAGAGTGTTTCTCAATCCTATTAGGCTCCCCACATTCCTATCAACACTCCCCCCCCCCCCAGATTCTCCCCCTCACCCCCACACTCTGGGGGGAGGGGGGGGTGCAACTTACAGTGGCCCGTGGCCATTTAACCCACCGACCCCGCACGCCGTTGGGATGTGGGAGGGAACCGGAGCCCCAACCCCCCCCCCCCCCCCCGGGGAAACCCACGCGGTCACAGGGAGAACGTGCAAGCCCCATGCACAGACGGAGCTAGAGGTCAGGATCGAACCCAGGACTCTTGAGGCAGAGGCTTGTGCCATAATATCATGAGCGAACGGACTCACATCTTTCTACACTATACTCCATCTGCCTGGTTGCTAGCTATTCACTCCGTATCCGCTCCACAGCCCACATTGCCACCTAGTTTGATCATCAATCGCAATTTTAACTCTGTGTTTAACCCATGTTGTCCCTGCCCTGTGACTGTGTGATGCAACAGTGTAGAGGGAGCCTAACTTTGCACCTAACCCCTGCCCCGGGACTGACAGAGTGTCAGTCGACCTTTCAGGTAGGGACCCTCCCTCAGGACTGGGAAGGAAGATGGCAGAAGCCAGAATAGGTAGATTGGGGGAGGAAGAGGACCTGCAGGCAGGGGAGAGGTGAGTCCAGGTGAAGGGGGGGGGGGGACAGTAGGTGGGAGATATAAGAAGCTGAGAGGTAATCAGTAGAAGAGGCAAAGGGGCTGAAGAAGGAATCTGGTAGGAGAGGGCAGTCGACCACGGAATAGAAGGAAGGAGGGTAGGGGAAAGAGAAAGGGAGGGGGGGCTACGGGGTGGGGGGGGGGAAGGAAGGAGAAAAAGTGGGCGAGAGGTCATCAAATCGATGTCGAGGCCGTCAGGTTGGAGCCTCCCGAGGCAGAATATGAGGCGTTGCCCCTCCAACCCGCCTCTGGCCTCAACGTGGCAGCGGGGGAGGCCGTGGACAGACACGTCGGTGTGGGACGGGGCGTGGGGATGAAGTGGGCGGCCACCGGGAGGTCCCGGCTGCTGCTGCTGCTGCGGCGGCGGCGGACGGAGCGAAGGTGCTCGGCGAAGTGGACACCCCAACCGGCGTGGGGTCTCTCCGATGTAGAGGGGGCCGTACCCGGAGCACCAGATGTGATGTGGACCTGATTCAGGTGGTAGCTGAAGTCCAGTGACACCACCGCACTTCTGCTGCGAACCCAGCGAGGAGGGAACCGTGTTACATTTCCAAGTGGGATGGTGCGCTACTTGGAGGGGAACCGGTAGAGAGCGGTGCGACCCGCGGCCTTTGTTCTGTCCACTTGAGGTAAGCTGTACAATTAAAACCTGACCCAACCGGACGGAACCAAACAAACCGGCCCGGACCCACCTGCCGCCCGTCCCGCCCGCCCCGGACCCACCTGCGGCCCGTCCCGTCCCGCCCCGGACCCACCTGCGGCCCGCCCCGCCCCGGACCCACCTGCGGCCCGTCCCGTCCCGCCCCGGACCCACCTGCGGCCCGTCCCGTCCCGGCCCCCCTGCGGCCCGTCCCGTCCCGCCCCGGACCCACCTGCGGCCCGTCCCGTCCCGGCCCACCTGCGGCCCGCCCCGCCCCGCCCCGGACCCACCTGCCGCCCGTCCCGCCCCGCCCCGGACCCACCTGCGGCCCGCCCCGCCCCGGACCCACCTGCGGCCCGCCCCCCCCGCCCCGGACCCACCTGCCGCCCGTCCCGCCCCGCCCCGGACCCACCTGCCGCCCGCCCCGGCCCGGACCCCGACGACCCACCTGCCGCCCGACCCCGACCCACCTGCAGCCCGGCCCCGACCCACCTGCCGCCCGCTCCCGGCCCAAGTCTGGACGATCCCAACCTAACCTGACACAACCCAAGTGCGGTCGATCCCAACCATGAACCGACTGGACTCCGGCCAATCACAGCACTGATCCAACACAACACCAGCCAGTCACAACACGGATCCCGCAGCTCTCTGGCCAATCACAACACCGATCGGACTCAAACCCACCTGACTCATTCGCGGACTGGCCAATCCGAACTCTCCCTCATTCACTGCGGCCAATCCCATCTCTGGCCAATCCAACTCAAAATGACCCAACTTCAGCCAATCAAAGCAGGCGATGGACGTGACAAATCAGAAACGACCACCCCGGACACTGACCAATCACAACAAGAGGCGTGCGCATGCTCCGTGAAAAAGATGACGGAAAGGGAGGAGCTGCGCGGGTTCCTTTACAAACATGGCAGCGACGCATGCGCGGAAAACGGTCGCCGCTGTGACGTCACCAGACGCGTGGGGCCGGCGGATGGAGTTCGCGGAGCGACAACTGAGGGAGCGCGGCTGGTCCCCGGGTGAGGGAGCGCCCGGGGCGTGAGGGAGCGCGGCTGGTCCCCGGGTGAGGGAGCGCGGCTGGTCCCCGGGTGAGGGAGCGCCCGGGGGGGTGAGGGAGCGCGGCTGGTCCCCGGGTGAGGGAGCGCCCGGGGCGTGAGGGAGCGCGGCTGGTCCCCGGGTGAGGGAGCGCCCGGGGCGTGAGGGAGCGCGGCTGGTCCCCGGGTGAGGGAGCGCCCGGGGGGTGAGGGAGCGCGGCTGGTCCCCGGGTGAGGGAGCGCCCGGGGGGGTGAGGGAGCGCGGCTGGTCCCCGGGTGAGGGAGCGCCCGGGGGGTGAGGGAGCGCGGCTGGTCCCCGGGTGAGGGAGCGCCCGGGGGGTGAGGGAGCGCGGCTGGTCCCCGGGTGAGGGAGCGCCCGGGGGGTGAGGGAGCGCCAGGGGGGTGAGGGAGCGCGGCTGGTCCCCGGGTGAGGGTGCGCCCGGGTAGGTGAGGGAGCGCCCGGGTGGTGAGGGAGCGCGGCCGGTCCCAGTGTGAGGGAGCGCCCGGGGGGGTGAGGGAGCGTCCGGGGGGGTGAGGGAGCTCGGCTGGTCCCGGGGTGAGGGAGTGCGGCTGGTCCCGGGGTGAGGGAGTGCGGCTGGTCCCCGGGTGAGGGAGCGCCAGGGGGGTGAGGGAGCGCGGCTGGTCCTGGGGTGAGGCAGCGCCCCGGGGGTGAGGGAGCGCGGCTGGTCCCGGGGTGAGGGAGCTCCCGGGGGGGTGAGGGAGCGCGGCAGGTCCCGGCGTGAGGGAGCGCCCGGGGGGTGAGGGAGCGTCCGGGGGGGTGAGGGAGCGCGGCTGGTCCCCGGGTGAGGGAGCGCCCGGGGGTGAGGGAGCGCCAGGGGGTGAGGGAGCGCGGCTGGTCCCCGGGTGAGGGAGCGCCCGGGTGGTGAGGGAGCGCGGCCGGTCCCAGTGTGAGGGAGCGCCCGGGGGGTGAGGGAGCGCCCGGGGGTGAGGGAGCGTCCGGGGGGTGAGGGAGCTCGGCTGGTCCCGGGGTGAGGGAGTGCGGCTGGTCCCGGGGTGAGGGAGCGCCAGGGGGGTGAGGGAGCGCGGCTGGTCCTGGGGTGAGGCAGCGCCCCGGGGTGAGGGAGCTCGGCTGGTCCCGGGGTGAGGGAGCTCGGCTGGTCCCGGGGTGAGGGAGTGCGGCTGGTCCCGGGGTGAGGGAGCGCCAGGGGGGTGAGGGAGCGCGGCTGGTCCTGGGGTGAGGCAGCGCCCCGGGGGTGAGGGAGCGCGGCTGGTCCCGGGGTGAGGGAGCTCCCGGGGGGTGAGGGAGCGCGGCAGGTCCCGGCGTGAGGGAGCGCCCGGGGGGTGAGGGAGCGTCCGGGGGGTGAGGGAGCGCGGCTGGTCCCCGGGTGAGGGAGCGCCCGGGGCGTGAGGGAGCGCGGCTGGTCCCCGGGTGAGGGAGCGCCGGGGCGGTGAGGGAGTGCGGCAGGTCCCGGCGTGAGGGAGCGCCCGGGGGGTGAGGGAGAGCGGCTGGTCCCGGGCTGGCTGGAGTGCCTGGGGTGAGGGTGTGCTGGGAGGGGTGAGGGAGCACAGGGAAGGGTGTGGAGGGGAGAGAGTAGATTGAGGGAGGGTGCGAGAGGTGTAAAATGAGTGTAGGGAGTATGGTGTAGACAAGGTGGGGCAGTGAATGAGAGGAGGGGAGGATGGCGGGTGAATGGAGGAGGGAGGGAGGAAGGGAGGGCTGAGTGAGCAGCAGGAGAGTGAATGGGGTTTGGGAGGGAGTGGAGGAGGCGGCGAGTGGGTGGGGAGGGGGGTAACGGACAGAGAGGGGAGGTACGGTGAATGTGGAGGGGTGGCGGGTTTGGGGGATTGTGGGGTCTGGCTGATTGCAGCAGTCCGAGGGAGTGGGGACTCTGGGCGGAGGGAGAGTGGGGAGCAGCTGGGGACGAGGGGAAGTGGCAGGCGGCAGAAAGAGAAGTTGGGGGGAAGGGGAGAGGAGTGAGAAGGGACAGGGTCGTGGGGAGAGAGGAAGGAGATGTCGGGGTAAGTTCGGGGTGGGGTTCTGTATCTGAAGGCAGCCAGGGTAAGGGACAGTGGGGGAGAGGCGGTGGGGGTCGGGGGTTTAGCTGCTGTGGGGTTCTGGGCATTGATGAGCGGGGTTTGCTCTGTGGTTTCCACTGCTTTTCCCGCAGCCTCTGAAACCTCAGCTGCTGCTGTCCTCAGGTAACTGCGGCACTCAGCACCACTGTTGCTCTCTCTCACAGGGAAGGGACTGGGTCAGAGGGAGGATGGCATCTCAGAGCCCATCAAGGTGAAGGTGAAATGTGACACGGCAGGGGTAAGAGCAGTTACTCGGGCAATTCCTGCAGCCCACCCTCTCCGGGAGTTATCCGTACGCTCCAGAGCAGCACAGATCTGTTCAATCTACCACTGGCTGCCAGGGAGTTCAATCTCATTCCCAGTTGTTGCACTACCCCTCTGTAACCCAAAATGGCTGTTGCCACCTTCATTTCCTGACGAAAAGCATCACTCTTTTTCCATGCAAAGCAGATCAGTGAAATCGTTCACTGGAGACATGAACTGTTCTTCAGTTAGATTTTTGAATAGATTGCTCTTCTCCCAAAAAAAACTCTGGGTCAGACACAGGGTGAGGCTCCCTCCGCACCGTCCCGTCACACACTCCCAGGGTCAGACACAGGGTGAAGCTCCCTCCGCACCGTCCCGTCACACACTCCCGGGGTCAGACACAGGGTGAAGCTCCCTCCGCACCGTCCCGTCACACACTCCCGGGTCAGACACAGGGTGAAGCTCCCTCCGCACCGTCCCGTCACACACTCCCGGGGTCAGACACAGGGTGAAGCTCCCTCCGCACCGTCCCGTCACACACTCCCGGGTCAGACACAGGGTGAAGCTCCCCCCGCACCGTCCCGTCACACACTCCCGGGTCAGACACAGGGTGAAGCTCCCTCCGCACCGTCCCGTCACACACTCCCGGGGTCAGACACAGGGTGAAGCTCCCTCCGCACTGTCCCATCACACACTCCCGGGGTCAGACACAGGGTGAAGCTCCCACCGCACCGTCCCGTCACACACTCCCGGGGTCAGACACAGGGTGAAGCTCCCTCCGCACCGTCCCGTCACACACTCCCGGGGTCAGACACAGGGTGAAGCTCCCTCTACACAGTCCCGTCACACACTCCCGGGGTCAGACACAGGGTGAAGTTCCCTCCACACCGTCCCGTCACACACTCCCAGGGTCAGACACAGGGTGAAGCTCCCTCCTCATTGTCCCATCACACACTCCCGGGGTCAGACATAGGGTAAAGCTCCCTCTACACCGTCCCATCACACACTCCCGGGGTCAGACACACGGTGAAGCTCCCTCCTCATTGTCCCATCACACACTCCCGGGGTCAGACACAGGGTGAAGCTCCCTCCTCATTGTCCCATCACACACTCCCGGGGTCAGACACAGGGTGAAGCTCCCTCCGCACCATCCCGTCACACACTCCCGGGGTCAGACACAGGGTGAAGCTCCCTCCGCACCGTCCCGTCACACACTCCCGGGGTCAGACACAGGGTGAAGCTCCCTCCGCACCGTCCCGTCACACACTCCCGGGGTCAGACACAGGGTGAAGCTCCCTCCGCACCGTCCCGTCACACACTCCCAGGGTCAGACACAGGGTGAAGCTCCCTCTGCACCGTCCCGTCACACACTCCCGGGGTCAGACACAGGGTGAAGCTCCCTCCGCACCGTCCCGTCACACACTCCCGGGGTCAGACACAGGGTGAAGCTCCCTCCTCATTGTCCCATCACACACTCCCGGGGTCAGACACAGGGTGAACCTCCCTCCGCACCGTCCCATCACACACTCCCGGGTCAGACATAGGGTAAAGCTCCCTCTACACCGTCCCATCACACACTCCCGGGTCAGACACACGGTGAAGCTCCCTCCTCATTGTCCCATCACACACTCCCGGGGTCAGACACAGGGTGAAGCTCCCTCCTCATTGTCCCATCACACACTCCCGGGGTCAGACACAGGGTGAAGCTCCCTCCGCACCATCCCGTCACACACTCCCGGGGTCAGACACAGGGTGAGGCTCCCTCCGCACCGTCCCGTCACACACTCCCGGGGTCAGACACGGTGAAGCTCCCTCCGCACCGTCCAGTCTCACACTCCCAGGGTCAGACACAGGGTGAAGTTCCCTCCGCACCGTCCCATCACACACTCCCGGGGTCAGACACAGGGTGAATCTCCCTCCTCATTGTCCCATCACACACTCCCGGGGTCAGACACAGGGTGAAGCTCCCTCCACACCGTCTCGTCACACACTCCCGGGGTCAGTCACAGGGTGAAGCTCCCTCCGCACCGTCCCGTCACACACTCCCGGGGTCAGACACAGGGTGAGGCTCCCTCCGCACCGTCCCGTCACACACTCCCGGGGTCAGACACAGGTGTGGCTCCCTCCGCACCGTCCCGTCACACACTCCCGGGGTCAGACACAGGGAGGCTCCCTCCGCACCGTCCCGTCACACACTCCCGGGGTCAGACACAGGGTGAGGCTCCCTCCGCACCGTCCCGTCACACACTCCCGGGGTCAGACACAGGGTGAGGCTCCCTCCGCACCGTCCCGTCACACACTCCCGGGGTCAGACACAGGGTGAGGCTCCCTCCGCACCGTCCCGTCACACACTCCCGGGGTCAGACACAGGGTGAGGCTCCCTCCGCACCGTCCCGTCACACACTCCCGGGGTCAGACACAGGGTGAAGCTCCCTCCGCACCGTCCCGTCACACATTCCCGGGGTCAGACACAGGGTGAAGCTCCCTCCGTACTGTCCCGTCACACACTCCCGGGACGGGGACAGACACGAGGTAGACACTCCTTGGGAACACACAGTAAGCTTCAATGTACAGGGTTCCAACGTTCCCTGTGGAATTGTCACCCCCGATAGGTCTGTGCACCCCCCACAATGGGGGAATGTGACCTCCAGAGCTGGTGTCTTGTAGCCAGCAGAGGCACAGACCCTCGATCTGGGCAGCGGTTGGTTCTGCTGCCTCCTCACAGTCCCAGTGAAAGGGAGTCAGTCACAGGGGAAAAAGTGCAGGGAAGGGACTAACACGATTGTTCTCAGAGCCGGCAAAGACTTGATGGGCGGAAGGGTCACCCGCATCATAAGAAAGTGTAAATAATTATGGTCAGAACCCTGTGCTGCAGTGTGTGGACGGGCGACGGGTCTGCTGTTGGTCTGTTCACTCCTGTGTGTCAATTGGTCAATTTCCCAGTCAGGTTCATCGATTGTTGCCTTGCGCCATGTGTTGATTGGTGCACTGTGCCGCACGTGATTGGTTGATTGGGGCACTATGCCAGTCGTGATTGGTTGATTGGGGCGCTGTGCCGGGCGTGATTGTTTAATTGGGGCACTGTGCCGGGCGTGATTGGTTGATTGGGGCACTGTGCCGGGCGTGATTGGTTGATTGGGGCACTGTGCTGGGCGTGATTGGTTTGTTGGGGCACTGTGCTGGGTGTGATTGGTTGATTGGGGCACTGTGCCGGGCGTGATTGGTTGATTGGGGCACTGTGCCGGGCGTGATTGGTTTGTTGGGGCACTGTGCTGGGTGTGATTGGTTTGTTGGGGCACTGTGCTGGGTGTGATTGGTTGATTGGAGCATTGTGCTGGGCGTGATTGGTTGATTGGGGCACTGTGCCGGGCGTGATTGGTTTGTTGGGGCACTGTGCTGGGTGTGATTGGTTGATTGGAGCATTGTGCTGGGTGTGATTGGTTGATTGGGGCACTGTGCCGGGCGTGATTGGTTTGTTGGGGCACTGTGCTGGGTGTGATTGGTTGATTGGAGCATTGTGCTGGGTGTGATTGGTTGATTGGAGCATTGTGCTGGGTGTGATTGGTTGATTGGAGCATTGTGCTGGGTGTGATTGGTTGATTGGAGCATTGTGCTGGGTGTGATTGGTTGATTGGGGCACTGTGCCGTGCATGGTTGGTTGATTGGGGTATTGTGCCAGGAGATTCATTGATCATTGCACCGTGTGTGACTGGTGTGTGGGGGAGTTGCGCTGCACGTGATTGGTTTCTGGGGGAGTTGTGCTGTTGGTTGGTTGATTGGGGCACTGTGTTTGGAGATTCATTGATCGGTACATTGCTGTGTACAATTAGTTGTTCGATGGTGTGTTTTGTATTTCACAGATTGGCCACCATATGGGGCGAACAGTTCACCTTTCACTGGTGGGACCATGTCTTCAACAAAGCAGCTGCAAGCATTGTCGTGGAACCTGTAGAGGTGCCGGTGTAGTCTGTGTGTGTTCTGTCACCTCCTGCCTGACTGTCTCCCAAGTGCCCTGTTACACAGACTTCCAGCCACTGTTACACAGTTCAGCCCTGCGCTGCCCAGGTGTGCTGGGATGTCAAAGCCCCAGTCAGTCCCATCTCACCGGACCGCCACCGTAAACCTAACCTCAGATGTGCTGCTCACGTCCTCGGCAAATCAACCTGACCCACATAAAGTTGTGTTCTGGGTGTGGCCGGCACTCCCTGTCCTGACCCAGCCCGGACACGCATCGTACCAGCTCTGCTGGGGTTGATTCAGGTCGCTGGGCTCAGCCCAGCAACCTTGGTTGGGTTCTGCTACAGCCCTCTGTGATCTGTGCATTGTACCATGCACAAACACTCAGGCACCACAGGAAAAAAGTGGTGTAATATTTTTTTAAAAATTAATAGTACTAAAAAAAAATTGAAACAGAGAAAGAATCAATACAGCTTCAAAGGCTCGAATATATACATTCCAATTCAACTAAAGCAAATGTAAAGGGTTGGTAGTGACGTAGTCTCACAGCTCCAGCGACCCCAGCTCAGTCCGGACCTCTGGTGTTGTGTGTGTGGAGTCTGCACGCTCTCCCTGTGACCGGGTGGGTCACCCCCCCCCCGCCCCCACCCCCCCGGGTGCTCTGGTTCCCTCCCACGTCCTGGCATGTAGGTAAGTCAGTCGGCTGCTGTTAAACTGCTGCTGCTGGTGTAGGGCAATGGTACAACCCAGGAGGCGTTGATGGGAATGTGGGGGGAATATTAATGGGGAATGGGATTGTTCTGTAAACCGGCATAAAACTCCTTGGGCCCAAATGGCTTAGGTTGGAGGGAAGTCTGCTCTCTTAACAGTTGTCTCCCCAGCAGACAGATAAGATTTCTTTATTAGTCATGTACATTTAAACACACAGTGAAATGCATCTTTTGCGTAGAGTGTTCTGGGGGGCAGCCCGCAAGTGTCGCCGCGCTTCCGGCGCCAACATAGCACCCCCACAACTTCCTAACCCGTACGTCTTTGGAATGTGGGAGGAAACCAGAGCACCCGGAGGAAACCCACGCAGACACGGGGAGAACGTACAAACTCCTTACAGACAGCGGCCGGAATTGAACCCGGGTCACTGGCGCCGTAAAGCATTACTCTAACTCCTACCCTACCTCTGCCAGACTGCCCCGTCTCCGTTCTCCCTTAGTGTCCTGAGAGCTGAGCCTGGAGTTCAGTGTGGGCTCAGTTCCCCGACCTCCACCCGGTTAACGGGGTGAACGAATGCCTGAACGGAAGGCGGCGAAACCAGAAAACACCGGAAACTCCCAGCAGGTCAGGCAGCATCCATGGGGAGACGGAGCATCAGCATTTCAGGTCCGAGACTATAACTGGCAGCCTGTAATGTCAACGTGCTTTCTCTCCCCACAGACGCTGCCCGGCGTGCTGAGTGTTTCCAGTGGTTTCTGGTTTGATTTCAGATTTCCAGTATCCGCACTTTGTGACTTTCAATAGGCGTAGAACCTGGTCTGTATGGATTATTTAAGAAAGTGAAATTTTAAAACAAAAGTGGCATTGAAGGGGTTAAAAGCATATTGGTGTAGGGAGGTAAGTGATCAGTGTGTAAGGTACCAAGGCCAAGAGGTTCCCAGACACAGAGGGGAATGGAGAAATATTGCAGATCTTCTGATAGGAATTAGAGTCATAGAGTACAGCACGGAAACAGGCCCTTCTGCCCAACCGGTCCGTGCCAACCCAGATTCCCATTTGTCCACGTTGGCCAATATCCCTCTGAACCTTTCCCATCCGTGGACCTGTCCAAGTGTCTTTCAAATGTTGTTAATGTACCTGCCTCACCCACTCCCTCTGGCAGCTCGTTCCACATACGGACCACCCTCTGGGTGAAGAAGTTGCCCCTCAGGTCCCCTTTAAATCTCTCCCCTTTCACCTGAAACCTGTGCCCTCTAGTTTCAGACTCCCCTCCCCTGGGGGAAAAGACTGTGCCCGTCTACCCTACCTACGTCCCTCATTAGTTTATAAACCTCCATAATCTCACCCCTCAGCCTCCTTCACTCCAGGGAAAACAGTCCTGGCCTGTCCAGCCTCTCCTTATAACAAGCCCTCCAGTCCCAGTAACATCCCCGTGAATCTTTCCTGCCCCCTCTCTTAAAAAGTTGCCCCTCAGGTCCCTATTAAATCTCCGCCCCCCCATCTTAAACCTGTGCCTTGCCTAGTTCTTGATTGCCCCAACCAAAGACTACCTCCCCTCTCTACGCCCCTCATAACTTTATAAACCTCCATCAGGTCATCCCCTCAAGTCTCTGACGTCCCAGTGGGAATGGTCCCAGCCTGTCCAACCCCTCCTCTCAACCACAGCCCTCCGTTCCTGGCAATGTCCCGGTGAATCTCTTCTGCACCCTCTCCGTTGCTGCCAGTGCTGTACGCGATACTCTGGGTGTGGTCTCTCCGGGGTACAGCTGCAACACGGGGCTGTACCCGAAGGGGTCGGTCAGTGTTCGCCTGTTGGTGGGGGGGCTGCCTGAAGGGCTGCTGCCGGTCTCCGTAACACGCTGGACGTCCCGTGGGCTCCGTTGTCATGCTGGCTGTCTTGGCAGGATGGCGTGGAGGTGCAGAGGGCCAAGGCAGAGGAGCAGGAGCAAGGGCCCATCACCAACAAGAAGCCACGGAAAGCCGGACTATGCCAGGACCTGCTATACGGGCGGTTTGTCAAGGTAACCCAGGGTGGGCGCGGTGTGAGGGTCCACCACAACCCCCCCCCCCCCCCACCACCCCCGAAAACGGTTCAGTTCCCCACTACCTCGGTGCCTCATGTTTAGACCCTCTCGAGGTCTCTGTGACGTCCCGCAGCCCTCAGGGTCTGGCCCCGGTGTCTGGTGGTCCACCACTGGTGGCCATGCCTGGGCTCCTTGCAACCCACCACCACCCCCCCCCCCCCAATTGTCTGAGGGGGGTGCCTGCTGGCGGCTCCCCGTGAGGGGCAGTCTGGGGGCATCCCGCTGTGTTTTCCAGGGCTCATGAGGGGCTGTTCCCACGGGGACGCGGTCCCCCGCCGAGATCTGGCACCCCTCGCACTGGCACACCCTCCTGCTGGGAATGACGAGAGGGAATCCGGAGATCTGACCCAACTGTGGCCAGTCCCGAGCCAGCCCGGGCTCGCCGACTTCCCTGACTTTGGGTTGGTGTGCCGTGGGGGGGTGGGTGTGTGGGGGGCCAGGTCGCTGGGCGAAAGGGGGTCGTCGAGAGTTTCCATGAAGGGGCCGCAGACCCTCCAGCCCCACCTCCGGGCGGGCTGCTGACCCCGAGGGATGGGAGGGAGGCCGTTTGGCTCCCCCCGCCCCCCCCCCCCTCACTGAGCTGCCCCACCGCTTGGCTGGACAGTCACCGTTCCCCGGTGTTGGGTCACACCCCCCGAAATCCCATCGTCTCCGGTGACGCCCCGCCCCCCCCATCATCAGCCGATCTGCCCCCACCGCCAACAGCTGTGGGGGAGAGCGTTCTGGGTAGCCCCCCCACCTCGGGGGGGGGGGGGGGGGGGGAGGGAAGGGGCTTCCTGACACCCACTGAGTGGCCTGACTCTCACCTGAAGGTGGTGCCCCACTTATTTCAGAGTGGGAAGCTGTTCCCTGGGAGCCTGGAACATGTTTTAAAAAAAACCCCATGGGAAATGCGGGAAACACTCAGCCGGTCGGGCAGCATCCGCGGAGAGAGAAACTGAATCAGGTTTCTCTCTCAGATTCACTTCAAGACCACCTGCATCAGATGTAAACTCCCTCGTCCCCACGGGCCGTGGACTGGCTGGGTTTGCCCCCGCTGCTGTTGGACTATTCCTGCAGCTGCCCGTAGACCTGGAGACGCGGGTTGTTGGGGCAAAGCAGTTGGTGGGGGTGGTGCACTCCAGCCAGGCCCCCCCACCGCCCTGCTCAGGGTATCACTGTCTCTCCAGGCAGCCACGCTGACGCCGGGCAGGCAGGAGGAGGCGGCAGAGGGCTCGCGGGGGTCGGAGAGCAGCGGCAGCGATGAGGATGAGAAGCTCAACCTGTCATCCGAGCAGCAGGTGCCACGTAACCCCGGGGAATGTGTGTTGGTGGGGGGGGGGGGGGGTCAGGGGGTAGGGACTCCCTCCCCTCTCCCTCCCCTCACTACCCATCTCTCCCTCCCCTCACTACCCCTCCATTCCCCCAACCCCTCCGCCCACTCACTCCCCATCCCCTCCACCCCCATACCCTCCCCTCACTCCCCCCCCCCCACTCCCCTCACTAACCCTCCCTCCTCAGTGGGTGTTGGATGCTGAGGGGGTGGGGTGTGGACGGGTGCTGGGGGTGGGTGACGGGTTGCTGGGGGTGGGTGTGGGTGAAGGGTGGGTGTGGACGGGTGCTGGGGGTGGGTGCGGACGGATGCTGGGGGTGGGTGCGGACGGATGCTGGGGGTGGGTGCGGACGGATGCTGGGGGTGGGTGTTGAGTGCTGGGGGTGGGTGTTGGGTGCTGGGGGTGGGTGTGGGTGGGTGCTGAGAATCAGAATCAGGTTTATTATCACAGAATATGTGGTGAAACGTGTTGTTTTGCGGCAGCAGCACGGGGCAAGACAGAGAAATTAAATTACACAAATAAATCAATAGTGCAAATGAGGAATAACGAGGTAGTGTTCATGGGTTCACGGACCGTTCAGGAATCTGATGGCGGAGGGGAAGAAGCTGTTCCTGAATCATTGAGTGAGGGTCTTCAGGCTCTTGTACCTCCTCCCCGATGGTAGTAACGTGAAGAGGGCATGTCCCGGGTGGTGAGGGTCCTCAGTGACGGACGCCGCCTTCTTGAGGCACCGACTCTTGAAAATGTCCTTGATGGTGGGGAGGGTTGTGCCCGTGATGGAGCTGGGCTGAGTCTACAACCCTCTGCAGCCTCTTGCGACCCTGCGCATTGGAGCCTCCATACCAGGCGGTGATGCAACCAGTCGGAATGCTCTCCACTGTACATCTGTAGAAATTTGCAAGAGCCTTTGGTGACACACCAAATCTCCTCAAACTCCTGATGAAGTAGAGCCACTGGCGTGCCTTCTTCGTGGTTGCATCAATGTGTTGGGCCTGGGATAGATCCTCTGAGATGTTGACGCCCAGGAACTTGAAGCTGCTCACCCTTTCCGCCGCAGTGAGGGCTGGTGGGTGTTCTCCCGACTTCCCCTTTCTGAAGTCCAATTCCTTGGTCTTGCTGACATTGAGTGTGAGGTTGTTGTTGCAACACCACTCAACCAGCCGATCTCTCTCCCCAGTGCGAACAATGGCTAACACAAGGGGACAGAATTTTAAAGGTGATTGGAGGGGTGTTGGGTAAGTTTTTTTACACAGAGAGTGGTGGGGTGCGTGGAACGCACTGCGGCAGAGGTTGTGGAGGCAGATACATTAGGGACAATTTAAGAGACTCTTAGATGGACACTTGAATGATAGAAAAAATAGGGGGCTATGTGGGAGGGGAGGGGTTAGATCGATCTTAGAGCAGGATAAAAATGTCGGCACAACATTGTGGGCTGAAGGGCCTGTACTGTGCTGTAATGTTCTATTGTTCCTGTACGTCTCCTCGTCGCCATCTGAGATTCTGCCAACAACAGCGGTGTTATCGGTGATTTATAGATGGTGTTTGAGGTGTGCCAAGCCACACAGTCATGAATGTAGAGAGAGTAGAGCAGTGGGCTAAGCACACATCCTTGAGGTGCGCCTGTGTTGATTGTCAGCGAGGAGGAGATGTTATTCCCAATCTGCACTGACTGTGGTCTCCCGATAGGGGAAGTCGAGGATCCAGTTGCAGAGGGAGGTTTTGAAGCTTGTTGAGTCGTGCTGAGGGTGTTGAAGGCCACAGTGGAGGTCAGCATGGACACAGTGCTGTGAGAGTTCAGACCCTCTCAGTACTGAGCCTGGGTTACCGGCCAAACACTTGAGGCGGGAGTGCTGCCCAGCGAGCCCTTAGCGTTGACTGTGGGTGCCGGAGACTCCCGGGGTGTGCTGTCGGGGGGTGGGGGGAGCAGACCTTGTGGGCTGCTGTCTAACTCCCTCTGCGTTCCTTCCACCCGCAGGCTGACAGACGAGGAGCTGGTCCGGGTCTGCGGAGGCCGCACCGCCCACAGGTGAGTACTGCCCCGCCGGCCCGAACCCCGCCGCGCGCCCGGCTGCTGACCGCTGGCCCTGACCACACCCTCCCCTTCCTCCTCCCTCGCCAGGGGTGCCCGGCACGGCCTGACCATGAACGCAAAGCTGGCGCGGCTGGAGGAGCAGGAGCAGAATTCCTGGCCAAGTACGGGCAGCGGCACGGGCGAGCAGCTGCCTGGAGCCACAGGCCGGAGCGAAGCCCAGGAAGGAGGAGGAGAAAAGGAGAGGAAGGTGAAGAAGAGGCAGGCGTCCCCCGGCCGGGGTGCTGGGGGCTGAGGGGACGGCCACAGTGCGAGGAGGCCGTGGGTCCCGGCGCAGAAGGCGCGGGTGAACTGCTGCCCAAGCGGAGGGCAAAGAGGCACAAACGCAGGCGGGGAGACGAGGAAACCGGAGCAGAACTGTTGTGAGTGAGGAAACAGATTCGATGGGTCTCAAAAGCAAAGGACTCTGAACACAGTCTGGCAGTAAAGGATTTATTTACAGAAGACGAGCGTTGGAAAATGGTAACAGGAATAAGACACACACGTGCACAGGTTATAGCAGGCGTGGGAAAATCACACCGGGGGTAAAATACACACACACACACTGAACTAGGTACATACAATCAAGGAAAAACAAGATGATACCCGCCACTTGACTCAGTGCAGGCAGGGCTCTATGCTACAAGGGTATTGGTATCGGTTTATTATTGTCACTTGTGCCAAGTTCCAGTGAAAAACTTGCGTACCGATCGTACAGGTCAATTCATTACACAGTGCAGTTACATTGAGTTAGTACAGAGTTCATTGAGGTAGTACAGGTAAAAACAATAACAGTGCAGAGTAAAGTGTCGCAGCTGCAGAGAAAGTGCAGTGCAATAAGGTGCAAGGTCACAACAAGGTAGATCGTGAGGTCAGAGTCCATCTCATTGTATAAGGGACCCGTTCAATAGTCTTATCACTGGGGTAGAAGCTGTCTGGTGTTCGTGACAGGCTGGGCTGTGTCCACAACTCTCTGCAGTTTCTTGCGGTCCCGGGCAGAGCAGTTGCCGTCCCAAGCCGTGATGCATCCGGATAGGATGCTTTCAGTGGTGCATTGGTAAAAGTTGGTGAGAGTCAAAGGGGACAAACCAAATTTCTTTAGCCTCCTGAGGAAGTAGAAGCGCTGGTGAGCTTTTTTGGCTGTGGCATCTACATGATTTGACCAGGACAGGCTGTTGGTGATGTTCACTCCCAGGAACTTGAAGCCCTCAACCCTCTCGCCCTCAGCACCATTGATGTGGACAGGTGCATGTAAAGGAAAAGGACGCTAACTGAAACACTCCCAGCCCTTTAACAGCGCACACCTCACCAACGATTTCCACGGTACTCAGCCTGGAGTGAAGCAGGGTGATCCCTCGAAGATGGCAAAGAGAGAGAGCCGAGCACATGTGGTGCCTTTTATGGTGCTGGACCAGCCCAGGTAGTTTACAGGGGGCCAATGGCTCGGTGCCAGCAAGGACTAACCAATCACACAGGCCAATGGCCCGAGGCCAAGTACAAAGGTGCTTAAAGAGGCCAATGGTCAGGCGTGCGCTGATGGGTGGGGTGGGGCGGGGCCAAAGCTTGATTGGCAGTGGTGTGTCTTCCGACCAGGTATTGGCAGTGCTGTCACGTGACAGCCACAACCCTCCACAATACAGGAACCGCCATCGAGCAAGAGTGTCCTGGAGTGCAGGGACCGGGAGGAGAGGCGAGCGATGCCCCTGTCCCGTCCCGTCCTTGGGCAGGGGGCCCGTGACTGCCGGCGGGGAGGCTGGAAGCTTGCCGTACCTCAGAGAGGCACCGGTGGGGAGTAAGCTGGGTGGCAGAGCGGGCCACAAGTAAACAAGGTGCTGCAAACACTGGGCGGCGAGGACTGCATTCCGGTGGCGCCTTCTCGTCCCAAAGCTGGGTGCCGTTGGAACAAGTCACTGGCACAGCAAGATCCCGCACACAGCACCGCTGAGCAGGTCACGTGTTTGAGTGATCGCGGAGTGGCTCTTGCCTCACAGAATTACACACAGGAACAGGCCCTTCGGCCCGCCCAGTCCGTGCTGACCATCCAGTTGAGCGGGTGGTAGTTGAGACGGGGGAGGGGGTTTGGTCCCCATTATCTCCCCCCTCACCCCCCCTCTTTGTCCACCTATCACTGCTCTGCTTTTCGCTCCTGTATATTGGGCTTCCCCCTTTTCCTATCGTAGGGCCAGTTAACCCACCGACCCTGCGCGTCATTGGGGCGTGGGAGGGAACTGGAGCACCCGGGAGAGGGGAACGTGCAAGCTACACACACACACACACACACACAGCGGCAGAGGTCGGGATCGAAGCCGGGTCCCTGGAGCTGTGAGGTGGCGACTCTACCCGCTGCGCTAACCCGATCCAGAGGATGGCAGCTGGGTCTCTGCAGTGAGACTGGAGGCAGCGACTGGTGACTTGGGCGACCCTTGGTTAAGGAGCTGTAGGGTGGGGTACCTTGTGCCTGACGGGACCGGGAGCCAGCCAGTTGTAATGCCCCTCGCTGCCGTAACTAGGGTGTGCACAGACCGAGTACGGTTCCCGTCAGGGACCCGTGGATGGGCCTGGTGTGCAGTGTCTATATTCTACACTCCGTGCTCATCCCACACCTCTGGAGCTAATCCATTCTGATGCCTTGTGCCCGGCGATACCTCCGTACGGCCTGGGGCCTTCCCGTCAATCAGCGAGCTTGTGACCCTGCGTTCGTCCGCACCACCAGAGCGGGGACCTTGTCGGGAGCCCTGTGAACGCAGCCCTTCGGTTCCTGCCGGCCGTTACCCCGTCACAGCCAAGCCTCGGTCCCCTGGAGTCCCCGGCTCAGTCTGTCCCTTGACCTCGCTCAAGTCCAGCAAATGCCGGTATAAGTTACCCCTGCCACTGTTCAGCAATGGTCTGGTCTAACTTCAGAAATCCACGTTGCCTGCCCCGGATTAATCCATGCATCTCCCTAACCGCTGATTTATGCCGTCTCTGAATGTCGTCAAACCTGCCCACTACCAGTGCCTGCAGTCACTCTGCCCGCCCCACGCCTCCTCCTCAGTGGCCTCATCAGCTCTCCACCCCTCACTGGGAAAGGACTCTGACTCCGCACTGTGCCCTCCTCTGCTCCGGTTAACTCCGTCACACGTTTCGGATTATCCACTTCTTGTCTTATGAGGACAGGTTGAGCAAGCTGGGGCTTTTCTCTTTGGAGAGGAGGAGGGTGAGAGGTGACTTGATAGAGGTGTACAAGAGGCATAGATCGCGTGGACAGTCAGAGACTTTTTCCCAGGGCGACAATGGTTAACACGAGGGGGCATAATTTTAAGGTGATTGGAGGAAGGTATAAAGAGGATGTCAGGGGTAAGTTTTTTTACACAGAGTGGTGGGTGCATGGAACGCACTGCCGGCAGAGGTTGTGGGGGCAGATACATTAGGGACATTTAAGAGACTCTTAGATAGACACATGAATGATAGAGAAATGGAGGGCTATGTGGGAGGGAAGGGTTAGATAGATCGTAGAGCAGGATAAAATGTCGGCACAACATTGTGGGCCGAAGGGCCTGCACTGCGTTCTAAACATGTCCTCTGTTTACTACTTCCACACTTCACATTCGTCCTTGCCGTCTCTGCCTACACCGAACAAAAGGCACAAGAGTATTTACTCAGAACTTTACACATCTCCCACCTCCACCGCTGGGCGGTTTGTGTTGCTGCCTCCAAGTGTTCACAGAATGCCTTTGTGTTTATAGAACATTACAGTACAGGCCCTTCGGCCCACAATATTGTGCTGACATTTTATCCTGCTCTACGATCTATCTAACCCTTCCCTCCCACATAGCCCTCCATTTCTCTATCATTCATGTGTTTATCTAAGAGTCCCTAACGTATCTGCCCCCCCAACCTCTGCCGGCAGTGCGTTCCACACACCCACCACTCTCTGTGTAAAAAACTTACCCCTGACATCCCCCTTATACCTTCCTCCAATCACCTTAAAATTATGTCCCCTCGTGTTAGCCATTGTCGCCCTGGGAAAAAGTCTCTGACTGTCCACTCGATCTGTGCCTCTTGTCATCTTGTCCACCTCTATCGAGATAACCGTTTCTGTTGCTTGACCTGTCTCAACTTTCCAACACACCATCTCTGCGGTGCAGTGTTTAATTTTCACACACACCTTCTGTGCTGCTCTGGGCTTTCTGCTGTATCACAGAGTCAGTTCCTTCAGCACCAACGGTAGAACACAGAACAGTGCAGCACAGAACAGGCCCTTCGGCCCACAATGTTGTGCCGACATAGCTAATCCCTCCGACCTACAGAATGCCCACATCCCTCCATTTTCCTCTCATTCATCCAAACCCCTCCTAAAAGCCCCCAATAAATTTGCCTCCACCACCCCATCAAGCAACACATTCCAGACATCCACCGCTCTCTCAGTAAAACCCTCACGTCTGTTCTGGACCTCCCTCCGCTCACCTTAAGTGCATGCCCTCTGGTTTGGATCGTTCAATAATGGGGAAAAGCTATTGATTGTCCACCCTATCTATGCCCCTCATAATTTTATACACTTCCAACAGATCACCCCTCGGCCTCCGCCGCTCCAGAGAAAAGGGAATGCTGTGGTAGCCTGCCTCAAACAGGTGTCAGCAATCAAACTCGAGTCAACAGAAGCAGTTTTACTTGTGCCTTTTATTGTGCAGCTGGAAGTCCAGCCCCTGTCTGTGCGAGAGAGGCATTCCCGATTGACCCTGGCACTTTAACAGCGTCCCTGTGATCTCGGGACTGTACTTACTGAAGGCAGCTCTTCAAAGAGATGTGTTACCCCTCAGCCCGAGCGAACACAAACCTCTCACTGGGGACAGCCAGAAGAATTCGCGTCAGTTCCTTGGGATGGTCACACCATTCAAATCGGACAGGGTCCCAGCTGGTGGGGTGTGACACCCCCGACAGGACCCGAGAGCCCAAGGCAATTCCCGCAATGAGGAAGCAGCAAAAAAAAAGTCTCCAAACTCCCACAGAGAAGAAAACTTCAGTCCAAAACTCAGGGAAACCGCTTCTAGCAGCAGGAAGTCGGTAGCAGAGGCGGAGGGAGGGTGGGGGGGACGATTCTGCAGCGAGTTGCTGTGCTGTGGGACCAGTGCGTGCTGGAAAGAGGAGCGGCTGTGGGGAAAGTGTGGGACGTTGTGCGGTCAGAGAGCTGGCAGGGGTGCAGTGGGCCGAAGGCCCTTCAGTTCTGCCGGGCTCCAAGACTCAGACAATATACCCCCCCCCCACCGTCACTGAAACACCCGGTGGCAGCCGCAGCGACGGAGAGAGAGCACGAGGAAGGTCATCCATCCCAGCCGTTCACAGGAACACGGCCCCCCCCACCCCACCAGCGGGAACGCCACCCCTGCAGGTATCACAGCAGCTGGCGGACACACTCGGTGCCGGGGTACTCCGGGAGGTTCAGGCCGTACTTCCTCTCCAGCGCCGGCGGCACGAAGCGGCCGCCCAGGAAGTGGTAGCGACCATTGAAGTGGATGGCCGCCGCCTTGGGGGCGGTGAGGGAGATGAGCAGGTCGGGCTGGATCCCCTGAGGGTTGCCCTTCTCCACGTCCCAACCTGGTGGGGAGAGAGAGGACGGTGTCAGATCAACAGGGTAGAAGGTCGCAGCACAGTCTAGGTCAGCTTGGAGGGGGCGGGCCAAGGAGGAGCAGATGGAGTTTAACTCGGACGAGTGCGAGGTGATGCATTTCGGTCAGTCAAACCGGGGCAGGAATCACAGAGAGAGCGGCAGGGCCCTGTGGAGTGTTGTACAACAGGGAGACCCAGGGGCGCAGGTACACTGTTCCCCGAAGCGTTGCACGACAGGGAGACCCGGGGGCGCAGGTACACGGTTGCCTGGAGCTGGCGGCACAGACAGGGTGGGGAAGGCAGAATTTAGCCTGCTGGCCTCTGTCGGGACGTTATGGTTCCGGAACACCCTCTGCCCTCTTGTTCCCTTCCCCCATCCCTGTGTTACCAACCCCCCCCCAGCACTGGAAACGAGTTATTCCCTCCTCAAAACCCATCGGGATTCTGAATTCAATCTCCCTTTGATCTTCGAGAAGAACGGCCCGACTGGCCCGACCTGCCCGTGGGATTGAAGACCTCTTCCCAGGTTCTGGAAAACCCAAGGAGACGGGCTCCTTCCCGAAGCTGCAGCCAGTTGTCCGGCTGGAGCCCAGCCGGGGGGTTGACACGGTCTCCCCCACACACACACATGGCGGTACGGGGCCGGCCCACGTTGTACTCACCAGATGGGATGTCCACGCTGGCGATGGGGGCGGTCACTGCCTCCAGCGTGGTCAGGATGGAGGCAAATGGCTCCCGGGCCTCCCCTTTAAAGCTGAACCCGAAGATGGCGTCCACCACCAGGTTGTAGACCTCATCAATGAAGAGGGGCTGTCGAGTGACGGGGGAGCCGGGTTAGACACCTGGCAACAATAACCCCCCCCCCCCCCAGCACACAGGGGGGCATCACCAGTGATTACCAGGGCTGGGGTGGGGTCCAGGGCCTGGGAATCGGGGTGACCAGGGGGCAGAATTGGACACACCTGGGTGGGGCCTGGGGGTACGTAGGTCGTGGGGGGGCACAGACAGCCATGGACAGGGGCACTGCACGGGCTGGATGACCAGGGTCCGGGGTGGGACACGGGGCTGAGGTTCGGATGAACGGGCTCCGGGGTGGGACACGGGGCTGAGGTTTGGATGAACGGGCTCCGGGGCGGGACACGACACGGGGCCGAGGTTCGGATGAACGGTCCAGGGCGGGACACGGGGCCGAGGTTCGGATGAACGGGCTCCGGGGCGGGACACGGGGCCGAGGTTCGGATGAACGGTCCAGGGCGGGACACGGGGCTGAGGTTCGGATGAACGGTCCAGGGCGGGACACGGGGCTGAGGTTTGGATGAACAGGGTCCGGGACGGGACACGAGGTTTGGAAACCGGAGGGTAGGAGACTGGCCGAGGTGGAGCGATCTGGGAGGCAGTGATCTGCGGTGGGGACTGCACACTGCGGCACGGTCCGGGCCACACGCCCGCCCATACCCGGAGACATCGGGCTCTCTCACCTCAGACGGGAACTCCTTCAGGAAGGGGATGTCCATCTTCTGGCACTGGGTGGTGAGTGACTGGAACAGGGGCTTGCTCGGCTGTTTCGGGTAGAAGATTGCTGGCTCGTAGCCCTGCATGGGGAGAGAACGTTTACCCCGGGGCACAGAGCAGGGTATACGGCGGAGGAAGGTGGACTGGGAGGGGCTGATGTGTCAGCAACAGAAGCCCTCGCCCAGGACACATGAGGAACCACTGAGCAAAGTACAGAGCAACAGAAGGACAGGCGGAGACCATTCGGCCCATCCAGTTCCTTCTACTGTTCAGTCAGACCATGGCCAAGCTGCACTGCCACTCGGTCCTGTCCCCACACTGTGTTTATGGGACGTCCCTACAGACCCCTCGGAGGTGGCAGTGAGCAGCCTTCTCCGAACACTGTCCGGTGAAGGTGCTCCCACGGGGCAGTCACAGGATGGGACGCCACAGAATCCGGCCCTTCGGCCCAACTTGTCCATGCTGACCACACCAATCCCGTTTGCCCAGGTCCTTACAACACCCTGCCTATTCGTCTGACTAAATGCCCCTTCAGCAGTGGCCGTATCGGAGTTCACCCCCTCCTCAGGCAGCTCGCTCCAGGTATCACCCACCCCTCAGGACCCCTTTAACCCTCCTTCCCCTCACCTTAAACCTGCACCCTCTGGTGTGTGAGGCACAGCGACAGGCCCTTCGGCCCAACTAGTTAAATTAGTGACGCTTAACTAATCTAAACCCTTCTGCCTGCCCACGGTCCCTACCCCTCCATTCCCTGCACATTGATATGCCCATCTTAAACTATCGTATCTGCCTCCACCCCCACCCCGGCAGCACATTCCAGGCCCCCACCGCTCTCTGTAAAACAACGTGCCCCGCACATCTCCTTTGAACTTTTCCCCCCTCACCTTAGATGCAAGTACTCTGGTATTGGACATTTTGACCCCGGGACAAAGATACCGGCTGTCTGCTCTATCTGTGCCTCTCGCAATCTTATAAACCTCCATCAGGTTATTTTTTATGGGAAGAAGATTCTATCTGCCCTCTCATAATCCTAACAACCCCCCGCCCGCCCCAGCCGCCTTCACTCCAGGGAGAACAGTCCCAGTCTGTCCAGTCTCTCACCATGCCTAATATCCTGCAATCCAGGCAATGTCCCGGTGACTCCCCTGCAGCTCTCTCCAGTTAGGGAGGGAGAACAAAGATTGTGACGATAGCCCTCTGCCAGTGATGGCCCCCAGGACCCCGCTGGTCCAAGTGTAAGCAACCTCCTGAATTCACCTGTGGCCTGGCCCTGATCACGTCATGGCCCCGATTACAACGTCATGGCCCCGGCACTCGATCCCCCACCACACTCCGGAGGTCACGGCTTCCCTCTCTCTCTATCCTATCAAACTAAGTATCTGAAATAACAGTTGGTTCACCCCAGAATCCACCCCCACTGGGAGGGGCTGCAGTGTCCAGACTCTCGGAGGCAGTTCTCCAAGTTCCACACCCTCGCCGACCCGCGGGATCCCTGCGTCAGGCAGCTCGTCAGTGGAGGGGTCTGGGAAGGTGCCCGGTTCCCGACTGGAGCACATGGGCGGAGAGTACAACAAGACAGACAGTCCAAGGGGAGCGTCCCCCAGTGTGGGGACACAGCGATGAAGGCAGCTACATCAGGAGGCTGTGGCCAGCCCCACACACCCCTGGCATCACTACTCTGCAAAAACTGCCTGTGTCTGACCCCGGGAGTGTGTGACGGGAGGGGGTAGAGGGAGCTTCACCCTGTGTCTGACCCCAGGAGTGTGTGATGGGACGGTGCGGAGGGAGCTTCACTCTGTGTCTGACCCCGGGAGTGTGTGATGGGACGGTGCGGAGGGAGCTTCACTCTGTGTCTGACCCCGGGAGTGTGTGATGGGACGGTGCGGAGGGAGCTTCACTCTGTGTCTGACCCCGGGAGTGTGTGATGGGACGGTGCGGAGGGAGCTTCACTCTGTGTCTGACCCCGGGAGTGTGTGACGGGACAGTGTCGAGAGAGCTTCACTCTGTGTCTGACCCCGGGAGTGTGTGATGGGACGGTGCGGAGGGAGCTTCACTCTGTGTCTGACCCCGGGAGTGTGTGACGGGACGGTGCGGAGGGAGCTTCACTCTGTGTCTGACCCCGGGGAGTGTGTGATGGGATGGGGTAGAGGGATCTTCACTATATCAGTCATGGAGCCTTAGGGAAACAGGCCCTTCAGCCCAACTGGTCCATGCTGACCAAGATGCCCATCTAAGCCAGTCCCATTTGCCTGTTACCTGCGCAAGTATTCTTTAAATGTTGTTAATGTACCTGCCTCACCCACTTCCTCTAGCAGCTCGTTCCACACACTCAGTAAAAAAAGAAATTGCCCCTCAGGTCCATATTAAATCTCTTCCCTCTCACCTTAAACCTGTGCCCTCTAGTTCTTGATTCCCCATTCACCCTATCGATGCCCCTCACATCTACAAGATCACCTTTCAACCTCTTGCACTCTAAGGAAAAAAGTCCAGCCTCTCCCTGTAACTCAGTCCCTCAAGTCCTGCACTCTTCCCCGTTGAATACTATCCTTCCTAAGGCAGGGTGACCCAAACTGTGCACAATACTCCGAATGCGGCTTCACCAGCGTCCTGTACGGCCACAGCTCCGTGTCTAACCCCGGGAGTGCCCGGTGCTTACAAAGAGCTTGAGGTGCCTCGCGCACACGAGTCCATCTCCGCCGTTGTTGCCGGGACCACACACGACCAGCACGGTGGGTTTCTCTTTCCGAAGCGACGACAGGGGGTACGCCTGAAAGACGGAGGGAGGTGATGGTCACGGTCATCAGACGGTGTGCATACTTTGTTTTTTGTAATATAAATGTCTATAGCTAAAAGCACTACAATAGGACAACCAGTGTCACAGCACTACAACTAATACAGAAAGAGAAGGAAACTAAGCATCTACAGAACTACAGCAATAATGCTAACACCCGCTGAACGCACCACGCAACACTTCAGAGAAGAATCGCACTCTCACCGTCCACGACAGATGCGATCCCCGAGGAGCCCACCGAGCGCGGAACTCAGGGTGCCTGCGGATACCGCGCGCTCCCTCTCCGAGGACACCCGCGCGCGTACGTGAGCCCGGAAGATGGACAGGCAGGCGGACCGGCCGGCACCCTCAGCCGCCCACCGCCGGGACCCGTGGATGGCCAGCTTGGCCAGGCACAGCAGGAGATCCCCCGCCAGGTGTGCATACTGCCGTGCGCGTCGGGAGGAGGACTGTCCCGGGCCGACCGTACCCGGCACCGAGCGGTGGGGACCCAGGCTCTGTCCCTACGGATGCCACGTCTCTCCCAGTGTGGCTGAGCAGTGAAATGCCCCGTCCCTCCGTGCTGCCTGCGGTGGGCAGGGGCTGATCAGATCAGCACTACGGAGGACTCTGGAGTGTTGCAGACACATGTGAGTTGTGCGTTCACCCAGCGGGCAAATCCTCCTCACCCCCCATCCCCACCCAACCTCAGCCCCGGTGGGGGGGGGGGGGAGTCGGGCACCAACCTTGGCGATGGCAGTGGCACAGCTCAGACCAGCCAACTCCATCAGCTGGTCCACACTGAACCGGTAGTCGGTGAACAGCTCCTGGTCGATGTTCTGGGCCTCCTCCTGACTGGGTGAGAGAGGGCAAGAGGTCACTCTCTCCGTTAGTCACCCCCACCCACCCTCAGTCCTGCCCCCAAACAACCTCTGACAGCCCCCTCCCCGGAGACCTCCACCCCACGGCCAGGCAGTGTTGGAGACCCGGAGGGGCCAAGGAGGGAGGGAAGGAGCCACGACCCGGACCTCCTCGTTGTCACCCAGCCGATCTTCATTACACAGGAACAGCAGGAGGCCATTCAGCCCTTCTGGCTTGTGCCGTTCCATCAGTTCAACAGCCTCCTACCCCTTCACACCCCACCGACAATTGGCTTCCGATTCTCCCCCCACCAGCCCCCAGACTCGGCCACTCTCTCTGGGGGGCAGAGACACAGATGTCCCTCACCCCGTGCACCAGTGACCTGGCGTCTCCGCCCCGCCCACCTCCCCCTCCAAGGGACAGGAGTTACAAGGTCGGGGGCGGGTCACTTACAGACAAGGTGCGTAGGAACTTCTCAGAGGGGGCAGTAGTGAATCCTGGAGTTCTCCAGCCCGGAGCATCAGGGAGGCCGGATCACTGGGGAGATTTATTGAGGGGGGGAGATAAATGTTTGGAGGATCGAGGGCCATGGGGAACTGGGACGGAAGAGATGGGGAACTGACTGGGACAGATCACCTGGGATCATCTGGATTGCTGGGGCAGGCACGAGGGGCCTCCTCCTGTTGTCTTGTGTCTCTCTCCGTCTTATCAACTCCGCCACTGTTACACTCGAGGGAACCCCAAACCTGCCTGGCACAGCCCATCCTTGGGGGGTTTAACCCTCTCAACCCCAGCGCCTGTTCCATTGGTAAATTGGTTTATTATTGTCACTTGTACCGAGGTCCAGTGAAAAACTTGTCTTGCATACCGATCGTACAGATCGATTCATTACACAGTGCATCGAGGTAGTACAGGGTAAAACAATAACAGAATACAGAGTAAAGTGTCACAGCTACAGAGAAAGTGCAGTGCAGGCAGACAATAAGGTGCAAGGGCCACGACGAGGTAGGTTGTGACGTCAAGAGTCCATTTTATCATACTAGGGAACCGTTCAAGAGTCTCATAACAGTGGGATAGAAGCTGTCCTTGAGCCTGGTGGTACATGCTTTCAGGCTTTTGTATCTTCTGCCCGACGGGAGGAGGAGAAGAGAGAATGTCTGGGGTGGGTGGGTGGGGTCTTTGATTACGTCGGCTGCTTTCCCGAGGCAGCGGGAAGTGTAGACGGAGTCCACGGAGGGGAGGCTGGTTTCCGTGACGCGCTGAGCTGTGTCCACAACTCTGCGGTTTCTACACTTCCTCCTGCCCTGGGTCTGGGGCTGGTGACCCTACACGGGCTCCAACCAAGGTCCCTTGTCCCAGTGGTTTAACTAGCAGAGGCCGCTGGTTCTCCCTCTGCCTCCCCAGGGTTGTCCCGCCCCACTCTCTGGTCCCTGCTTCCCGCCCAGAGGCTGACTCACCCCAGGTACTTCAGAGGTTTCCCGCTGGCGGCAGAACGGCTGGGGCTGCCCTGTCCCGACATCGCTGGCCACTGGGGTCTGGGGCAGAGGAAGTCCAGTCCCTGCACCGCACCACGGGCAGCCGACCGCGTCGACACCAACACGCCAAGGCCCAGGAGGGTCCTAAGCCCAAACATCCAGCAGCACGGAACAACCAGCCTGGAGTGGAGAGAACAGGCACTCGATGAGAGACCTCACATTACTACACCACCGCCAGACATCAGCCGATACACAGCAAGCTCTCGTCATCAGCGGCCGGACATTCAGAGGTGGTAGAGAAGGTAGGCTGGGCCTGGGAACTCAGCAAACAGGAGGAGGCCACTCGGCCCCTCAAACCTCCCCCGCCATTCAGTATGACCACGGCTGGTCCATGTTGGCCCCAGCTCCTCCCCTCTGCCAGGTCCCCATCACCCTCAATTACTCCGTCTTTCATACATTCATCTATCTCCACCTCAAGTACATCGAATGATCCTACTTCTACCAGCCTCGGGAGGCAAAGAGTTCCAGGGATTCACCACCCACCGAGAGAAGGAATTTCCATCTACCTCAGTGTTAGCTGACCATCCCCTTGTTCATGACTCTCCCACTGGTGGAGACATCTCCACGTCTACCCTGTCAAGCCACCTTGAGACCCCGTATGTTTGAATAAGGTTCTTCTAAACTCCAAGGAATGCAGTCCCAAAGTGGCCAGTAATAGGACAACCCTCTCCTCCTAGGGATTACCCTGGGCAACCTCATTCAGGCGGCTCCAACGCTTTCTTGAGATTGGTGAATTTTTTGTGTAGGTTCGGGGTTCAAAACTATGCCAAGTATTCCAGGTGTGGCCTGTACAAAGGGAACAAAACCTCCCTGTTCTTACAACTGCAACCCCTTTGTAAAATGCTCGCCTCCTTAACTACCCGTTGGACCAGCCTGGTAACACTTTACGCTCTCTCGCATTGAGAGTTGATGTCAGTGAAACGTACGGAAATTGTGCAGGGGTGGAGGCAGGTAGATCGGTAGCCCAGGGCTTATGGAGTCGGAACGAGGGGGTGGCGGTGGTTCTGGTGAGAAGGAATTTCTTCACCCAGAGGATGCTTAACGCTTGGAATTCTCTCCCCCAGAGGCTCGAGTTGCAGTGGAGATTCCAGGGGATGAACTGATGTTTGGATGTTAAGGGTGTCAATGGATACAGGCTCAATGCAGGAAGCAGGGACCAGAGTGAAAGATCAGCCGTGGTTTTATTGACGGGGGAAGCAGCTTGATGGGCTAAATGGCCTTTTCCTGCTTCTGTTACTGTAGGGGTGATCCGTTTTGCAGTGAGGTGTCCCATGAAGGTCAAGCCCCTGGGACACACCATCCCACCCAGAGTCCCACTCGAGGGGAGAGCATGTGGTGGGGCCAAAACCACAGCCTGCCGAGGGGTCGGGACCCCCGCAGACCCAGCAGCACCACCCAGCCCCACTGCCCGCAATCCCCTCACCCCCTCCTCCGTCTCTCCCTCCCTCCCCGTCCCTCACCCCCTCCTCCGTCTCTCCCTCCCTCCCCGTCCCTCACCCCCTCCTCCGTCTCTCCCTCCCTCCCTCATCCACCCCCTCCTCCGTCTCTCCCTCCCTCCCTCACCCCCTCCCCGTCCCTCCCCCCTCCTCTGTCTCTCCCTCCCTCCCTCATCCCCTCCTCCATCTCTCCCTCCCTCCCTCATCCCTCACCCCCTCCCCGTCCCTCACCCCCTCCCCGTCCCTCCCTCCCCTGTCCCTCACACCCTCCTCCGTCTCTCCCTCCCTCATCCCTCACCCCCTCCCCGTCCCTCCCCATCCCTCACCCCCTCCTCCGTCTCTCCCTCCCTCATCCCTCACCCCCTCCCCGTCCCTCCCTCATCCCTCCCCCCCTCCCCGTCCCTCCCTCCCCTGTCCCTCACACCCTCCTCCGTCTCTCCCTCCCTCATCCCTCACCCCCTCCCTGTCCCTCCCCATCCCTCACCCCCTCCTCCGTCTCTCCCTCCCTCGTCCCTCCCCCCCTCCCCGTCCCTCCCTCGTCCCTCCCCCCCTCCCCGTCCCTCCCTCGTCCCTCCCCCCCTCCCTCGTCCCTCCCCCCCTCCCTCCCCTCCCTCGTCCCTCCCCCCTCCCTCCCCTCCCTCGTCCCTCCCCCCCTCCCTCCCCTCCCTCGTCCCTCCCCCATCCCTCCCCTCCCTCGTCCCTCCCCCCCTCCCTCGTCCCTCCCCCTCCCTCCCCTCCCTCGTCCCTCCCTCCGTCACTCGTCCCTCCCTCCCTCCCTCGTCCCTCCCTCCCTCGTCCCTCCCTCCCCTCCCTCCCCTCCCTCGTCCTCCCTCCCCTCCCTCGTCCCTCCCTCCCTCCCTCCCTCCCTCCCTCCCTCCCTCCCCTCCCTCGTCCCTCCCTCCCTCCCTCCCTCCCTCCCTCCCCTCCCCTCCCTCCCTCCCCTCCCCTCCCTCGTCCCTCCCTCGTCCCTCCCTCACCTCCCTCCCCACCCCCGTGCCCTTCACCCTGTCACCCGACCCTCCTCCCCCCCCGCCGCCCCCGTGAGCTCTTGTGCTGGGGTCCCGGGTGTCGGGGCGGGGAGGGGGTCCCGGGCGGGGAGGGGAGGGGGTCCCGGGCGGGGCGGGGCCGGGAGGGGAGGGGAGGGGAGGGGGTCCCGGGACCGGGGCCTTTGCCGCCGCCGCCGCCGCCGCTCACCTCGGCTGCTCTCCGCCACCCGACACCAGCCCCGCCCACCGCGCCGCCGCCACCAATCACAGGCCGCGCCAGACTGTCACTCAAGGAGCGTTCAAGCGCATCGACGGAAAGGCGGGGTCTGTTGGACTGACAGTGAATCTGACCAATGAGAAGCCGGAACCCGCTCCTCAGTTACCCAATCAGAATCGACATGTCAAATATTGACGAAAACAAGGCGAGATGAAAGGGGCGGGGCTGACATAGATTGACACTATATTCAACCAATAGTTATCCGTATCATCCGCCGGTGGGACAGACACCCAATAAAAGGGAAGGGAAGGCAGAGTTGACGCTGGAAACAAGCCAATCGTTGATGAGAACCAATCACAGCGGAGATAACCGTCTCCTTCCAGTTAACGCCCACCGCCCTTGACTGACGTCCACACTAACCAATTAGCAACGAGCACCCTGAAGCAAAAACCAACCAAGTCCGCCTCCCTCAGATTGACAGGTGCTGCACCCAATCACTGTTTACAATTGGATTTACAGCCAATAGGAGATGTTGAGGGGCGGGATCAGAGCCAGGTTGATCACAGGTCCTGGGGTGGGTTGTGGTGAAGATTCTTGTTGCTCAAAATTACTGAAAATTACAAATAAATCAACAGGGGGATAACGAGGGAGGGTCCGTGGGTTCACGGACCGTTCAGGAATCTGATGGCGGAGGGGAAGGAGCTGTTCCTGCATCGTTGAGTGTCCCCCCTGCCCGATGGCGGTAACGAGAAGAGGGCAGGTCCCGGGCGGCGAGGGTCCTCGGCGACGGACGCCGCCTTCTTGAGGCGCCGACGTCCTCGACGGCGGGGAGGGTTGCGCCCGTGACGGAGCTGGGCTGAGTCTACGACCCTCTGCAGCCTCCTGCGCGTTGGAGCCTCCGTACCGGGCGGTGATGCAACCAGTCAGGATGCTCTCCGCCGCACATCTGTAGAGATTTGCAAGAGCCTTTGGTGACATCCCGAATCTCCTCAGACTCCTAATGAAGTAGAGCCGCTGGCGTGCCTTCTTCGTGATTGCACGTTGGGCCCGGGATAGATCCTCCGAGATGTTGACGCCCAGGAATTTGAAGCTGCTCACCCTTCCCACCGCTGACCCCCCTCAGTGAGGGGCTGGTGTGTGTTCTCCCGACTTCCCCTTCCTGAAGTCCACAAGCAATTCCTTGGGTCTCTTTGTCAAGCTGGCGCCAGAGGGGGGCAGAGGAACAAAGGACCGCGGATGCTGGAATCTAGATGGAAAAAACCCTGATGCTGGCGGAAATCAGCAGGCCAGGCAGCATCCGTGGAGAAAAGCAGGCAGTCCCTCCCCTCCCCTCCCACCAGGGTCCCAGCCCACCCCCCCACTGGGGTCCCTCCCCTCCCCCCGGGGTCCTTCCCCTCTCCCCACCCACCAGGGTCCCAGCCCGCCCCCCCCCACCACACCCACTGGGGTCCCTCCCCTCCCCTCCCTCCGGGGTCCCTCCCCTCTCCCCACCCACCAGGGTCCCAGGCCGCCCCCCCCACCCCACCCACTGGGGTCCCTCCCCTCCCCTACCTCCGGGGTCCCTCCCCTCTCCCCACCCACCAGGGTCCCAGCCTGCCCCCCCACCCCACCCACTGGGGTCCCTCCCCTCCCCTCCCTCCGGGGTCCCTCCCCTCTCCCCACCCACCAGGGTCCCTCCTCTCCACACCCCACCCACTGGGGTCCCTCCCCTCCCCTCCCTCCGGGGTCCCTCCCCTCTCCCCTCCCTCCGGGGTCCCTCCCCTCTCCCCACCCACCAGGGTCCCTCCTCTCCACACCCCACCCACTGGGGTCCCTCCCCTCTCCCCACCCACCGGGGTCCCGATCCCTCCCCTCCCACCAGGGTCCCTCCTCTCCCTACCCACCGGGGTCCCGGACCCTCCCCTCCCCTCCCCACCCAGGAGGGTCCCAGTCCCCTCCGCACCCCTCCCGTCCCCACCCACCGGGGTCCCAATCCCTCCACTCCCCACCGGGGTCCCGGCCCCTCCCCTCCCTCCGGGGTCCCTCCCCTCTCCCCACCCACCAGGGTCCCTCCTCTCCACACCCCACCCACTGGGGTCCCTCCCCTCTCCCCACCCACCGGGGTCCCTCCCCTTCCCTCCCACCGGGGTCCCAATCCCTCCCCTCCCACCAGGGTCCCTCCTCTCCCTACCCACCGGGGTCCCGGACCCTCCCCTCCCCTCCCCACCCAGGAGGGTCCCAGTCCCTCCGCACCCCTCCCGTCCCCACCCACCGGGGTCCCAATCCCTCCACTCCCCACCGGGGTCCCGGCCCCTCCCCTCCCTTGAACCTAACCCAGTTCACTGGGAGGTTTATTATACAAACGTCTGAGGAAAGCAGATTAAAACATGCGTGTCGCATTGGTCTGGCTAACTCCGGCACCACGGCGATGAGGGCGCAGGGTTACTGGAGCTTTACTGGAGCTGAGAAGCCCCTGAAGGCAGAAGCCCTCACCACGGAACGGTGTGCGGACCTGACCCTGATGCCCCTGGCGCTGTGGACCCGAGCCACCGGCAGAGCTCTCACGGTGACCCTCTGTCCGCAGACGCGGGGTATTTGCACCATTTCTCCTTTATTCAGATCAGCAACAGCTGGCTCGGTTCCGAGCTGCTTCGTTTAACCCCCTCCCCTCCCCGACCTCCACATTCCCTCTCTCCCCCCTCCCCGACCTCCACATTCCCTCCCTCCCTCCTCCCAGCTCTGCAAGTTGAAACACGCTGAGGCACTGCAGGGGGTGCGAGGAGATTCACCTGGGATGGAGCATTGCAGTTGTCTGCAGAGCTGTGCAGGGGGCAGAGAGGCAGAGAGGTCTCCTGTTGTCTAACCTGTCTATTGCCCCTCATAATGCTGTGTATCTGACGGAGCTCTGCACAATCCTGAGGGCTATAGACAATAGGAAACTTTCCCCCACGGAAGGGGTGTCTGAAACCAGAGGAGCTGGGTTTAGTGGGGACCCGAAGAAGAATTTTTCCCCCGGGGGGGGTTGGACTCTGGAACACACTGCCTGAGGGGGTGGCGGAGGCAGAGACTGACAACAATTCGAGCGCACAGGAACATAAGAAGCTGCAAGAGAGTCGTGGACTCAGCGTAACACTATTACAGCGCCAACGACCGGGGTTCAAATCCGGCCGCTGTCTGTAAGGAGTTTGTACGTTTTCCCCGTGTCTGCGTGGGTTTCCTCCGGGTGCTCCGGTTTCCTCCCACATTCCAAAGACGTACGGGTTAGGAAGTTGTGGGCGTGCTATGTTGGCGCCAGAAGCATGGCGACACTTGCGGGCTGCCCCCAGAACACTCTATGCAAAAGATGCCTCTCACTGTGTGTTTCAATGTACATGTGACTAATAAAGATAATACATCACGGGCTCATCCCTCCCCACCATCGGGAGTATCTACAGGAGGCGCTGCCTCAAGAAGCCAACGTCCATCGTCAAAGATCCCCACCATCCGGGCCGTGCCGTCTTCTCACAGCTCCCGTCGGGCAGGAGGTACAGAAGCCTGAAGTCCCCACACCACCAGGTTCAGGAACAGCGACTTCCCTTCAACCATTCGGCTCTTGAACTGACCGGCACATCCCGAATCACTAGAGTTTAGCAACACTGTGGCCACTTTGCATTAAAATAGACTTTTTTTTGTTCTAATTGTGTTCTTTCTTGTAAAAATTGTGTATAATTTATGTTTAATTTATGTTTTTCTTGTGAATGCTGCTTATCTGATGCTCTGTGCCTGTGACGCTGCTGCAGGTAAGTTTTCCATTGCACCCGCGCACACACGGCCTTGTGTGTCTGACAATAAACTCGACTTTGACTTCGGCTGAAGAAGTATCAAGACGAGCACTTGTCACCAGGGAGGGAAGGGACGGACCCAGTGTGGGGAATGGGATCGGTGTGGCTGGGTACTGGAGTGTCACCATGGATATGTTGGGCCGAAGGTCCCGTTTCTGTGCTGTGGTTTCCTGACCCGCTGAGTGTTTCCAGCAGTTTCTGGTGAGTCTCAGTGTGGCCAGAACGAGTAGAACAGGTGGGAATCCATTGTCCCTGCAGAAACGTCTTCACTGTGATCCTGCCACTTGCCTTGAGAATTAGGTCTTGGCCCTGCACCATCCCAGCTGGGAAACACATCGGCTGTTCCTTCACAGTCACTGGTTCCAAATCCCGGAACTCCCTCCCCAGCCGCACTTTCAACACACGGACTGCAGGGGGTCAGGATGGCAGCTCACTCCCAACCTGTCACAGGGAGGTTAGGGATGGGCAATAAATGCTGGCGGTTAGGGATGAGCAATAAATGCTGGCGGTGAGGGATGGACGGTAAACGCTGGCAGTGAGGGATGGACGGTAAATGCTGGCGGTGAGAGATGGGCAATAAATGCCAGCAGTGAGGGATGGACGGTAAATGCTGGCGGTGAGGGATGGACGGTAAACGCTGGCAGTGAGGGATGGGCAATAAATGCCAGCGGTGAGGGATGGACGGTAAATGCTGGCGGTGAGGGATGAGCAATAAATGCTGGCGGTGAGGGATGGACGGTAAATGCTGGAGGTGAGGGATGGGCGATAAATGCTGGCAGTTAGGGATGGATGGTAAACGCTGGCGGTGAGGGATGGGAGATAAATGCTGGCAGTGAGGGATGGGCGATAGATGCCAGTGGTGAGGGATGGACGGTAAATGCTGGCGGTGAGGGATGGGAGATAAATGCTGGCAGTGAGGGATGGGCAATAAATGCTGGCAGTGAGGGATGGGTGATAAATGCTGGTCAACAATGTCCAGATCCCAAAAAAAATGGATAAAAAAAGATGAATGCTTGAAAACTGGGAAGGGTGCAGAGGAGATTTCTAAGGATGTTGCCAGGATTCAGAGTTATGGAGAGAGGTTGAGTAGGTTGGGACTGATTTCATTGGAGTGTAGGAGACTGAGGGGTGATCTTATAGAGGTGTAGAAAACCACAAGGGGCATCGAGAGGGTGAATGCGCACAGTCTTCTCCCCAGGGTTGGGGAATCAAGAACTAGAGGGCACAGGATTAAGGTGAGAGGGGGAGAGATTTAATAGGAACCTGAGGGGGCAACTTTTTCACCCAGAGGGTGGTCCGTATGTGGAACGAGCTGCCAGAGGGAGTGGGTGAGGCAGGTATATTAACAACACCTGGAGAGGTCCACGGATGGGAAAGGTTTAGAGGGATATGGGCCAAACGCAGGCAAATGGAACTCACTTAGATGGGAAACATGGTCGGCATGGACCAGTTGGGCTGAAGGGCCTGTTTCTGTGCTGCGTGACTCTATAACTGGAGATACCAGAGACCACAGACACCGGAATCCGGAGCAAAAAACAAACTACTGGGGGAACTCAGCGGGTCGAGCAGCATCTGCAGAGGGGGAAGGAACCGTCGACGTTTTGGGTCGAGACCCTGCATCAGGACTGAGAGTGGGGAGGGGAGGGAGGGACGGATCCAGGATACTTGGAAATGTCTGGGATACGGGGAGCGGCTAAGGCAGGGAACTCCTTCAGAGGGCTGACACAGACACAGTGGGCCGAATGGCCTCTTCCTGAGCCAGGATGGACCACGCACAATTGGAGAGTCGGCTGGAAAACCAAAGTCCACACAGTTTGGGATCGACAGGGAAACTGGCATTTACTGGAAGGAGTTAAAGGCAATCTCACTGCCGCGTAAAATAGGTCGAGGATTGGCAGGTTTACAAAAATAGAAGACTTCTGTTTCTTAAAAAAACACAATGAAGTTGGTCACATCTTACAAAAAATATAAAACGTTGATATTTCGTCTGTGTATAACACGTCCCCGGCAGGGAGGCTGGTCCCAACTCATCCCTCAGTCTGAGCCTGAGTGGTCAGAGGCATACTGGGACAGGAGGCCATTCAGCCCCTCGAGCCTGGTCCACCTTCCACTGGATCACGGCTGATTACAGGGCCCACTGTTCCCCTCCGTGACCCAAACCCAGGAAGGTGGGTGCCCCTCCCCTCTGTGGCCCCAGTCACCGAGGGGTGTGTCCTGGTCTCCAGCCCCCACACGGTGGGAGGCGGGGGGTGGGGGGGAGACCCCCACTGCCTGGCCCCCAACTCCAGGTGGGGAGAGGCTCGAAGGAAGTTGGTTCACAGCGGTCGACTTTGACCCTCACCCAGAGGATAGGGTCAGGGGGTCAGCACAGATTGACCCCAGAGGATAGGGTCAGGAGTCACTGATTGCCCCCGGAGAATAGGGTCAGGGGTCACTGACTGATCTCTGAGGACAGGGTCAGGAGGTCACTGACCGCTCCAGAGGTCAGGGGTCACTGACCAACCCCAGAGGACAGGGTCGGGTAACAGAAATCTCAACCTAACAACAGGGGCGTTAGAGTCCGACAGGGGGTCTGTGCTTCTCTCCACCTGCTGTCGATATTCCCACCCTTGGGAACAATGTGTCCACGGAGAGAGGCTCCCACACCGGCCACACAGGGTATCACATCAGGTTGCACATCTTGGACTCCCATCTCCTCCTCCATTTCGGGTGTTCCTGCTCCATTCCATTGGAAGAATTCCCAGACTCCTGAGACACTGATGCCGCACTGAAATACAGGGAAGGATGTGAGGGTCCAGGGCCGAATCTCTTCACGTCAACGGAGCGCCACAGGGGCAGAGGAAAGGTCCTTCACCCAAAGTCCCATCACACACTCCCGGGGTCAGACCCTCCACACCGTCCCATCACACACTCCCAGGGTCAGACCCTCCACACCGTCCCACCACACACTCCCAGGGTCAGACACAGAGTGAAGCTCCCTCCACACCGTCCCATCACACACTCCCAGGGTCAGACCCTCCACACCGTCCCATCACACACTCCCGGGGACAGACACACAGTGAAGCTCCCTCCGCACCGTCCCATCACACACTCCCGGGGTCAGACGCACAGTGAAGCTCTTTGTAACCTTGACAGACCGGGGTAGGTTATGCCTCCAGGTGGAAACTGAAGCCCAGCACCCTCTGCCCTCGGCAGCTGTGTCCCGGGAACAGATCCACCCTGGTCTCCAGACCCATAACCGAGCAGCAACAACGCACCTCAGGACCGGGAGCAAGAGTGTCCACACCCACCTTTCCTCAGCAGCCAGCACCTGCCTCGTCCGGAGAGTCTCGTAGAAATGATCGCCTGCGTCAGAGACACAACAGGAGGACAGTGACAGTCAGAAACAGGCAGCTCCTGCAACTTTATCCTTCCTTCAACAACGTGAGGACATCCCACCGCACCGCACAGGCACTGGTGAGACCACCCCTGGAGCACTGCAGTTCTGGTCACCCAGCTATAGGAAGGACGTCATTAAGCTGGAGAGGATGCAGGAAAGATTCATAGAACATCGAACTCTACACCACGGTACAGGCCCTTCGGCCCACAATGTTGTGCTGGCATTTTATCCTGCTCTAAGATCTAGCTAACCCTTCCCTCCCACATAGCCCCCCATTTATCTGTCATTCATGTGTCTATCTAAGAGTCTCTTAAATGTCCCCAATGTATCTGCCCCCACAACCTCTGCCGGCAGTGCGTTCCACACACCCACCACTCTCTGTGTAAAAAACTTACCCCTGACATCCCCCTTATACCTTCCTCCAATCACCTTAAAATTATGCCCCCTCGTGTTAGCCATTGTTGCACTGGGAAAAAGTCTCTGACTGTCCACTCAATCTATGCCTCTTGTCAAGTCCCCTCTCATCCTCCTCCTCTCCAAACAGAAAAGCCCTAGCTCGTTCAACCTGTCCTCATAAGACATGCTCTCCAATCCAGGCAACATCCTGGTAAATCTCCTCTGCACCCTCTCTAAAGCTTCCACATCCTTCCTATAATGAGGCGACCAGAACTGAACACAATACTCCAAGTGTGGTCTGACCAGAGTTCTATAGAGCTGCAACATCACCTCGCGGCTCTTGAACTCAATACCCCGACTAATGAAGGCCAACACTCCATACATCTTCTTAACAACCATGTCGACCTGCACGGCAACCTTGAGGGATCTATGGATGTGGACCCCGAGAGTGTGTGATGGGACAGTTTGGAGGGAGCTTCACTCTGTGTCTGACCCCAGGAGTGTGTGATGGGACGGTGCGGAGGGAGCTTCACCCTGTGTCTGACCCCGGGAGTGTGTGATGGGACGGTGCGGAGGGAGTTTCACCCTGTGTCTGACCCCGGGAGTGTGTGATGGGACGGTGCGGAGGGAGCTTCACCCTGTGTCTGACCCCGGAGTGTGTGATGGGACAGTTTGGAGGGAGCTTCACCCTGTGTCTGACCCTAGGAGTGTGTGATGGACGGTGCGGAGGGAGCTTCACCCTGTGTCTGACCCCGGGAGTGTGTGATGGGACGGTGCGGAGGGAGCTTCACCCTGTGTCTGACCCCGGGAGTGTGTGATGGGACGGTGCGGAGGGAGCTTCACCCTGTGTCTGACCCCGGGAGTGTGTGATGGGACAGTTTGGAGGGAGCTTCACCCTGTGTCTGACCCTAGGAGTGGGTGATGGGACGGTGTGGAGGGAGCTTCACCCTTTGTCTGACCCCGGGAGTGTGTGATGGGACGGTGCGGAGGGAGCTTCACCCTGTGTCTGACCCCGGGAGTGTGTGATGGGACAGTTTGGAGGGAGCTTCACCCTGTGTCTGACCCTAGGAGTGGGTGATGGGACGGTGTGGAGGGAGCTTCACCCTTTGTCTGACCCCGGGAGTGTGTGATGGGACGGTGTGGAGGGAGCTGGATGTTACCGGGACTGGAGGGCTCGAGTTATAAGGAGAAACTGGACAGTCTGGGACTTTTTCCCTGGAGTGTAGGAGGCTGGGTAGTAGTTCATAAAATCATAAGGGCCGTAGATGAGGTGGGCGGTCACAGCCTTTCTCCGAGGGGAGGGGAGTCTGCAACTAGAGGGCACAGGTTTAAGGTGAGAGGGGAAGGGGTCCTGTGCTGTGCCAAAGTTAAGCAGGATTGTTCACATATCCGACAGAAATAAGCCTTGCACACGCAATGCTGCACACTACACACTTTGCTGCTCAGTTTACAACAAGTGGTACTTATTTCAGAAGCGCGCCTGAGCCCGTTTAACTGCAGTGCCCCGTTCCAATTGGTCCGCAGCATCAGTCGCGACCTGACCTGTGTTAAATCCAAGAGACTTCATCCAGACACAGGGTGAAGCTCCCTCCACACCGATATCTAACCAAAATCCAAGAGACCTCACCACCGGTGTGCTCCCTCTTTTATCCCCTGGTCACTTCTCCCCGCCCCTACCTAGGTCGACCTATCAGGTGACCATTGCCTTGGGCACAGCAGAGTCAACACCTCGGTTACCTAGCACCCAGGTCACCCTCCCCCCTTGCACACACACACACACACACACACACACACACACACACACACACACACACACACACACACACACACACACACACTTGTTCCCAGCAATTGTTCCTTGAGCTCTCTGGCCGACATTTCAGGATTGTTTCTACAACCTGAGGGGCGACGTCTTCCCCCAGAGGGTAGTGGGTATATGGACCGAGCTGCCAGAGGAGGTGGGTGAGGCAGGGACGGTATCGATGTTGAAGAGACATTTGGACAGGTCCATGGGAAGGTTCAGAGGGATAGGGGCCAAGCGCAGGCAGATGGCACCGGCTCGGCAAGGCAGCTTGGTCGGCATAGATGAGTTGGGCCGAAGGGCCTTTATCTAATGCCTGACCTCACGACTACGCAGTGCTCCGTTCAGCGGCCACCGACACAATGCAGACTATGCAGCTGACAAGTTATGCACAGCGAGATCTCACAGGTTGTGAGTTAATCAGACTGAGATAACTAAACCTGGAATCAGGACCCTCCCCCTCCATCCCCCCCCCCCCTCCCTTGCCTCCCACCGCTGCCCTCTCCCCGCCGCGGCTGTGGCACCTTCTGCAGCTGCCCGCAAGGCCAGTCTCGGACCGACGTGGCAGTCAGATGGCAGCACGGCACTCCCTCGGCACTGCCCGCCGAGGGGCCTCTCCGGTGAGCAAGAGAGTCCTGAACCCACCCGGGGGCAAGTCCCCTGAGCCGCGCTGGCGATGTTCACTGACTGAGCTGGTCTGCCCAACCTCCCACACTCCACACTTCCTCACGACTGAGGAGGAGGCCATTCGATCCATCAAGTCTGTGCCGGCTCTCAGACCGATCCTACCACCCCCCCGTCACTAATTTTCCCTGCGAGCTGTTCTCCCCACATTCCCATCAATTCTCCCCCTCACCCACACACTAAAGATGGACTTTCAATTCCCAATCTACCTCACTGTGGCCCTTGCACCTTATTGTCTGCCTGCACTGCACCTTCCCGGTGACTGTAACACTACATTCTGCATGCTGTTTCCCTTTTGTACGACCTCGGTGTACTTCTGTACGGAATGATCTGTCTGGATGGCACGCAGACAAAAGCTTCTCACTGTATCTCAGTACACGTGACAATAATAAACCAATTACTAATTTACAGCAGCCGATTAACCCACCGATCCCGCAAGTCATTGGGATGCGGGAGGGAACCGGAGCCCCCGGGGGGAAACCCACGCAGTCACAGGGAGAGTGTGCAGACTCCACACACACACACACACACACACACACACAGATGCACACAGACACATGCACACACAGACAGACAGACAGACACACACACACACACACAGACACAGACATACAAACACACAGACACATAGACACCCACACACAGACGCGCACACACACACAGACGCACACACACACACACACACACACACACACACACACACATCGCTGGAGGTCACAATCGAGGCCGGGTCACCCAGATAATGTCAGGGCTGCACACTGACAGCCCTCACACGAGGTGACACAACCCTGGGGCTCTTTGGGAAAGCACATCCTTTCTCTACACTACAAGACCTTCTCTTGTCCTGGATTTGCCACCAGATTCCCACTGACCATCGGAATCTTTTCAGCCGGAACCACTCTGCCGGGACCTGGGCTTGTCCGACCCAGATAGAACTAGGGACTCAGATTTCGACAGTGACCTTCATTGACCACAAGACCAAAGTGTCTCACTGCCAATGGAGTGGTTCTGCAGCACAGCCATTGGCTGATCTGTGACCCAGCTCCAAACACCTACCCCATCCCCCCACACCCCTTAGCTAACAACCTACCCCGTCCCCTGACACCCCTCAGCTAACAACCTGCCCCGTCCTCCCACACCCCTCAGCTAACAACCTGCCCTGTCCCCCAACACCCCTCAGCTAACAACCTACCCCATCCCGACACCCCTCAGCTAACAACCTGCCCTGTCCCCCCACACCCCTCAGCTAACAACCTACCCCATCCCGACACCCCTCAACTAACAACCTGCCCCGTCCCCTGACACCCCTCAGCTAACAACCTGCCGCGTCCCCTTACACCCCTCAGCTAACAACCTGCCCCGTCCCCCCACACCCCTCAGCTAACAACCTGCCCTGTCCCCCCACACCCCTGAGCTAACAACCTACCCCATCCCCTGACACCCCTCAGCTAACAACCTGCCCCATCCCCCCACACCCCTCAGCTAACAATGGACCTGATACCCACTGAACTATCGATAAGAGTGTGTGTGTGTGTGTGTGTGTGTGTGTGTGTGTGTGTGTGTGTGTGTGTGTGTGTGTGTGTGTGTGTGTGTGTGTGGAGTTTATCCATTCTCCCTGTGACCTCTTGGGATTCCTCCCACGTCCCAAAAGGTGAGCGGATCGGGGAGTTAGTTGCCCCCAGTATGTGGGTGAGGGGTAGAATCTAGTGGGGGTGGGGTTTGATGGGAAAGTGGGGATGGGTGTAAGCGGGTGGTTGAGGGCTGTCACAGACTCAGTGGGCCGAAGGGCCTGTTCCTGCACTGTGCATCTCCATGACTCCAACCCCTCTCCACCGTCCCGAACTCGCTGACCACCAGAAGCAGCTTCTCACTAGTCACTCTGTTACTGAAAGCTTCACTCGAACCAGGATCGAACCTGGGTCAAATCACCTTCCGAATCTCAGGGATGACCACCCCGGCTGGTGCCAGCTCTAGGAGCCCAGCCAGCGCTCTGGAGGTGTTTACAGCCCAGTCCCCCCACCACACCCACTTGCGTTCATCATTGTCACGGCCTCGTTCCAGTTTTTATCTGCAACTCACTCTTCTCTGTTTCTCTCAGTGTTCCGAGCTGCGGGCTGTTCAGGTACGTGGGGTCCGGTTGCAGATACGTGTTGTTCAAGTTCCTGAGGATAACACAGCGCAGATATCAGAAGCCTTGCGACCATTAGACCCACCCTACAGTCAACACCTTCTGGCCTAGTCCTTTACAGAACGTAGAACAGTAATGCACAGGAACAGGCCTTGCCCCTTAAATCTTCCAAAGTCCAACACCTCACACTTATCTGGATCAAACTCCATCGGCCATTTGTGGGACTTGGGGCCCTGGTGTGTTAAAGGGAATGTGGGGCCTGGGGCTTGGTGTGTTAAAGGGACTGTGGGGCCTGGGAACAGGTGTGTTAAAGGGACTGTGGACCTGGTGTGTTAAAGGGAATGTGGGGCCTGGGGCCCTGGTGTGTTAAAGGGAATGTGGGGCCTGGGCCCTGGTGTGTTAAAGGGAATGTGGGACCTGGGGCCCTGGTGTGTAAAGGGACTGTGGGGCCTGGGGCCCTGGTGTGTTAAATGGTGTGTCCCATCTAACTAGTCTACATCCTGCTGTATCCCTTCACAACCTTCCCCACTGTCCACAACACCACCAATTTTTAGTCATCTGTAAACTTGCTAATCAGCCCATCCACTGTCATCCAAGTCACTCATATCCATCACAGACAGCAGAGGTCCCAGCGGGGATCCCTGCAGAACACCACTGGTCACAGACCTCCAGCCGGAATAACAACCTCTCCTCTGTCTTCTATGGCCGAGCCAATTTTGAATCCAATTTACCAGGTCACCGTGGACTCTGTGGAACATAATCTTCTGGATCGGCCGACCATGATGGACCTTGTTCAACGCCTCACTAAAGTCCATGTAGACAACATCCACTGCCCTATCCTATTTGGATGCATCACGGCTTGGTACGGCAACTGTTCTGCCCGGGTCTGCAAGAAACTGCAGAGAGTTGTGGACACAGCCCAGCACGTCACGGACACCAGCCTCCCCTCCATGGACTCTGTCTTTACCTCTCGCTGCCTTGGTGAAGCAGCCAGCATAATCAAAGACCCCACCCACCGGGGTCATTCTCTCTTCTCCCCCTCTTCCATTAGGCAGAAGATACAGGAGCCTGAGGGCACGTACCACCAGGCTCAAGGGCAGCTTCTATCCCACTGTGATGACTATTGAACGGTTCCCTTATACGATGAGATGGACTCTGACCTCACAATCTACCTTGTTGTGACCTTGCACCTTATTGTACTGCACTTTCTCTGTAGCTGTGACACTTTACTCTGTACTGTTATTGTTTTTACCTGTACTACCTCAATGCACTCTGTACTAACCCAATGTAACTGCACTGTGTAATGAATTGACCTGTACGATCGGTTTGCAAGACAAGTTTTTCACTGTACCTCGGTACAAGTGACAATAATAAACCAATACCAGTGCCAATAACCCCATTGTTCATCTTGGTCACTTCCCCTGCAAACAATCCAGTGTTCTCAACGTGAGACCCACTGCTGCACACACCCGCCGTTCCCCCACCGAGAGTGAAGGTCATTGAAACAAAAGATTCAGGATCAAAAGACGGGAGATCTGCCACAGGATTTCGGACCCCAAACGTTAACTCTGTTCCTCTCTCCCGACCTGCTGACTGTTTCCAGCATTTTCTGTTGTAAATTCAGATTTCCACCTTCTACACTTTTTTTTGTTTTCAAAAGATCCTGCATTTCTACGGCACCTTGCACTACTTCAGGTTTCCATGCTTCCAACAACACAGCAGAGCCCAGGTCCCACATTCCCTTTAACACATCAGGCCCCTGGTCTAACCCCAGCTCCCCCAGTCTCTGAAACCCCAGTGCCCCCAGTCTAACCCTGAAACCCCAGCTCCCCCAGTCTAACCCTGAAACCCCAGCTCCCCCAGTTTAACCCCAGCACCCCCAGTCTAACCCTGAAACCCCAGCTCCCCCAGTTTAACCCCAGCGCCCCCAGTCTAACCCTGAAACCACAGCTCCCCCAGTCTAACCCCAGCTCCCCCAGTCTAACCCTGAAACCCCAGCTCCCCCAGTTTAACCCCAGCTCCCCAGTCTAACCCTGAAACCACAGCTCCCCCAGTTTAACCCCCGCGCCCCCAGTCTAACCCTGAAACCACAGCTCCCCCAGTTTAACCCCAGCTCCCCCAGTCTAACCCTGAAACCTCAGCTCCCCCAGTTTAACCCCAGCGCCCCCAGTCTAACCCTGAAACCCCAGCTCCCCCAGTTTAACCCCAGCGCCCCCAGTCTAACCCTGAAACCCCAGTTTAACCCCAGCGCCCCCAGTCTAACCCTGAAACCCCAGCTCCCCCAGTCTAACCCCAGCTCCCCCAGTTTAACCCTGAAACCCCAGCTCCCCGTCTAACCCTGAAACCCCAGCTCCCCCAGTTTAACCCCAGCGCCCCCAGTCTAACCCTGAAACCCCAGCTCCCCCAGTCTAACCCCAGCTCCCCCAGTCTAACCCTGAAACCCCAGCTCCCCCAGTCTAACCCTGAAACCCCAGCTCCCCCAGTCTAACCCCAGCTCCCCCAGTCTAACCCTGAAACCCCAGCTCCCCCAGTCTAACCCTGAAACCCCAGCTCCCCCAGTCTAACCCCAGCGCCCCCAGTCTAACCCTGTAATGGAGTGATTTCCCAGGAGAAGTGAAATCCCTGGCACATCTGGGAAATGCCGGGAACTGTACGTTGCTGCAGGTGGTCTCTACCTGTTGGCCTGAGCCGGAGCGTTCCTGTGATCGTCGCCCTCCTGGTGAAGCCCCGCGTCCTCTGCAATGGCCGCAAGCTTTTCCTTCTCCACCTCTGTCCCCGATCTCCTGCCCCGCTCCCTGCTTGCCGCTCCGCTCTCTGTGCCCGCTGGGGGGAGACAGTTTGCGACCAAGTTGAGTGGGTCCCAGATCCACAACAGGGTGAACAAACATTGTTTTGATGGACATCTCCATCGAGGCGTCAAGTATTCAGTCTGTGGAATTTCTTTTTAGCTAAGTTTGGCACGTTAGCAATCAATTTGCTGAAGGGTGAGAAAAAACTCTGATGCTGGAGGACCTCAGCAGGCCAGGCAGCATCCGTGGAGAAAAGCAGGTGGTCAACGTTTCGGGTCAGGACCCTTCTTCAGGACTGAAGATAGGAAAAGGGGAAGCCCGATATATAGGAGGGAAAAGCAGAGCAGTGATAGGTGGACATGGGAGGGTAGGTGGGGTGGAGACAGTGGTGATAGGTAGATGCAGGGAAGAGATAGTGATAGACAGGTTCAGGGGGAGGAGGGGAGAGCAGATCCACCAGGGGGTGGGTCAAAGGTAAGGAGAGAGAGGGAAGAAAGGGCTAGGAATGGGAAGCATGGTGGGGGGGGTGGGGGGGTGGGGGGAAGCGGTGTGGGGATTACCTCAAGTGGGAGAATTCAATGTCCATGCCGTTAGGTTGCAAGGTCCCAAGACGGAAAATGAGGTGCTGTTCCTCCAGTTCCTCGGGAATAGTGGGGCAGGACTGCGCAGGCGCCTGACGTTAGCGGGGTAGCGCGCGGGCAGTTTAAAAGGAAGACCGCATATCCAGCGGGCAGCGTTCGGAGCGGGGCAGCCAAGTGAGGAGGGAGCAGAGCGGTCGGGCTTTGGCTCAACGGGCTTAGGCGGTAAACGGGGCTGAGGCGGGTTGAGTAGCTGGTAGGTAAAGGTCAGGCTTAACTGTTACTGTTATAACTTTTAAGTAGAATACAGCAAGGTGGAAAGAATAGTTCAGATGGAGGACATGGCGATGTGCTGCGGCTGCATGATGTGGGAGCTAGTGGACCCTGCAGTGGTGCACGGTGACCACGTCTGCAGTAAGTGCTTGAAGTTGGAGGAACTTCAGCTCAGAATTGACGAGCTGGAGTCGCAGCTTTCGAACACTGCGAAGCAATCAGGGAGGGAGAGAGTTATGCAGATGCTGTGCAGCGGGAGGCAGTCACCCCCCCCCTTACAGCAGGTACTTCTGGGGTCCAGGAGGCAGAGAGATGGGTGACTGTCAGGGGATGAGAGAGAGAAAGGGAACAGGCAGACAGTGCAGAGGACCCCGGAGGCTGTTCCCCTCAGTAACACGTTTTCTGTTTTGGAGGCTGTTGAGGGAGATGACCTGCGGGGCCTTGCAGCAGTAACCAGGTCTCTGGCACTGGGACCGGTCCTGTTGCTCAGAAGGGAAGGGAGGAGAAGAGGATGGCTGGTAGTGATAGGGGACTCGATAGCCAGGGAAACAGATAGGAGGTTCTGTGGCAGTGAGCATGAATCCCGGATGGTACGTTGCCTCCCAGGTGCCAGGGTCCGAGATGTCTCTGATCAGGTCCACAGCATTCTTGAGTGGGAGGGAAAACAGCCAGAAAGTCCTGGTACATGTTGGTACCAACGACATAGGTAGAAAGAGGGATGAGGTCCTGCAGAGTGAGTATAGTGAGCTAGGCAGAAACCTGAAGGACAGGACCTCGAGGGTAGCAATCTCGGGATTGCTGCCAGTGCCACGCGACAGTGAAGGTAGGAATAGGAGGAGATGGCAGATGAATGAATGGCTGAGGAGTTGGTGCAGGGAGCAAGGTTTTAGATTTTTGGATCATTGGGATCTCTTCTGGGGAGGGTGGGACCTGCACAGACAGGACGGGTTACACCTGAACCCGAGGGGGACCAATACCCTTGCAGGCAGGTTTGCTATTGCGCTTCGGGAGGGTTTAAACTAGTTTGCGAGGGGGATGTTAACCAGAGGGGTACGTCAATGGAAGAAGTGCAGGGGGTAAAGCCAGATCTAACATGTAGAGAGGCTTTGGGGAAGGAGAATCAGAGTACAGGGTATAAAAGTAGAAAGGTGAATGGGCTAAACTGCATTTACTTAAATGCAAGAAGCATCAGGAATAAGGGTGATGAACTAAGAGCTTGGATAAGTACAAGGGACTATGATATTGTGGCTCTTGCAGAGACACGGCTGTCACCAGGGCAGGAATGGATATTGAATATTTCCTGGTTTTCAGTGTGTTAAAAGGGATGGGGGGGGGGGGGAAGAGGAGGAGGGGTGGCGATACTGGTCAGGGACACTGTTACAGCTGCAGAAAGGGTGGATAATGTAGCAGAATCCTCTCTAGAGTCAGTATGGGTGGAAGTTAGGAACAAGAAAGGAGCAGTTACTCTACTGGAAGTATTCTATAGGCCCCCCCAGTAGCAGCAGGGATACTGAGGAAAGGCTTTTTTTCACATGTGAAGAGCAAAGGACAACGAGGGTGAAGGTAGGACCGATTAGAGACAAAGGTGGAAGATTTGCCTGGAAGCTGTGGAAGTGGGTGAGGTCCTCAATGAATATTGTATTCACCAAGGAGAGGGGCCTTGATGATGCCAAGGACAGTGTTGTAAGGTTAATGTTTCTGGGGCGTTGTAGATATCAAGAGAGAGGATGTGTTGGAGCTGTTAGAAAATATTTGGACGGATAAGTCCCCAGGGCCTGACGGAATATTCCCCAGGCTGCTCCGCGAGGTGAGGGAGGAGATCCGTTTGCTAGGATCTTTGAGTCCTCATTTGTCCACGAGAATTGTACCGGAGCACTGGAGGGTGGCGTATGTTGTCCCCTTATTCAAAAAAGGTAGTAGGGATAGTCCAGGGAATTATAGACCAGAGAGCCTTACGTCTGTGGTGGGCAAGCTGTTGGAAAGGATTCTTAGAGACAGGATCTATGAGCATTTAGAGAATTAAGGACAGCCAGCATGGCTTTGTGAAGGGAAGATCATGTCTCACAAGCCTGATAGGATTCTTTGAGGAGGTGACCAGGCAGATTGATGAGGGTAGTGCAGTAGATGTGGTCTACACGGGTTTTAGTAAGGCGTTTGACAAGGTTCCACATGGAAGGCTTCTTTAGAAAGTCAGAGGGCATTGGATCCAGGGAGGCTTGGCCGTGTGGATTCAGAATTGGCTTGCCTGTAGAAAGCAGAGGGTTGTTGTGGAGAGAGTGCATTCAGATTGGAGGGCTGTGACTAGTGGTGTCCCGCAGGGATCGGTTCTGGGACCTCTACTTTGCATGATTTTTATTAATGACTTGGATGAGGGGGTAGAAGGGTGGGCTGGCAAGTTTGCAGACGACACAAAGGTTGGTGGTGGTGCGGATAGTGTGGAGGATTGTCGAAGATTGCAGAGGGATATTGATAGGATGCTGAGCTGGGCTGACAAGTGGCAGATGGAGTTCAATCCGGAGAAGTGTGAGGTGGTACACTTTGGAAGGACAACTTCAAGGCGGAGTACAAGGTTAATGGCAGGATTCTGGGCAGTGTGGAGGAGCAGAGGGATCTGGGGGTTCATATCCATAGATCCCTGAAAGTTGTCTCACAGGTGGATAGGGTAGTTAAGAAAGCTTATGGGATGTTAGCTTTCATAAGTCATGGGATCGGGTTTAAGAGCCACGAGGTAATGATGCAGCTCTACAAAACTCTGGTTCGACCACACTTGAAGTACTGTGTCCAGTTCTGGTCGCCTCATTATAGGAAGGATGTGGAAGCGTTGGAAAGAGTGCAGAGGAGATTTACCAGGATGCTGCCTGATTTGGAGAGTATGGATTATGAGGAGAGACTAAGGGAGCTAGGGCTTTACTCTTTGGAGAGGAGGAGGATGAGAGGAGACATGATAGAGGTGTACAAAATATTAAGAGGAATAGATAGAGTGGACAGCCAGCGCCTCTTTCCCAGGGCACCAATGCTCAATACAAGAGGGCATGGCTTTAAATTAATGGGTGGGAAGTTTAAGGGAGATATCAGAGGGAGGTTTTTTACCTCATATCAGAGTGGTTGGGGCATGGAATATGCTGCCTTGGGCGGTGCTGGAGGCAGGTACATTGGTCAAATTCAAGAGATTGCTTGATAAGCATATGGAAGAATTTAAAATAGAGGGATATGTGGGAGGAAGGGGTTAGATAGTCTTAGGCGAGGTCTAAGGGTCGGCACAACATTGTGGGCTGAAGGGCCTGTATTGTGCTGTACTGTTCTATGATTCTATGCTTTGCGCTTGGAATTCTCCCAGCAGTGGAGGAGGCCGAGGACTGACATATCAGTGATAGTGTGGGAGGGGGAGTTGAAGTGACCGGCAACGAGGAGGTGCAGGTCGTGGTCACGGACGGAGCGCAGGCGTTCTGCGAGCCGAAGGCCTGGTTAATTATACAGGGAATTCCCTATGTAAATAAACCACACATTGTTGCAGTTAACAGGGTCTGCCCACCAGAGATTATTGTAGCATTGCAGGAACCTCAGGCACACAATAAATACCGTCACTGTCAGGACATTAATGTTTTTTTTTAAATTTTATTTACAGCGTGGTAACAGGCCCTTCTGGCCCAACGAGTCCGCGCCGCCCATTTTAAACCCAATTAACCTACCCATACGTCTTTGCAATGTGGGAGGAAACCGGAGCACCCGGAGGAAACCCACGTAGACACGGGAGAATGTATAAACTCCTTACAGACAGTGACGGGAATCGAACCCCAATCGCTGGCGCTGTAATAGCGTTACGCTAACCACTACGCTACCGTGCCGCCTGTGTCCTGTGTACCAGTGTCCTGACAAAAACTCTGATTGAACAATGAAGTATCACTCATGGATTTCACTGACCGCAGCCAGTATCCTAAGGCTAGGCTGAGATCTGGTCCAAGGGCTCAAACTCCATTGCAATAAACGGTGCTATTCCAGGGACCTGGGACATGAGGAGAGGAAGATCTGAAAGAGCAACTCTACACGTGGGTAAGGTGCAAACTAAAATCAGAAGTGTCCACAGAAACAAAAACTCAAAGGTTCTTTGACCTGAAACATTAATGCTGTTTCTGTCTCCAAGGATGCTGCCTGACCTGCTGAGTGTTTCCCCCACCTTCTGTTCCTTTGTTGGCAAAACATACATCCTGTGCATTGTATTATGACACACTTTTTTCCACTCATTTATGAGATGTGACGGCACTCCCTGAGAAGGTGACAGTGAGCTGTCTTCCTGAACCACTTGAACTGTGTGCGATTCTTGAGGCCTTTTCTTGGATTGTGTGCAGTTCTGGTCGCCCCATTACAGGAAGGGTGTGGAGGCTTTGGAGAGGGCGCAGAAGAGGTTCACCAGGATGCTGGCTGGATTAGATGGCATGTGATATAAGGAGAGGTTGGACAAACTCGGGCTGTTTTCTCTGGAGCGGCGGAGGGGAGACCTGAAAGAAGTTTATAAGATTATGAGAGGCACAGATGGAGTAGACAGTCAGAATCTTTCTCTCAGGGTAGAAATGTCAAATTGTAGAGTACATGCATCTAAGGTGAGAGGGGAAAAGTTTAAAGGAGATGTGTGGGGCAGGTTTTTTTACACAGAGAGCGGTGGGTGCCTGGAATGTGCTGCCAGGGGTGGGGGTGAAGGCAGATACGATAGAGGGGTTTAAGAGGTTTTTCGACAGACCCGTGAATGTAAGATAAGATGAGATAAGATATCTCTATTAGTCATATGTACATCGAAACACACCTTTTGCGTAGAGGTATGGATCATCTGCAGGCCGAAGAGATTTAGTTTAATTTGGCATCGTGTTCGGCACAGACATGGTGGGCCGAAGGGCCTGTTCCTGTTCTGTACTGTTCTATGTTCTACACTCAATGCAGTCAGTGTGGTGAAGGCCCCATCAGATTGGGAGCTCCAGGACTTAAACCCAGGCAGGCACAGTTAGCGTAATGCTATTACAGCGCCAGCGACCCGGGTTCAATTCCGGCTGCTGTCTGTAAGGAGTTTGTACGTTCTCCCCGTGACTGCGTGGGTTTCCTCCGGGTGCTCCGGTTTCCTCCCGCATTCCAAAGATGTATGGGTTAGGAAATTGCAGGCGTGCTATGTTGGCGCCGGAAGCCTGGCAACACTTGCGGGCTGCCCCCAGAACACCCTACGCGAAAAGATGCATTTCACTGTGCGTTTTGATGTACATGTGACTAATAAAAATATCTTATCTTAGGATCAGCTGATTGATTTCAAAGTGGGAGAGGTTTGTGACTTGGAGGGGAAATCGAAGGGTGGCATTGCTCGGTGCTTGCTGCTCTCGTAGCCAGCAGAGGTTGTGGGTTTGGGAGAGTCACCAAATTTGTCTTGACAAGCTGCTGCAGTGCAATGGACACCAGCCTCAGTGTGTCGGTACCGGAGGCAGGCAGCGGTTAACCCATTGATGGTTTGGTTGTAAGTGACAGATTCACCATTTCAACTGAGATCCGTAAGCGTGGTACAATGGTGCACCGAGTACGTTTATAATAGAAACTGCAGATGCTGGAAATTTAAAGTACGGAAAAAACAGAAGACGCTGGAAACACTCAGCAAGTCAGGCAGCGTCTGTGTGGGAAGAGAAACAGTGTTAATGTTTCAGGTCAGAAGGAGGCAAAAGAAGCTGGTTACACTGCAGAGGGGGGAGGGAAGGGGGATTGCCTCTGGTGGGGTCAAACCGTTGAAGCCGGGTTATCTGGTCAGAGTGGGCGGGAGCGGTCAGAGGGTGAGAAGAATATGGGAATATGGGAGTTGCAAAATGCAGAGCAGGAGAACATGACCTGCTGAGTAGCTCAGTTGGACATCTAGTGGAAGAGGCAATGCCTCAGCATAATAGGGGTCCATCTACCAGGACCCACCACAAGGTGAACAGCAACAGAAATGTGTATTGTGGCTGGTGCAGTAATGACCCATCTACTGAACTGGGCATAGAACATAGAACACTACAGCACAGTACAGGCCCTTCTGCCCACAATATTGTGCTGACATTTTATCCTGCTCTAAGATCTATCTAACCCTTCCCTCCCACAGAGCCCTCCATTTCTCTATCATTCATGTGTCTATCTAAGAGTCTCTTAAATGTCCCCAATGTATCTGCCCCACAACCTCTGCACGCACCCACCACTCTCTGTGTAAAAAAACTTACCTCTGACATCCCCCTTATACCTTCCTCCAATCACCTTAAAATTATGTCCCCTTGTGTTAACCATTGTCGCCCTGGGAAAAAGTCTCTGACTGTCCACGCAATCTATGCCTCTTGTACACCTCTATCAAGTCACCTCTCATCCTCCTCCTCTCCAGAGAGAAAAGCCCTAACTCACTCAACATATCCTCATTAGACAATGGGCAGTTTTAAAATTTCTTCTGGCTTTGGGAGATACATCATGTCCCTCTCCCTCCGAGAAGTTCGCAAGGCTCAAAAACCCAAATCTAGAAGAGAGTTTATTTCATCCAACAACAACAGAAATAAATCATCCTATCCGTAGAAAGCATCCTATCCGGATGCATCCCGGCTTGGTACGGCAACTGCTCTGCCCGGGACCGCAAGAAACTGCAGAGAGTTGTGGACACAGCCCAGCACATCACGGACACCAGCCTCCCCTCCATGGACTCTGTCTATACCTCTCGCTGCCTTGGTGCAGCAGCCGGCATAATCAAAGACCTCACCCACCCAGGTCATTCTCTCTTCTCTCCTCTTCCATCAGGCAGAAGATACAGGAGCCTGAGGGCGCGTACCACCAGGCTCAAGGACAGCTTCTATCCCACGGTGATAAGACTATTGAACGGTTCCTTTATACGATGAGATGGACTCTGACCTCACAATCTACCTTGTTGTGACCTTGCACCTTATTGCACTGCACTTTCTCTGTAGCTGTGACACTTTACTCTGTACTGTTATTGTTTTTACCTGTACTACATCAATGCACTCTGAACTAACTCAATGTAACTACACTGTGTAATGAATTGACCTGTACGAACAGTATGCAAGACAAGTTTTTCACTGTACCTCAGTACGAGTGACAATAATAAACCAATACCAATACCAAATCACCTGGCTTTCCCGTTACCTGTAGGTTTGTTGCCGAGAGCCTGCTCGGTTTCTGCAGTGGGAGTGCCGGGGTCTGCCTGGTTGTGTGCACGGAAGCCGTTCGTCATCTCCCCTCCCTTCTCCTGGGAGTCAGCCCTGTACACAGCCACTCCATTCTGCTCAAGCCTGCTGGAAACAACCGTAGAGGGACAGGTAAGAGAGGACTGGACACTCCTTGATCACATGACAAGACAGACTAACAGAGGGAAGATGTTCCTGATGGCTGGAGACTTCCAAACCAGAGCCACCAACCAAGGACATGAAGGGATCCCCCACCATCCGGGCCACGCCACCTTTTCACAGCTCCCATCAGGCAGGAGGTACAGAAGCCTGAAGTCCCCACACCACCAGGTTCAGGAACAGCTACAACCATCAGGTTCTTGATCCAACCTGTGCATTCCTAACCCTACCTCAGCAACACAACACTACAGACCACCTCTTGCACGTCTCTTTCTGCCTTTCGCAGGGACAGTGCTCTCTGCGACTCCCTCGTTCACTCCTCCCTCCCCACCCATCCCGCTCCCGCCCCGGGGACTTTCCACTACCCCCACCATAGGTGCAACACCTGCCCCTACACCACCTCCATCCAGAAACCCAAACAGTCCTTTCAGGCGAGACCTGCACCTCCCATAACATCATCGAGTTTTACTTTGTACTAATGCCTTGTTTTGTAGTCTTTCACTTCACTGTCTAGTATCATTTATGTTCTGTACCTGTACCTCACCGTACTTATGCACAGGACAATAACCTCAACTCGATTTGACTTGGATACAATTTGGAACCAAGAAGTGGGTGGTGAGTGTGTGAAATTCTCTCCCACAGATCGCAGTGGGGGCAAGGCATGAAATATATTCAAGGAAGGTGGAGATATAATTCTTAATGCTGAGGATCAAGGGTGTCAGGAGTGGCTGTGAGGCCTTCCACTCCAGGACATTTGAGATGGCCAACTTTTTTTCTAACCGGGGCTTGCCCCCGAGTGTGCTCGAGAGAGCTCGCACCCATATCTCTGCCATTTCCCGCACCTCCGCTCTCACCCCCACCCCTCCCAGACCCATCAGGGAGAGGGTCCCCCTTGTCCTCACATTTCATCCCACCAGCCTACGTATCCAACACATCATTCTCCGCAACTTCCGCCATCTCCAACAGGACCCCACCACCAAGAATATCTTCCCCTCCCCACTGCTTTCTGCCTTTCGCAGGGACCCGCTCTCTCCCGTGACTCCCTAGTTCACTCCTCCCCCCCACCCACCCATCCCGCTCCCACCCCGGGGACTTTCCACTGCCCCCGCCATAGGTGCAACACCTGCCCCTACACCACCCCCATCACCTCCATCCAGGGACCCAAACAGTCCTTTCAGGTGAGACAGAGATTCACCTGCACCTCCCGAATATCATTGACTGTATTCGGTGCTCCAAGTGTGGCCTCCTCTACATTGGTGAGACCAAACGCAGACTAGGTGACCGTTTCACAGAACACCTGCGCTCTGTCCGTAGCCTCAACCCGCATCTCCTCGTTGCCGGTCACTTCAACTCCCCCTCCCACACTGTCACTGATATGTCAGTGCCCCTCTCTCACCGATCAGCCACTGTCAGGTTGGAGGAGACAGGTGAAGGTTCCTGCTCTTGATGTTTCCAAAATGGACAAAGCAGCATCAGCAGGTTGGTGCTTGTTGGTGTGGGGAAGGACTTGGGTGGGGTTCCAGGATGGGGAAAATGGTGGGATGGGGAGAATAGGGGCATGGGGAGATGGAGAGGTGGGGGTGGGGGGATGGTGGGGGATGGGGGTGGGGAGAGAGGGGTGGGGGGGGATGGGGAGACGGGGAGGTGGGGGATGGGGAGAGAGGGAGGTGGGGTGTTGGGGAGACGGTGGGGGGTGGGGGGGTGGGGAGACGGTGGGGAGTGGGGAGACGGGGAGGTGGGGGGTGGGGAGATGGTGGTGAGTGGGGATGTGCCAGCTGGAGAGATGTTGGGTCGTAGCGTTGGCAGATGTGGGGAGAAGATGGAGTTGAGGCTTTGGGATGGGTGGGATTGGGGAATGGGTAGGATGGTGGGTATTTAGGTTTGGGCTGTGGGGATGAGGAATGGGGTGTGACGTGAGATGTGAGCTGTGTTACAGGTCTGTAATCCATTAACAAGGGATTCAGCCTCCCTGTACCAGTGGATAAAGTGACCGCCACTCTGCAAAGGGGGGAAATCAAACAGCGACCAACGTTTCCACCGCGGAGGTCCCCACCTTCCCCAGAGTTCTCCTTCACCCTTCCCACTGTCCTCCCCACACAAGCCGGCCATTGCCAGTACGTATCAGGAGACAGGTAAAGACCAGGGACAGCTGTCCGCTCCTCTTCAGAGGTGAGCATGTCACCGTGTTTGCATTGAGTGGGTTCCCCACACACACCATTGCAGACATACACAGGCTGGCCACGGGTGTGTCAGACAACCACGGCCACATTCCTGTGGGAGGCAGCGTAGCTCAGTTACTGGTTAAACCTCTGCCACTTACTGAAGAAGTTGTTGACGATGACACTCCTGCCCATTTCTATGTTGATGGGTCACAGGGACCGGACCTCTTAATGCGTTTGTCCGCGGGAAACTTCCAGGTAAATACTTCTGTGAAGAGCAGATTGTTTTAGAGGCAGATCAAATCAGAAGTACGAAGGAACGGTGTCCAGCTTCGAGAAAATGTCAACGTAAATTTATACAGTAACAAATGACATAGAACATCTCCCTCCACATCGTCCCGTCACACACTCCCGGGGTCAGACACAGTGTGAAGCTCCTTCCACACCGTCCCGTCCCACACTCCCGGGGACAGACACAGTGAAGCTCCCTCCACACCGTCCCATCACACACTCCCGGGGTCAGACACAGGGTGAAGCTCCCTCCACACCATCCCATCACACACTCCCAGGGTCAGACACAGTGAAGCTCCCTCTACACCGTCCCATCACACACTCCCGGGGTCAGACACAGTGAAGCTTCTTCTACACCGTCCCGTCACACACTCCCGGGGTCAGACACAGGGTGAAGCTCCCTCTACACCGTCCCATCACACACTCCCGGGGTCAGACACAGTGAAGCTTCTTCTACACCGTCCCATCGCACACTCCCGGGGTCAGACACAGTGAAGCTCCCTCCACACCGTCCCATCACACACTCCCGGGGTCAGACACAGTGAAGCTCCCTCTACATTGTCCCATCACACAGAGCACAGATTAGATACAGGGTGTTTTTCTCTGTCACAGCTGTGGGATGGGTTGGTCTGATGGAGGCTGTATGGATTAAGCTGAAAAAACAAGAAAGGGTCAGTCACCAAGATGGGTTCACCATGGATCTCAGTGCATGTCTTACGAGGATAGGTTGAGTGAGCTAGGGCTTTTCTCTTTGGAGTGGAGGAGGATGAGAGGTGACTTGATAGAGGTGTACAAGATGATAAGAGGCATAGATCGAGTGGACAATCAGAGACTTTTTCCCAGGGCGACAACGGCTAACACGAGGGGACATAATTTTAAGGTGATTGGAGGAAGGTATAAGGGGGATGTCAGGGGTAAGTTTTTTACACAAGAGAGTGGTGGGTGCGTGGAGCGCTCTGCGGCAGAGGTTGTGGGGCAGATACATTAGGGACATTTAAGAGACTCTTAGATAGACACATGAATGATAGAAAAATGGAGGGCTATGTGGGAGGGAAGGATTAGATAGATCTTAGAGAAGGATAAAATGTCGGCACAACATCGTGGGCCGAAGTTCTATGTTAACACATTTCTAACAGTGCAAAACCAGTGCAGTAGTAATTGTTGGGTGTCACTTCCCTGAATATCAACTGGAATACAGTCAGTGGAAAGGTACAGCTGGCACAGAACTCGTAGACTGTATTCCGGGAAACTTTTATATAATAAACAGAAGGGTGTGGGTTGTGCCGTCCTGGGGTTGGTTTCCAGGAATGGGGCTGGACAGGTGGAAGACATATCAGTCCGAGAGCTGTTGGTTCACGATGATCGTAACTCAGTTCGACTCAACACAAATACGGGACAAAAACCACAGATAAAATAGGGGAAAAGGTTCTCAACTGTGGTCAGGCCACATTCACTAAACTGAAAAGGGATTTAGCAATAGTGGACAGCTCCATGAAGGTAAATCACTCGGAGAGTATAATGTGTCTCAGGAGGTTCAGGGGAAATATGTTCCCACAAGGAAAGGATCTGCCAAATCTGGATTCCCTTGGGTTGTCTCGAGGGTTGGAGAAGGGTAGCACCGCAGTGTGTAGGGCAGGCATGGTAGTGTAGCAGTTATCATGACGCTTTTACAGCACCAGCGACCTGGGTTCAATTCTGGCCGCTGTCTGTAAGGAGATTGTACGTTCTCCCCGTGTGTCTGCGTGGGTTTCCTCCGGGTGCTCCAGTTTCTTCCCACATTCCAAAGACGTACGGGTTAGGAAGTTGTGGGTGTGTTATGTTGGCGCCGGAAGCGTGGCGACACTTGTGGGCTGCCCCCAGAACACTCTACGCAAAAGATGTATTTCACTGTGTGCTACCTCAATGCACTGATGTGATGAAATGATCTGTATGGACGGCATGCAGAACAAAGTTTTTCACTGTACCTCGGTACACGTGACAATTTACCAATTATCAACCCCAAACCCCCTCCATGCTGTACATGTGACTACTAAAGAAATTTTATCTTGTCTTATCTTAGTCACCAGGAGCTCATTCCAGCAGAAACCCTGGAACATTCAGGAGCAAAATTAAATTAGAAAAAAAATAGGCAAATAAAATCAAAGGTGATCCAAAGACGACTCTTGCAAGAGAATAATTAACACGAGAGTAAGGACTATTAGGTACCAGAAAACAAAATCAGTGTGTTAAGGTGGGGGATGTGGGCAAGGTGATCAATGAACGTTCTGTGAGTATCTTCACCAAAGGAGGTGATAACACAGCATGTTGCCGTTCGATGGAGTGAGTGAATACAGGAGAAGTCGAAATATTAAGATAAGATAAGAAGATCTTTATTAGTCACATGTACATCGAAACACACAGTGAAATGCATCTTTTGTGTAGAGTGTTCTGGGGGCAGCCTGCAAGTAAAGAAATTCGGCATGTCCCCTTTGATACCAACTTTTATCGATGCACCAGAGAAAGCATCCTATCTGGATGCATCACGGCTTGGGACGGCAACTGCTCTGCCCGGGTCCGCAAGAAACTGCAGAGAGTTGTGGACACAGCCCAGCGCATCAGGGAAAGCAGCCCCCCCTCTTTACCTCTCACTGCCTTGGCAAAGCAGCCGGCATAATCAAAGACCTCACCCACCTGGGTCATTCTCTCTTCTCCCCTCTCCCATCAGGCAGAAGATACAGGAGCCTGAGGGCACGTACCACTGGACTTAAGGACAGCTTCTACCCCACTGCGATAAGACTATTGAATGCTTCCCTTATACGATGAGATGGACTCTGACCTCACGATCTACCTTGTTGTGACCTTGCACCTTATTGCACTGCACTTTCTCTGTAGCTGTGGCACTTTACTCTGTACTGTTATTGTTTTTACCTGTACTACATCAATGCACTCTGTACTAACTCAATGTAACTGCACTGTGTAATGAATTGACCTGTACGATCGGTGTGCAAGACAAGTTTTTCACTGTACCTCGGTACAAGTGACAATAATAAACCAATATCAAGAGTCACCACACTTCCAGCACCAACACAGCATGCCCGCAACTTCCTAATATTGCAGGGATTATCACCTTCGACGGTGGATAAATTGCCTGTTATTGTCATACACTCTGTCTCAGGAAGGCGACCTCCATCATTGGGCCCCCCACTGTCCCGCTTCTCGTTACCGCCATCAGGCAAGAGGTCCAGGAGCCTGAAGACTCCACAACTCAAGGTCCAACAACAGCTCCTTCCCCACTGTCGTCAGGTTCTTGAACCCACCTGAGAAACCCCAACACTGCCTCGGACTGCACTTCTTTTTCTCTCAACTTGCACTAAAGTCGTTATGTTTATTTTTTTATGCATAAATTGATGTTAAATTTAGCTTATGTTAACACTGCCTTGGACTGGATTTTGTCTCTCTTGCAACTTGCACTAATGTTGTTCTGTTTATTTTGTCGTCTAAATTACGTATAACTTATGCTAATTGATGTTTATTTTAACTTATGTTTGTAACGTACTGTGCTGCCGCTGCAAAAAAGCTCAACTTGATGGCATTCATGCCCTGGGTATGTGTGCCTATGATGTTAAACTTGAACCTGAGGTATGTAAAAATGAAAAGACTGGCAAGAGAAGATGTGTGTCCCTTACGGGCAGAGAGACGGCGAAGGGAAGTAAAGAAATGGCAGAGGAGTTTGTGTGTGCCATCGCAGAAGTGGACACAGAAATACCAGGGAAAAAAGGGTCCAGTGAGAACGAGGAACTGAAGTTAGAAAAGGCTGCAGACAACATGTAAATTGGCAGAGTTATGGATAGAGAGGAGAATACAGCAGGATTTAGATCGGGTGGAAATGTGGGCAGAGAAGTGGCAGATGGAGTTTAATGCAGACAAGTAAAAGGTCAATTTAAGAGGAGTATATACTTTCATAGAGGCTATGTGTAAGGGGAACGTACACAGTAAATGGCCAGACCCTCATCGGCGTTGATGTACAGAGAGATGTTGGGGTGCAAGTCCATAGCTCCCTGAAAGGTAAAGAAGGCATACGGCATGTTTGCCTTCATCAGTCAGGACACTGAGTATTAAAGTTAGCAAGTCATGCAGCTGTATAAAACTTTGGTTAGGCCACATTTGGAATATTGTGTGAGGTTCTGCCACATTAACAGGAAGGATGTGGAGGCTTTGGAGAGGGTGCAGAAGAGGTTCACCAGGATGCCGCCTGGATTAGTGAGCTATAAGGAGAGGTCGGATTGTTTTCTCTGGAGCAATGGAAGGGAGATGTTACAGTTATGATGGGGGGGGGGGTGGTTTATATCTGAAGGCTGATCGAAGTATATAAAATTATGAGATGCATAGAGAGGGTGGATAGTCAGCTGGGGTCAACCACTTACCAAAGACAAGGTGTTCAATACACACACACATGTACGCACGCACGCACACACACTCACATACACACACACTCACACACACACACACGCGCACGCACACACACACGCACAGACGCATGCACATACACGCACACACATACACGCACAGACGCACGCACACGCACAGACGCACGCACAGACGCACGCACACATGCACATGCACACACGCACGCACACGCACGCATGCACACACACACACAACCAGTAAAGACTGCATGAACCACTTACCAAGGGCATGGCAGGAAGGATGCCCCCGGCATGGGGGAAAACACTGTTCAAGGACAGTTTATACTGAATGGCGTCTGCCAGCTTGTTCACAATCCGCTCCTGCGCTGAGCCAGTGGGTTCCTGGAAGAGATGAGCCACAGCATTACTCACGTCCTTCAGAGGCTCGGATCCACACGGATCTCATCTGCAGTACATCAGAGCTAATCTGCAACAGGCCCAGTTGTCCCCACAACCCACTCTACCTGTGCCTGGGTTGTGGGGACACATCACTCACTCCAAATCTTTGCCCTATGACACTAAAGTATAAACGAAGCCCACAGGTTACAGAGTCATGGACTGGGAGAGAGACCCAGCACAGGAACAGGCCCTTCGGCCCATCGAGTCTGCACTGACCATCAAGCACCCTCTTACATTAATCTTATCCTAACCCATTTTATTCTCCCCACATGCCCATCAACTCCCCCTCCCTGCCCCCAGAATTCCTGCCCACACACTCGGGGGGCAATTTACAGCAGCCAATTAACCCACATATCATTGGGATGTGGGAGGGAACTGGAGTACCTGGGGAAAAATTTGTCAGGAGATTCGGTATATCGCCAAAGACACCTATAAGTCTCTACAGATGTACGGCAGAGAGCATTCTGACTGGTTACATCACCGCCTGGTATGGAGGCTCCAATGTGCAGGATCGCAAGAGGCTGCAGAGGGTTGTAGACTCAGCCAGCTCCATTAGGGGCACAACCCTCCCCGCCATCGAGGACATCTTCAAGAGGCGGTGCCTCAAGAAGGCAGCATCCATCACTAAGGACCCTCACCACCTGGGACATGCCCGCTTCTCGTTACTACCATCAGGGAGGAGGTACAGGAGCCTGAAGATCCACACTCAACCATTCAGGAACGGCTTCTTCCCCTCCGCCATCAGATTTCTGAACGGTCCATGAACCCATGAACACTGCCTTGTTATCCCTCTTTTGTACTATTTATTTGTTTTTGTAACATATTAATTTTATGTCTTGCACTGTACTGCTGCCGCGAAACAACGCATTTCACGACACGTCAGTGATAATAAACCTGATTCTGATTTCTGGGGATGTATGTCCATGACAATAAACCTGAACTTGAGATTTAACTTCCGAGTTCCGAGATCTTGGACAGTGCTAGATTTTAAACGGGCTATGGAGGTACCTGTGACTTGGCCAGAGCAGCTAAAGCCTGTTTGTAGTAGAGGGTGGCCTTCTCTGGGTCTCCCAGGCGGAACTTGGCAGCTCCCAAGCCTTCACAAGCCTGCCACTGTCCATGAAAGTCACCTGCTCTTGGAACAGGAGGGGAAAGAGAAGCGATAAGTTATGGGAGAAACTAAATCCTTGCCATTATACCCTGGCAGGTCTGCCCTGCACTCATAACACCAGAGGGTTTACAACACTTCTCCTCTGTGCCCGCACTTTGAAAGGACTAGCCACTTGGTCGTCAAAGATCCTTGCAAATCTCTACAGATGTACGGTGGAGAGCATTCTGACTGGTTGCATCACTGCCTGGTACGGAGGCTCCAATGCACAGGATTGAAAGAGGCTGCAGAGGGTTGTAGACTCAGCCAGCTCCGTCACGGGCACAACCCTCCCCGCCATCGAGGACATCTTCAAGAGGTGGTGATTTTGATTTGTCTGGTCTTTATCCATATCATTTTTAAAAGCCCATGCCACTGTTACTGGATGCACGGATAATATCCGAATGGTGCTCCATATAAAGAATTACGTCTGACGGTTTTTTTAACACAGAGCGGTGGGTGCCTGGAATGTGCTGCCAAGGGTGGGGGTGGAGGCAGATACAATAGAGGGGTTTAAGAGGCTCTTAGGCAGGCCCATGGATGTGCGGGGAATGGAGGGATCTGGACATTGTGCAGGCAGAAGGGATTAGTTTAGCTGGGCGTTTAATTAGTTCGTCACAACACTGTGGGCTGAAGGGCCTGTTCCTGTGCTGTACTGTTCTATTTCCCACTACGTAGATGGTTACGATTGCACCTCCTTGTCGCTGTGGAGTCAAATAGCGCAAAAAAAAGACCCTTTAGCCCACCATGTCCTCGGGACCATCAAGAACCTTAATTTGACCAGCACTTGGTCCGAACCCCGCCCTGCCTTGGTGACTCAAGTTCTCGTCTGGATACTTGTTTGATGTTGGGAGGGTCTCTGCCTCCCTCTGCCCGTCAGACAGTGCGTTCCTGATTCCAACCCCCCTTTGGGGGAAAAATTCCCCCTCAGATCCCCTCTAAACCTCTTATTCTTATCTTTCAACCATGCCCTGTGGTCTGAGACACCCTCTGCCATTGGGAAAAGTTTCCCACTATCTGCTCAGTCTACGCCCCTCATAATTCTGTCCCCCTCTATCAGGTCCCCCCTCAGCCCCCTCCGCCCCGGGGAGAACAGACCCAGCCTCTCTGCTCTGTCCCTGTAACTGAGACGCTCCGTCCCAGGCACCGTCCGGGGGAACCTCCTCTGCACCCTCTCCAGTGCAGTCACCTCCTTCCTGTAGTGTGGTGACCAGAACTGCACCCAGTGCTCCAGCTGTGGGCCGACCGGTGGTTTATGATGTTTTTTTTAGATATTTTTTATTAGTCACATGTACATCGAAACACACAGTGAAATACATCTTTTGCATAGAGTGTTCTGGGGGCAGCCCGCAAGTGTCACCACGCTGCTGGCGCCAACATAGCACGCCCACAACTTCCTAACCCGTACGCCTTTGGAATGTGGGAGGAAACCGGAGCACCCGGAGGAAACCCACGCAGACACACGGGGAGAACGTACAAACTCCTTACAGACAGCAGCCGGAATTGAACCCGGGTCACTGGCGCTGTAAAGCGTTACTTCGACCATAACCTCCCTGCTATTGTATTCTGCGCCCTGGCTGATGAAGGCAAGGATCCCATACGCTTTCCTCACCACCTGATCTGTGCTGCCTCCTTCAGGGATCCTTGGACTTGAACACCAAAGTCTCACTATTCCTCAGTACTCCCCAGGGCCCTACCATTCACTGGGTATATCCTACCCTTATCAGAATCCCAAAGGGCATCACCATGCACTTAAAGGAGTAAACTCCATCTGCCTTTGCTCTGTCCAGGTTCATTGCTCCATGCATACTATGCATATTTCTTCAGTATATCCCCAAGACATTGTTTATATCCCTCTAAGACACCATATATGCTCCAGGATTGTCCCTGAGATATTGGATACTGCTCCTGTAGTTCCTCTGAGATGTTGGACATTCCTCCGACGTTCCCCTTCGGCCACCATGTACTGCTCCTGGTCGCACATCACACCTCGCTCCTGTACTCCCACTGACCTTGCGTGCTGCTCATGGAGCCATAAAGTTGTGCAGCCCTCCGAGTGCACGCCCACCGTCAAGATCCATTTTGCAGAAATCCTGTGTTAATCCCATTTTATTCTCCCCACGTTCCCACAGAGTCGGAAAGTCGTACAGCACTGAAACAGGCCCTTCAGCCCATCTTGTCCATGCCCACCAAGATGCTCATCTAAGCTAGTCCCGTGTGGCCCATATCCCTCTAAACCTTTCCTATCTATGTGTAGGGCAGGCACAGTAGTGTAGCACTTAGCGTGACGCTATTACAGCGCCAGCGACCCAGATTCAATTCCGGCCGCTGTCTGTAAGGAGTTTGTACGTTCACCCCATGTCTGCGTGGGTTTCCTCTGGGTACTCCAGTTTCCTCCCACATTCCAAAGACGTATGGGTTAGGAAGTTGTGGGCATGCTATGTTGGCGCGAGAAGCGTGGCGACACTTGCGGGCTGTCCCCAGAACACTCGACGCAAAAAGGTGAATTTCACTGTGTGTTTTGATGTACATGTGACTAATAAAGATACCTTATCTTATCTTTTAAATATTGTTAATGAACCTGCCTCAACCCCTTCCTCTGGCAGCTCGTTCCATATATGGACCACCCTCTGGGTGAAGAAGTTGCCCCTCAGATTCCTGTTAAATCTCCCCCCTCTCACCTTAAACCTGTGCCCTCTAATTCTTGATTCCCCAACCCTAGGGAAAAGACTGTGCACATTCACCCTATCTATGCCCCTCACGATTTTATACATTAAGTCCCAGCTTCTATTCCCTTACCCACACACTGGGACTCAACACCTCCCTCTGCAACTGGATCCTTGATTTTCTAACCAACAGACCGCAATCAGTGAGGATAGGCAGCAACACCTCCGGCACGATTACTATCAACACTGATTCCCCACAAGGCTGCATCCTCAGGCCTCTACTCTACTCCCTATACACTCATGACTGTGTGGCCAGATTCTGCTCTAACTCCATCTACAAGTTTGCAGATGATACCACCGTGGTCGGCCGTATCTCAAACAGCGATGAGTCGGAGTACAGGAAGGAGATAGAGAGCTTACTGGAATGGTGTGATGACAACAACCTTTCCCTCAATGTCAGCAAAACAAAAGAGCTGGTCATTGACTTCAGGAAAGGGGGCGGTGCACATGCTCCTGTCTACAGCAACGGTGCTGAGGTCAAGAGGGTTGAGAACTTCAAGTTCTTGGGAGTGAACATCACCTTTCGCCTGTCCTGGTCAAATCACATAGATGCCACAGCCAAGAAAGCTCACCAGCACCTCTACTTACTCAGGAGGCTAAAGAAATTCAGTATGTCCCCTTTGACACTCACCAACTTTTATCGATGCACCATAGAAAGCATCCTATCTGGATGTATCTCTGGTTGGTACGGCAACTGCTCTACCCAGGACTGCAAGAAACTGCAGAGAGTTGTGGACACAGCTCAGCGCGTCACGGAAACCAGCCTCCCCTCCTTGGTCTTTACCTCTCGCTGCTTTGGTGAAGCAGCCAGCATGATCAAAGACCCCACCCACCCGGGACATTCTCTCTTCTCTCCTCTTCCATCAGGGAGAAGATACAGGAGCCTGAGGACATGTACCACCAGGCTCAAGGACAGCTTCTATCCCACTGAAATAAGACTATTGAATTGTTCCCTTATACGATGAGATGGACTCTGACCTCACGATCTACCTTCTTGTGACCTCACACCTTATTGCACTGCACTTTCTCTGTAGCTGTGACACTTTACTCTGTACTGTTATTGTTTTTACCTGTACTACCTCAATGCACTCTGTACTAACTCAATGTAACAAATGAATTGACCTGCACAATCAGCACACAAGACAAGTTTTTCACTGTACCTCAGTACAAGTGACAATAATAAACCAATACTCGGACCAATCAACCTACCAACCCTACTCTCCCCTAGACATTGCACACTGATCTGGTGTTCGCTCTCAGACACAAGACTCTGCCCCGGTGTTTCATCTGACCCACTGATGCTGCCCCCCTGCCCTCCCAGCGTTCTCTCCGCGGCGTGGCAGTTCTTCCGCTCCCTCACCAGTGTCTTTGAAGGCCTGCAGTGCATGCAGGTAACTCTCTGCCGTCTCCTCATGCTCTCCCAGCTGACTGTAAGCGAAGGCCAGGTTGCAGAAACACTGGCCCTGTGCATTCCTGTTTCCAAGGGAACCTGAGGAGAGATGAGGAACATCTTGTTACTTCTAGATCGCCATGCTGATTCAGAAACCCTTTCGGCCTAGCTCAAGAGAAACCATGGTCACAGCCCTTCGTTCAGCAGAGTGCTACTCTTTGTCTGATGGCCCCTAAAGCAGTGTGTCCCATCTCCTATAGCTGTGAGATTATCATTGTGTCTGGGTTTGGTCGTCCTGCTATGGGAAAGATGTCATTAAGCTGGAAAGAGCACAGAGAAGATTTATGAGGATGTTAGAACATAGAAAACCTACAGCACATACAGGTTGCCAGGACTTGAGGGCCTGAGTTATAGGGAGAGGTTGGGCAGGCTAGGACTTTATTCCTTGGAGCATAGGAGATTGAGGGGTGACATTATAGAGGCGTATAATGTCAGAGACTGAGAGGTATAAAATCATGAGGGGCAGAGACAGGGTAAATACACTCAGTCCTTTTCCCAGGGAAGGGGAATCAAAAACTGGAGGTTTTAAGGTGAGAGGGGAAAGATTTAAATGGGGGTAACCTCTTCACACAGAGGGTGGTGGGTGCATGGAACGAGCTGCCAGAGGAATTGGTTGAGGCAGGTACATTGACAACATTCAACAGGTACAGGGAGAGGAAAGGTTGCGAGAGATATGGGCCAAATGGGACTAGCTTAGATGGACACCTTTGGTTGGCATGAACAAGGTGGGCCGAAGGGCCTGTTTCCGTGCTGTATTACCCTGACTCGATGAAGACCCCAGTTTACCTTTTCTGTATTGTCTCTCCCCTACCTCCCAGAGCTGAAACCCCTCTTGTATCTGCTTTCCTTCTAACTCAGTCACTGTGGATGACATGAAGCACCAGAGGAAGATCTCCGAACTCTTAATCCTCTGAATTTGCCCCACTGTTCTGTTCCATCACCACTTTGGTTCCACATCCCAACAGCTATTTTAATCTTAGCTTTGAAAACTAAAATGAAGCCCCAACCTTGGCAGCTTTCCTGTGGAGTAGACGGGGGAAGAGTTCCAACTTTCACTTGAAGGTCTTCTTGACACATCCCCCTTCCCATCCCATTCACCTGGCTCTATCTTGGTCAGAGGATCTATCCTGGGCCCAACACATTGATGCAATCACAAACAAGGTATGCCAGCGGCTCTACTTCTTTAGGAGTTTGAGGAGACTCTTGCAAATTTCTACGGATGTACGGCGGAGAGCATTCTGACCGGTTGCATCACCGCCTGGTATGGAGGCTTCAATGTGCAGGATCGAAAGAGGCTGCAGAGGGTTGTAGACTCAACCAGCTCCATCATGGGCACAACCATCCCCATCATCAAGGACATCTTCAAGAGGTGGCTCCTCAAGGAGGTGGCATCCATCACTAAGGGCCCTCACCACCCGGGACATGCCCTCTTCTCGCTACTACCATCGGGGAGGAGGTACAGGAGCCTGAAGACCCACACTCAATGATTCAGGAACAGCTTCTTCCCCTCTGCCATCAGATTCCTGAACGGTCCATGAACCAATGAACATTACCTCATTATTCCTCTTTTGCACTATTTATTTATTTTTGTAACTTATAGTAATTTTTATGTCTGCCGCAAAACAACACACTTCACGACATACGTCAGTGATAATAAACCTGATTCTGATACTCTAATTTTAACACAGCTTTAAGTTTGCTATTTTATGAAGAGAGATGCCCCCAGATCTTTCAGCCCAAAACCTATATATTTTTTTGGATTAGTATTGGGACAGGAGGAATCTGACATTTGCCTTCCAGAGGGAGGATGTTCTGTTCGCCTAGCTAATCACCTTGGAACAGAACACAGAACATCCAGGTTGGAGAACACTGCTCTCCATCGAGGGTTTGCTTAGAATGAACTCTGACTTCTTCCTGTCCGACAACTCTTCCTGATCTCCGTGCTCTTCCTATGCCTCATGTGCATCCCGTAACATAAATCAGCTCAACACTGTGCTGTGCCATGCTCAAGTCCTAATTTGGAATTCCCTTCCTGAACCTCTCTGACTCTCTCCCCTACTTAATTGAAAGAAGTATAGAAGATTCTAAGAGGCAGAGACAGGGTAGACAGTCAAACTCTTTTCCCCATGGAAGGGGTATCAAAAACAAGAGGGCATAGGTCTAAGGTGAGAGAAATTGGTAATTGGTTTATTATTGTCACATGTACCGAGGTCCAGAGAAAAACTTTGTTTTGCATGCCATCCATACAGATCATTTCATCACATCAGTGCATTGAGGTAGTACAAGGGAAAAGCAATAACAGAATGCAGAATAAAGTGTTACAGTTACAGAGAAAGTGCAGTGCAGGCAGACAATAAGGTGCAAAGGCCACAACAAGGTAGATTGTAAGGTCAAGTGCACATCTTATCGTACTAGGGAACCGTTCAATAGTCTTATAACAGCGGGATATTGGTATTGGTATTGGTTTATTATTGTCACTTGTACCGAGGTACAGTGAAAAACTTGTCATACAAACCAATCATACAGGTCAATTCATTACACAGTGCAGTTACATTGAGTTAGTACAGAGTGCATTGATGTAGTACAGGTAAAAACAATAACGGTACAGAGTAAAGTGTCACAGCTACAGAGAAAGTGCAGTGCAATAAGCTGCAAGGTCACAACAAGGTAGATCGTGAGGTCAGAGTCCAGCTCATTGTATAAGGGAACCATTCAATAGTCTTATCACAGTGGGGTAGAAGCTGTATAGTCTTATCACAGTGGGATAGAAGCTGTCCTTGAGCCTGGTGGTACGTGCTTTCAGGCTTTTGTATCCTCTGCCCGACGGGACAGGGGAGAAGAGGGAATGTCCGGGGTGGGTGGGGTCTTTGATTATGTCGGCTGCTTTACCCAGGCAGTCAAAAGTATACACCGTGGCGGGGAGGCTGGTTTCCGTGACATGCTGAGCTGTGTCCAGTTTTAAAGAGGACCTGAGGGGTGAGTTTTTGTGTTACACAGAGAGTGGGTGATATCTGGAACGGGCTGTCGGAGGAGGTGGTGGACTCAGGTACAATCAAGAGGCATTTAGTCAGCCACTTAAATAGGCAGGGCACAGAAGGATACGGTCCTAATGCAGGCAAACGGGATTAGAGTAGATGGGCAAAAGGGTCAGCGTGGACGTGGTGGGGTGAAGGGCCTGTTTCTGTGTTACTAACTCTTTGTTGAAGTTCTTGTTCTTAATATTTTGTGTTGCTCAGTGTTAAACTTGTGTTAATAACATCCTGTTAAATGCCGACATAGATACAAGCAATTGTTTTGTTGGACTCCCAGCTGCCTACCTCCCCAGGCGTGGGTGAAGCAGCAATCACACGGGGCTGGATGAACTTGTTTGGAGAATGAGGAAGCTGGAGGTGGGGTGATCAGTGCCCGGCAAGACTTGTGGACAGTTGTCTCCCAATGGTTGCTGGTCCTGATGCCATGGTACCTAACACTCGTTGGACGAGCCTGTCACAGCAGGGAAACCCCGAGGCTTGGGAGGTTTGCTTCGTCCCATCTCGCGCAGTAACAGGGTTATCCCTGGCACCCCTGCACCGAGTTGGGATGGGAAGTGGAGCATGGCGTAGTGGTTATGTCACTAATCGAGGTGCAGTGAGTTCAATTCCTGTCAAAGAATGTTGGTTCGCCTGGAATTAAAGAGCTGGTCTCAGTAAAAGCAATAAGATTTCTTTATTAGTCCCACGTACATCGAAACACACAGTGAAATGCATCTTTTGCGTAGAGTGTTCTGGGAGCAGACCGCAAGTGTCGCCACGCTTCCGGCGCCAACATAGCGCGCCAGCAACTTCCTAACCCGTACGTCTTTGGAATGTGGGAGGAAACCGGAGGACCCGGAGGAAACCCATGCAGACACAGGGAGAACATACAAACTCCTTACAGACAGCTGCCGGAATTGAACCCGGGTCACTGGCGCTGTAATAGCGTTACGCTAACTGCTACACTACCTGATAGAACTTTATAAAGTTTTAAGAGCCATAAGTAGCGGGTAGGCAGACAGAGTCTTTTTCCTGGGCTGGAAATGTCAAATATTAGAGAGCACAGCTTTAAGATGAGGGGGAAAATTTGAAGGAGATGTGTGGGGCAAGTTTTTGACAGAGAGCGGTGGGTGCCTGGAACAGGCTGCTAGGGGTGGTGGTGGAGGCAGATACGATAGTGGCGTTTAAACAGGCACATGAACAGGCAGGAAATGAGGGATGTGATAATGTGCAGGCAGATGTACAGTTTAAATCAGCATCATGGTTGGAACAGACATCATGGGCCAAAGGCCCTGTTCCTCTGCTGTACTGTGTTGTTCAGAGTAGGGCAGGCACGGTAGTGTAGCGGTTAGCGTAACGCTATTACAGCGCCAGCGACCTGGGTTCAATTCCTCCAGGTGCTCCGGTTTCTTCCCACATTCCAAAGACGTACAGGTTAGGAAGTTGTGGGCATGCTGTGTTGGCGCCAGAAGCGGGGCGACACTTGTGGGCTGCCCCCAGAATATTCTACGCAAAAAAGATGCATTTCACTGTGTTTTGATGTTCATGTGACTAATAAAGATATCTTATCTTAGACTCTGACACTCCAGAGAAAACAACCCAAGTTTGTCCGACCTCTCCTTATAGCTCATTTCCTCTAATCCAGGCAGCATCCTGGTGAACCTCTTTGGCACCCACTCCAAGGCCTCCACATCCTTCCCGTAATGGGGTGAACTTCTACCCCTTACAACCCTGGACCCGTCAGCCAGGCTTAGAGCAGTATAAGCTGGGGAGGGGGTGGGGGGGAATATTCGCTGGGCATTGCGGATCAAAGTCCCTGCTCAGCCCATGGTTGGAATGTGTTACTCACCGTGCAAGGCTGCCGCCCGCTGGTGGAAGTCCAGTGCCTTGCCGTAGTCGCTGCTGGTGTTGTAGACGGCGCCAAGGTTCTGGAGGATCACAGCCTCTCTCTGGCGCTCCGACCTGTCCCGCTGGCAGTAGGGGAGGGCCTGCTCGAAGCACTCGGCTGCCAACGAGAAGATCTTCAACTGCGAGTAGCTGAGCCCGATGTCATTGTAGAGTTTTCCTTTCAAAGTCAAACAGTGAGAACAGGAACATTAATATCAAGGTTGTTAACATCAAGGTTTGAGACACACCTTACCTGCTGTATAAAACACCAACAGTACTAAGGCAACTTCAAGATATTAGCTGGAGTACAAAGACATTACAACAATGGCGACATCTCAAGAAGAAATTTATTGGCTAGGGAGTGTAATGGAATAGAGGGATCCAGGAGTAACAAGTGAATGGTTCATTGAAAGCGGCGTCACAGATAGACAGGGTGGTGATAAAGGCGTTTAGCACGCTGACCTTCATCAGTCAGGGCAGTGAGTACAGGAGTTGGAACATTATGTTACAGTTGTATAAGGTGTTGGTGAGGCCGCACTTGGAACACTGTGTATAGTTTTGGTCGCCCTGTTATACGAAAGATGTGGTTAAACTGGAAAGAGAGCAGAGAAGATTTACGAGGATGTTGCCGGGACTCGAGGGCCTGAGTTACAGGGAGAGGTTGGCCAGGCTAGGACATCATTCCTTGGAGGAGAGGAGACTGAACCATAGAACCATAGAACAATAGAACAATACAGCACAATATAGGCCCTTCGGCCCACCATGTTGTGCTGCCCTTCAAACCACACCTAAGACTATCTAACCCCTTCCTCCCACGTATCCCTCTAACTTAAATTCCTCCATATGCTTATCTAACAATCTCTTGAACTTGACCAACGTATCAGCCTCCACCACCACCCCAGGCAGCACATTCCATGCACCAACCACTCTCTCTGTGAAAAACCTCCCTCTGACATCTCCCTTGAACTTCCCACGCATTACCTTAAAGCCATGTCCTCTTGTATTGAGCATTGGTGCCCTGGGAAAGAGGCGCTGGCTGTCCACTATCTATTTCTCTCAATATCTTGTACACCTCTATCATGTCTCCCCTCATCCTCCTTCTCTCCGATGAGAACAGCCCTAGCTCCTTTAGTCTCTCCTCATAATCCATACTCTCTAATCCAGGCAGCATCCTGGTAAATCTCCTCTGCAGCCTCTCCAACGCCACCACATCCTTCCTATAATGAGGCGACCAGAATTGGACACAGTACTCCAAGTGTGGTCTAAACAGAGTTTTGTAAAGCTGCATCATCACTTCGCGGCTCTTAAACTTGATCCCACGACTTATGAAAGCTAACATCCCATAAGCTTTCTTAACTACCCTATCCACCTGTGAGGCAACTTTCAGTGATCTGTGGATATGAACCCCCAGATCCCTCTGCTCCTCTACACTGCCCAGAATCCTGCTATTAACCTTGTATTCCGCCTTGGAGTTTGTCCTTCCAAAGTGTACCACCTCACACTTCTCTGGATTGAACTCCATCTGCCACTTGTCAGCCCAGCTCTGCATCCTATCAATATCCCTCTGTAAGTTCCGACAGCCCTCCACATGATACACAACACCACCAATCTTTGTGTCATCTGCAAACTTGCTAACCCAGCCTTCCACCCCCTCATCTAAGTCGTTAATAAATATCACAAAAAGTAGAGGTCCCAGAACCGATCCCTGTGGGACACCACTAATCACAGCCCTCCAATCCGAATGCACTCCCTCCACCACAACCCTCTGCTTTCTACAGGCAAGCCAATTCTGAATCCACACGGCCAAGCTTCCCTGGATCCCTTGGCCTCTGACCTTCTGAAGAAGCCTACCATGCGGAACCTTATCAAACGCCTTATTAAAATCCATGTAGACCACATCCACTGCACTACCCTCATCAATCTTCCTGGTCACCTCAAAGAACCCTATCAGGCTTGTGAGGCAAGATCTTCCCTTCACAAAGCCATGCTGGCTGTCCCTAATCAGTCCATGATTCTCTAAATGCTCATATATGCTATCTCTTAGAATCCTTTCTAACAGCTTACCCACCACAGACGTAAGGCTCACTGGCCTGTAATTCCCTGGACTATCCCTACTACCTCTTTTGAATAAGGGGACAACATTCACCACCCTCCAATCCTCCGGTACCATCCCAATGGACAACGAGGACTCAAAGATCCTAACCAACGGTTCAGCAATCTCCTCCCTCACCTCACGAAGCAGCCTGGCCATCAGGCCCCGGGGACTTATCTGTCCTAATGTTTTCTAACAGCTCCAACACATCCTCTCTTGATATCTACATACTCTAGAACATTACCCTCACCTACACTGTTCTCAGCATCATCAAGACCCCTCTCCTTGGTGAATACTGAAGAGAAGTATTCATTGAGAACCTCACCCACTTCCACAGCTTCCAGGCACATCCTCCCACCTTTGTCTTTAATCGGACCTACCTTTACTCTCACCATCCTTCTGCTCTTCACGTACGAGAAAAAAGCCTTGGGATTCTCCTTAACTCTACTCGCCAAAGCCTTTTCATGTCCCCTTCTCGCTCTCCTCAGCCCTTTCTTAAATTCCTTCCTTGCTACTCTATATTCCTAACGAGCCCTGTCTGATCCTTGTTGCTTACACCTTATGTATGCTGCCTTCTTCTTCCTAACTAGTTGTTCCACCTCTCTCGTCACCCACGGTTCCTTCACCCTGCCCTTCCTTCTCTGCCTCACTGGGACAAATTTATCCCTAACATCCTGCAAAAGATCCCTGAACATCTCCATAGTACATTTCCCTTCAAAAATGTCACCCCAGTTTACACTCCCAAGTTCTTGCCTTATAGCCTCATAATTTGCCTTCCCCCAATTAAATTTCTTCCCGTCCTCTTTGCTCCTGTCCCTGTCCATGACAATTCTAAAGGTTATGGAGCAGTGGTCAATGTCCCCCAAATGCTCACCCACCAATAGATCTGTCACCTGTCCTGGTTCATTACCTAAAACTAGATCTAATATGGCATTCCCTCTAGTCAGCCTGTTAACATACTGTGACAGGAATCTGTCCTGGACACACCGAACAAACTGCGCCCCGTCTAAACCCTTGGCACTAAGCAGGTGCCAATCAATACTTGGAAAGTTGAAGTCCCCCATTATAATAACCCTGTTATTTTTGCATCTTTCCAAAATCTGCCTCCCAATCTGCTCCTCAGTATCCCTACTGCTACTGGGGGGCCTATAGAATACTCCCAGGAGGGTAACTGCCCCTTTCTTATTCCTAACTTCCACCCATATTGACTCTAGAGAGGATCCTACTACATTATCTACCCTTTCTACAGCTGTAACAGTGTCCCGGACCAGTATCGCCACCCCTCTTCCTCTTCTACCCCCCCCTATCCCTTTTAACACACTGAAAACCAGGAATATTCAATATCCGTTCCTGCCCCGATGTCAGCCATGTCTCTGTAATACCCACAATATCGTAGTCCCATGTACTTATCCAAGCTCTCAGTTCATCTCCCTTATTCCTGATGCTTCTCGCATTTAAGTAAATGCACTTCAGCCCATCCACCTTACTACTTTTGTAGCCTGTACTCTGCTTCTCTTTCCTCAAAGCCTCTCTACCTGTCAGATCTGACTTTTCCCCATCCCCTTCTTCCTCTGACCTACTCCTCCAGTTCCCTTCCCCCTCGCAATCTAGTTTAAACCCTCCTGAACCACCCCAGCAAACCTGCCTGCAAGGATATTGGCCCCCCTCAGGTTCGGATGTAACCCGTCCTCTCTGTACAGGTCCCACCTTCCCCAGAAGAGATCCCAATGATCCAAAAATCTAAAACCCTCCCTCCTGCACCAACTTCTCAGCCACGCATTTATTTGCCATCTGCTCCTATTCCTACCTTCACTATTGCGTGGCACTGGCAGCAATCCCGAGATTGCTACCCTCGAGGTCCTATCCTTCAGCCTTCTGCCTAGCTCCCTAAACTCACTTTTCAGGACCTCGTTCCTCTTCCCACCTACGTCGTTGGTACCAACATGAACCACGACTTCTGGTTGTTCTCCCTCCTGCTCTAGAATCCTGTGGACCCGATCAGTGACATCCAGGACCCTGGCACCTGGGAGACAACATACCATCCGGGATTCATGCTCACTGCCACAGAACCTCCTATCTGTTTCCCTGACTATCGAGTCCCCTATCACTACCGCCATCCTCTTCTCCTCCCTTCCCTTCTGAGCAGCAGGACCGGTCCCAGTGCCACAGACCTGGCTTCTGCTGCAAGGCCCCGGCAGGTCATCTCCCTCAACAGCTTCCAAAGCGGAAAACGTGTTACTGAGGGGAACAGCCTCCGGGGTCCTTTGCTCTATCTGCCTGTTCGTTTTCTTTTTTGTTTTCCCTCCCCTGACGGTCACCATTCTATCTACTTCCTGGACTCCAGAAGGGGAGATCCTATAGAAGTGTTTAAAATCATGAGGGGCATAGATAAGGTGGACGGTAACAGTCTTTTCCCCAGGGTTAGGGAGTCCAAAACTAGGGGGCAGAGGTTTAGGGTGAGAGGGGAAAGATTTAAAAGGGACGTGAGGGGCAACTTTTTCACACAGAGGGTGTTGAGGAAATGGAACGAGCTGCCAGAGGAAGTGGGTTAGGCAGGTACAACAGGATCAGTTAAGAAGCACTTGGATAGGTACATGGAGGGACGGGGCTTAGAGGGACATGGGCTGAACACAGGAAATTGGGACTAGCTGGGTGGGGCCTGTGGTCGGTGTGGACTGGTTGGACCGAAGGGCCTGTATCCGTGCTGGATTGCTCTATGACTCTATGGCTGTGCATCCTGAGGTTGTAAAGGAACATTTGACTGTATTTCTTTCGGAGTTTGAGGAGGTCTGGTACATCACGAAAGACTTATACAAATCTCTACGGATGTACAGTGGAGAGCGTTCTTTCTCACTTCTGAACATTCTGAGCATCTTCGCCACCTCCCCAATTATGCTGCTCTAAACCTGGCTGACGAGTCCAGGGTTATAAGGGGTAAAACATTGCCCCATTACAGGAAGGATGTGGAGACTTGGAGAGGGTGCAGCAGAGGTTTACCAGGATGCTGCCTGGATTAGAGGGTATGAGCTATAAGGAAAAGTTGGACAAACTTGGGTTGTTCTCCCTGGAGCGTTGGAGGCTGAGGGGAGACCTGACATAGGTTTTTTAAAATTATGAGAGGCATAGATAGGGTAGATGGTCAGAATCTTCTCCCCAGGGTAGTAATGTCAAACACCAGAGGACATGCTTTTAAGGTTAGAGGGGGGAAGTTTAAAGTAAAATAAACTTGTCTTGCATACCGTTCATACAGATCAATTCATTACAACAGTGCATTGAGGTAGTACAAGGTAAAACATAAGGACATAAGAACATAAGAAATAGGAGCAGGAGGAGGTCATCTGGCCTGTCGAGCCTGCTCCGCCATTCAATAAGATCATGGCTGATCTGGCCATGGACTCACTTACCTGCCTTTTCCCCAGAACCCTTAATTCCCCTATTATGCAAAAATCCATCTAACTGTGTCTTAAATATATTTAATGAGGTAGCCTCTACTACTTCCCTGGGCAGAGAATTCCACAGATTCACTAGTCTCTGGGAAAAGCAGTTTCTCCTCATCTCTATCCTAAATCTACTCCCCCGAATCTTGAGGCTATGTCCCCTAGTTCTAGTCTCACCTACCAGTGGAAACAACCTTCCTGCCTCTATCTTATCTCTCCCTTTCATAATTTTAGGTTTCTATAAGATCCCCCCCAGCATTCTTCTGAATTCCAGCGAGTATGTTCCCAGGCAATTCAATCTCTCCTCATAAGCTAACCCCCTCATCTCCGGAATCAACCTGGTGAACCTCCTCTGCACCGCCTCCAAGGCCAGTATATCTTTCCTCAAGTAAGACCAGAACTGCACGCAGTACTCCAGGTGCGGCCTCACCAGTACCCTGTACAGTTGTAGCATAACCTCCCTGCTCTTAAATTCAATCCCTCTCGCAATGAAGGCCAATTTGCTTTCTTGATAACCTGTTGCACCTGCAAACCAACCTTTCGTGATTCATTCACAAGCACTCCCAAGTCCCTCTGCACGACAGCACGCTGCAATCTTTCACCATTTAAAAATAATCTGATCTTCTATTTCTTCTTCCAAAGTGGATGACAATAACAGAATGCAGAATAAAGTGTTACAATTACAGAGAAAGTGCAGTGCAGGAAGATAATAAGGTGTAAGGCCATAACGAGGTAGATTGTGAGGTCAAAAGTCCATTTTATCTTAATAGGGAACCATTCAATAGTCTTATAACAGTGGGATAGAAGCTGTCCTTGAACCTGGTGGCACATGCTTTAAGCCTTTTGTATCTTCTGCCTGATGGGAGGAGGGAGAAGAGAGAATGTCCAGGGTAGGTGGGGTCTTTGATTACTGAGGCAGCGAGAAGTATAGACAGAGTCCATGGAGGGGAGGCTGGTTTCCAAAATGTGCTGAGCTGTGTCCACAACTCTCTGGAGTTACTTGCGGTTACAGGCAGAGCAGTTGCCGCACCAAGCCACGATGCATCCAGATAGGATGGTGGGGGTCAAAGGGGACATGCCGAATTTCTTTAGCCTCCTGAGGAAGGAGAAGCACTGGTGAGCTTTCTTGGTGGTGGTATCTACGTGGCTGGACCAGGACAGACTATTGGTGATGTTCACTTCTAGGAACTTGAAGCTCTCAACCCTCTCAACCTCAGCACCATTGATGTAAACAGAAGCATGTACACTATCCCTCCTCCTGAAGTGAGTGACCAGCTCTTTTGCTTTGCAAACTTTGAGGGAAAGGTTGTTGTCATGACACCATGTCACTAAGCTCTCTATCTCCTCCCTGTACTCCGACTCATCGTTATTTGAGATATGGCCCAATATGGTGGTATCATCTGAAAACCTGTGGATGGGAGTTAGAGCAGAATCTGTCCACGCAGTCATGAGTGTATAGGGCGTAGAGTAGAGGTGATGCTGGGGGCAAGATTTTTTTTGTGCAGAAAGTGGTAGGTGCCTGGAATGGGTTCCCAGGGGTAGTCGTGGAAGCAGGCAGATTGGTGGAGTTTAAGTGGCTTTTAGATAAACACATGAAATATGAAGGGATTGGAGGGATATGGAGGACATTTAGTATAAATTGGCATCAAGATCGGCACAACATTGTGGGCTGAATGGCCTGGCCTCTGCTGTACTGTTCTATGTTCTTATTTTAAACTTTTACAAGGGAACCAGATAAATATTCACTGGACGGTGAAGGATAAAAACGGGGCCAAGAAGACTCTTTCGAAGAGCGGGCGTGGACACAATGGGCGAGACTTGATGATAAACCAGATGATGTGCATTTAAACAATACAACTATACAGATATACCAAATGATAGTTGGTGCACCTTTCCCAGAGAGTATAGCTCTCTGGAATGTGATGCCAGTTGTTGGGGTACTGGTATTGGTATTGGTTTATTTCACTGAGGTACAGTGAAAAACTTGTCTTGCATACCAATCGTACAGGTCAATTCATTACACAGTGCAGTTACATTGAGTTAGTACAGAGTGCATTGAGGTAGTACAGGTAAAAACAATAACAGTACTGCGTAAAGTGTCACAGCTACAGAGAAAGTGCAGTGCAATAAGCTGCAAGGTCACAACAAGGTAGATCGTGAGGTCAGAGTCCATCTCATTGTATAAGGGAACCATTCAATAGTCTTATCACAGTGGGATAGAAGCTGTCCTTAAGCCTGGTGGTACGTGACGTCAGGCTCCTGTATCTTCTGCCTGATGGACGAGGAGAGAAGAGAGAATGACCCAGGTGCTTCACCAAGGCAACGAGAGGTAAAGACAGAGTCCAAGGAGGGGAGGCTGGTGTCTGTGATGCGCTGGGCTGTGTCCACAACTCTCTGCAGTTTCTTGTGGTCCTGGGCAGAGCAGTTGCTGTACCAAGCCGTGATGCATCCAGATAGGATGCTTTCTATGGTGCATCAATAAAAGTTGGTGAGTGTCAAAGGGGACAAACTGAATTTCTTTAGCCTCCTGAGGAAGTAGAGGCGCTGGTGAGCTTTCTTGGAAATTGATGGTCAAGGTGAAGTGGAAGGGCAGGCTGTGTTCGGAGTGGATGTCACCTGGTCCAGGTGGCTTGTTTGCCAGGTTGCTGATGGAGGCAGGGATGGAATAGCGCAAGGACTTGGCATAATCTTCCAATCGTCCCTCAACATGGGGCGGGTGCCGGAGGATAACAGAATGGCAAATGTGACACCCTCACTGAAGGGCATTGCAAGTGGAGTAAAACTCCAATAATACGCCATTCAATTGTTCAGAACTCCCAATGGTTCAGCATCTGGCACCTGTTCCCTACGTTCCCATTAAACTCACTGGGGCCACTGTCTCTGCACTTTCTTCAAACTCCCTAGGTCCCAATTCCCACACACTTTTCACCCTCACCACCAATCCATTCCCCGACTCCTTTTGAACTCATCAGTTTCACTGAGAAACTTCTGATATGGTAGCGTAGTGATTAGCATAACGCTATTACAGTGCCAGCGACCCGGGTTCAAATCCGGCCGCTGTCTGGAAGGAGTTTGTACGTTCTCCCTGTGTCTGTGTGGGTTTCCTCTGGGTGCTCCGGTTTCCTCCCACATCCCAAAGATGTACGTGTTAGGAAGTTGTGGGCGTGCTATGTTGGCGCCAGAAGCGTGGCGCCACTTGTGGGCTACCCCCAGAATACTATGCAAAAAGATGTATTTCACTGTGTGTTTCGATGTACATGTGACTAATAAAGATGTCTTACTGTGTAATATTGGAAAAAAAAGTGAGATGAATGTGTATCAGTACAGCAACATCCAGTAGTCCAGTCGCACGAAGTCCCGAGGATGCCGGATTATCGGAGGTTTACTGCAACTGCAGGCTTTACAGGTGAAGAGAGATGTCAGCAGACTGCTGGTAAGTCGTGCGATTAATTGATGAGATACTTTAACAAAACCCAATCAGTTGCTGTGGTTGGATGTGAATATCTCCAGGGCAGGGGTTAGTGGTAGAATCCTGGGTGGGAGTTGAGGAGAATGTGGGGAGAATAAAATGGGATGTAAAAGGCATGGTTGGGTGCGGACCAGCTGCTGGTAGATGGGGTTAGTACAGATAGGACAATGGTCAGCATTGCAATGGTGGGCCAAAGGGCCTGCTTCTGTGCTGTGTGATTCTATGAGAACTTGGCTGCTCCTTTTCTCCCCTATAACAGTGAACACACACTCAAGAACACGAGAAAACAGGAGCAGGAGGAGGCATCTCGGCCCTTCAAGCCTGACCCGCCATTCAATATGATCATGGCTGATCTGCCTCAGGCCTCAACTCCCCTTCTGTACCAGTTCCCCACAGCCCTCAATTCCACGATATTCCAAAAATCTACCTCCTCCAAATACTCCCCAGTGATCCAGTCTCCACGATCCTTCAGGGTAGAGACTTCCAGAGATTCATCACCTTCTGCAGATAGAAATCTTTAGACACCTCTGTTTCAAATGACTTCCTCGTATGACTCCCACTAGTGAAAACATCTCAACATCTACTCCTTCAGGACCTTACATGTCTCAGTATGGCCATCCTCACTCTTCTAAACTCCAAGGAACACACATCCAACCTGTTTAGTCTCCCTTGGTAGGACAACCCTCTCATCCCAGGAACATCCCGGTTAATCTCCTGTGGACTGCCTCCAAAGCCACTAGATAGGTCAGTGGTTTTCAACCTTTTTCATGCTGTGGCCCCCCCAGAAGATGTCCTTGTTAGATGGCGGACCCCCAAAGCCCACAAAATCAAACAATTGATAGTTCATGCATACAACATACTGCACATAGTCCCTGTTGAAAGAGTGACTATTTCAATCACCGATAATTCCCAGCGGTGTCTTTCAGTGTTCAGTTCAATGTGAAGATTGTGCCTGTTTTACACTGCAGAGTTTGTCCAAACGTGGTGGTATGTGCGACAAACATACGTGTATGTCATCCTCAATATTCAGACTTGATCTGAATTTGGTTTTCATGGCAATGACTGCAGAAAATGCCATTTCGCATAAGTAAGTGGTTGCAAATGGTAACAGAACATTGATGGCTTTGCCGGACAGCGGTGGATACTCCTGGGAACATGCTATCCAGAATGACAACAGTGACATTCGGTTGAACTGCAAGAGCAAAGTCCTGTCAGATGACAGTTCAGGCAATTCTTCTTGTTCACGTCCAGTTAAATCAGTAAGCATGCATTCAAACGGATTTCAAATCCAATCAAACATGCTCATGTCATCGTCACCGAAATGCTCATGGAAATAATGTGACAGCTGTTGAATATGGTTCAAAACGGTGCTCACAATGGCCTCTGTCTTAGTCTCGTTCACTGTCAGAAAGTCAGGCAGCAACAGAAACATATAATAGATGCCTTGCTCACATCTTCCCTTCCAGATATGGAGTTTTTTCTGGAAGGCATTGATTCTATCATGTGTTTTCAGAACATTTGAGCCAGGTCCTTGCAATGATAGATTTAAGCTGTTCAAAATGTTGAAAATATCTGCAAGATTAGCTAATCTGGCAACCCACGTCTCATCTGTCAAGAACTGTGCCAATGATCCGTTACGCTCATTTAGAAAAATGAGCAGTTCATCTCACAATTCATATACACGATGCACAACACAGCCTCGTGACAGCCATCTGACTTCTGTATGTAGCAACAAATGCTTATGCTCGGCTTCCGTTTCACAGCATATGTTTTCAAACAAACGATGACTGAGTGGCCTGGCTTTGATAACGTTAACGATTTTAATGCACGTGGAAAACACATCCACAAGATTTTCATCCATATCCTTTGCAGCCAAAGCCTCATGGTGAATCATGCAGTGGGTTGCTGCTACATGTGGAGCTACTTCTTTCACTCATGCGACTAGACCCGACTTCCGTCCCATCATTGCGGCAGCACCATCCGTGCATACTCCAACACACTGTGTCCACACCAATGCCGATTGTACAAAAAAAGTGTCAAGGACACGGAAAAGTTCTTCACCGGTTGTAAACCCTGGGAACGCCTTGCAAAACAAAAAGTCTTCCAAAGCCTCTCCTTACCAGCAATATTGAACATAAACCAACAACTGCGCAGCACTGGCAACATCAGTACTTTCATCGAGCTGAATCGCAAATCTGACTTGCTGAAGACGTGCTATCAGCTGGCTCTGTATATCTTCTGCCATATCGCCAATTCTTCTGCTTACTGTGTTATCAGACAGTGGAATGGCTTTCAGTTTTTGACTGGATTCTTTTCCCAATACAACTTGGCACATATCTACTGCTGCAGGCAGTATAGGCTCTTCTCCAATTGTGTGAGGCTTTCTGGAACGTGCTATTTGTAATGCTACCAAATATGATGCACGAAGACGCTTCTCATTTACAGTGGCACAAGCTGTCATTTTGCCTTTCTGCTTGAGGTGCAGCTCCTTTTGCCACTCAAAATATTCCTTCGGCTTACTGGCAATATCTGGATGCACTCTTGTTAAATGGCGCTTCAATTTCGCTGGTTTCATTGCATCGTTGGACAGTGTTTGCAAACACACAACATACAGAGGTTGGTCTGCATTTGTCCCCACTGCGATGAAGCCACATGAAATGTATTCTGGATCGTACTTGCATTGTTCTCTCTTTCGGTCACCCTTATCCCCTTCGTCATCAGAACCTTCTGGTTTCTGGTCAGCTTTTCTCTTCAGAAATTTCTCCACACTCAGCAATACACGCTGGACAGTTTAATTACTATTACTGATAAACAAAATTATCAAAACTAATCTAAAATTTACACGCTTGCACACTTTTTGTTTAACAGTGACGTCACTGTGGCATAAATGCACGGTAAGTAAGCAATATTATTTAGGCACACCAACAATGTCACTCAGTCTCGCTGACACTACAGTGCACAACAGAATAGTAGTGAACACTACTGACTACACAAATCGAATATTAAGCGGCAGCTTACCAGAAGGGAACACCGTCTAAGTCTCTAAGATTGTCGCCTATAACAGATAGAACAGATATGGCCGATTTTCTGAATTGTAGGAAACTGGAGAAAGCAAGTAAGCTACGTCTTTGTCACAGGTCACTTTTCCATTTTTTCCTTGGCTTGCTCACGGACCCCCTGGCAACCCGCCGCGGACCACAGGTTGAAAACCTCTGAGACAGGTAAGGGAACCAAACCTGTGCACGGTATTCCATTTGCAGCCTCACCAGCAACTCGCATAATTGCAGCAAAACCTCCCTGTTTTAAACCCTTTACAATAAAGGACAATGGCGTTTGCCTTCTTAACTACTTGGACCTGCCTGCTTACTTTTTGTGATTCATGCACTAGAATATTGAGATCCCTCTGCAGACACGAGACTGCAGATGCTGGAAGATGCAGCAAAAAACATGTTGAGCTGTATAAAACTTTGATTAGGCCACACTTGGAGTATTGCGCCCCGTTACAGGAAGGATATGGGGGCTTTGGAGAGGGTGCAGAAGAGGTTCACCAGGATGCTGCCTGGATTAGAGGGCATGAGCTATAAGGAGAGGTTGGATGAACTTGGGTTGTTTTCTCTGGGGAGTGTTGGAGGCTGAGGGGAGACCTGATAGAGGTTTTTAAAATTATGAGAGGCAGAGATAGACAGTCAGAATCTCAGAATCAGGTTTATTATCACTGACGTATGTCGTGACACTTGTTGTTTTGTGGCAGCAGTACAGTGCAAGACTTTTACCCCAGGGTAGAAATGTCAAGTACTAAAGAACATGCATTTAAGCTGAGAGGAATAAAGTTTAAAGGAGATGTACGGGGCATGTTGTTTTACACAGAAAATGGTGGGTGCCTGGAATGTGCTGCTAGGGGTGGTGGTGGAGGCAGATATGATAGAGGGGTTTAAAAGGCTTTTAGATAGACCTGTGAATGTACAGGGAATGGAGGGATATGGGTTATATGCAGGCAAAAGAGATTTAGTTTAATTTGGCATTGTGTTCAGCACAGACATAGTGGGCTGAAGGGCCTGTTCCTGTGCTGTACTGTTCTATGTAAGCTTAGCGGGTCAGGCAGCATCTGTGGAGGCAAAGGGATAGCCGATATGGGTTGAAACCCTGTATCCGAACTGGTCAGGGTCTCAGCCCGAAATGTCGCCATCCCATAAAGACCTGGAGCAGGATTAGGCCATTCGGCCATTCGATCACCCTTTGCCTCCACAGATGCTGCCTGACTTGCAGAGTTCCTCCAGCAGTTTATTTTTCCCTCCAGATCCCTCATTTGCAGTGTCTCTCCACTTAGATAACAATCCACCTTTTGATTCCCCTTTCTCAGTGTGTGACCTCACACTTCCTCCAATTAAACTCCATTTGACAAGTTTTGCCCCATCACTCAGTTCCGCTGCAGGGTCACAATATCCTCATCACAAGATGCACCTAGTTTTGTGTCATCATTGTCGACTGTGAAGCACAGGGACATCCTGAGGTGGTAGCAGGCACTATACAAATGCTTGTCGTCGTTGTCGTCAAGGGGAGACATGATAGATGTTGTCGTCGAGGGGAGACATGACAGAGGTATACAAGATATTGAGAGGAATAGATAGAGTGGACAGCCAGCGCCTCCTTCCCAGGGCGCCAATGCTCAAAACAGGAGGACATGGCTTTAAGGTATTGGGTGGGAAGTTCAAGGGTGAGGTCAGAGGGAGGTTTTTCACCCAGAGAGTGGTTGGTGCATGGAATGCGCTGCCTGGGGTGGTGGTGGAGGCTGATACATTGGACAAGTTCAAGAGATTGTTAGATAAGCATATGGAGTAACTTAAGTTAGAAGGATATGTGGGAGGAAGGGGTTAGATAGTCTTAGGTGTGGTTTGAAGGGCGGCACAACATGGTGGGCCGAAGGGCCTGTATTGTGCCGTATTGTTCTATGGTTCTATGGTTTCTTCCAGACCCAAGGGCACGACAGTGACACACCTCAGGGGAACACTCACCAGCAGTGACGCACTTAGAGGGAAAGCACACCTGTGCCTCTACTTCCTCAGAAGGCTAAGGAAATTCAGCATGTCCTCGATGACGCTCACTGATTTTTAGATGCACCACCGAAAGCATCCCATCCAGATGCATCACGGTTCGGTACGGCAACTGCTCTGCTTAAGGAATTGCAGAGAGTTGTGGACACAGCCCAGTCCATCACGGAAACCGGCTTCCCCTCCATGGACTCAGTCTACACTTCCCGCTGCCTCAGGAAAGCAGCCTTCCCACCAGGTCATTCTTCATATGTCCCCCTCCCATCGGGCAGAAAATATAAAACACTTGGCGACACGTACCACCAGGTTCAAGGACAGCTTCTGTCCTGCTGTTGTCAGACTCTTGAACGGAGTTCTTATACAATAATGATGAACTCTTGATCTCTCGATTTGCTTTGTTGTGGCCCTTGCACCTTATTGTCTGCCTGCACTGCACTTTCTCTGTAACTGTAGCACTTTATTCTGCATTCTGTTGTTTTTTTTTCCTTTTGTACTACCTTAATGTACTTATATACAGAATCATCTGTCTAGATGGCACGCAAACAAAAGTTTTTCACTGTATCTTGGTACAAGTGACAATATAATTGGGGCAGGCACGGCAGTGTAGTGGTTAGCGTGACGCTATTACACCGCCGGCGACCTGGGTTCAATTCCCACCGCTGTCTGTAAGGAGTTTGTACGTTCTCCCCGTGTCTGCATGGGTTTCCTCCGGGTGCTCCGGTTTCCTCCCACATTCCAAAGACGTACGGGTTAGGAAGTTGTGGGCGTGCTATGTTGGCGCTGGAAGCGTGGCGACACTTGCGGGCTGCCCCCAGAACACTCTACGCAAAAAGATGTATTTCACCGTGTGTTCGATGTATCATGTGACTAATAAAGATCTAAATCTATAGTAAGAAGCTGCAGAGAGTCATGGACTCAGCCCCAATACATCACGAGCACATCCCTCCCCACCATCGGGAGTATCTACAGGAGGCGCTGCCTCAAGAAGGCAACGTCCATCATCAAAGATCCCCCACCATCCGGGCTGTGCCATCTTCTTGCAGCTCCCATCGGGCAGGAGGTACAGAAGCCTGAAGTCCCCACACCACCAGGTTCAGGAACAGCGACTTCCCTTCAACTTTTTTCTCTGTTTTTTTGTCCTAATTGTGTTCTTTCTTGTATAACTTTGCATAATCTATGTTTAATTTATATTTTTCTTGTGTCCCTAATGCTATGTGCCTGTGACGCTGCTACAAGTAAGCTCTTCTTTGCACCTGTGTACATGGACTTGTGCAGATGACAATAAACTTGACTTTGATCATGAACCATTCAGTATTTGAACCACCCTGCACAACCTTAATCACTACCTCAGTATAGCAACACTATGACCACTTTGCATGATAATGGATTTTGTTTTTTTTGTTCTAATTGTGTTCCTTCCTGTATAATATTGTATAATTTACATTTTTCTTGTGAAAGCTGCTTATCTGATGCTCTGTGCCTGTGATAGAACATAGAACATAGAACAATTACAGCACAATTCAGGCCCTTCGGCCCACAAAGCTGTGCCGAACATGTCCCTACCCTAGAAATTACTAGGCTTACCCATAGCCCTCTATTTCACTCAGCTCCATGTACCTATCTAACAGTCTCTTGAAAGACCCTATCGTATCCGCCTCCACCACCGTTTCCGGCAGCCCATTCCACGCACTCACCACTCTCTGAGTAAAAAACTTACCCCTGACATCTCCTCTGTACCTACTCCCCAGCACCTTAAACCTATGTCCTCTTGTGGCCACCAATTCAGCCCTGGGGAAAAGCCTCTGACTATCTACCTGATCAATACCTCTCATCATCTTATACGCCTCTATCAGGTCCCCCCTCATCCTCCGTCTCTCCAAGGAGAAAAGGCCGAGTTCCCTCAACCTGCTTTCATAAGGCATGTTCTGCATCCCAGGCAGCATCCTTGTAAATCTCCTCTGCACCCTCTCTACGGCTTCCACATCTTTGCTGTAGTGAGGCGACCAGAACTGAGCACAATACTCCAAGTGGGGTCTGACCAGGGACCTATATAGCTGCAACAATACCTCCCAGCTCCTAAATTCAATTCCCCGATTGATGAAAGACAATACACCATATGCCTTCTTAACCACAGAGTCAACCTGCGCCGTCACTTTGAGCGTCCTATGGACTCGGACCCCAAGATCCCTCTGATCCTCCACACTGCCAAGAGTCCTACCATTAAGACTATATTCCGCCAACATGCTGCTGCAAGGAAGTTTTACATTGCACCTGTGCACACATGGACTCGTGCAGATTACAATAAACTTGACTTTGACTTTAGTGAACCAGTGAGCAATGACCAAACACTCACCGAGCAGGGCTTTGTTCTGAATGTTCCTGCAGATGGTCCGACACTCATTCAGTACCTCGGTGATCTCGGTGGCCGTGAACTGCCGGCACTGCAGCATGTGTCTGGCGGCCTCGTTCAGGGCTACGGCGGCCATGTCGGGGCTCCCCCCCTGCCGGTAGACCTGGCCCGCCCTCCGGAAGCATCGGCTGGCTTGGGCTGGGTTCCCCACCCTTGCCCGGCAGCTGGCCAACTTCATGCAAGTGTCTGCTTCGCCCTGCGGCTGGTAGGCCTGGTAGTGAGCCAGGGCCTGCTGGTAGTGCTCGGCAGCGCTCTCCACGTCTCCCAGCCCCTCGTGGGCTATCCCCAGGTTGAAGTAGAGGTCGCCCTGCCTCTCGCCACCCTCGGCCGGCTGTGACCTCAGCAGGAAGTCCAAGCCTTTGGCCGGCCTGCCTGAGGCCACGTAGGCCGCGCCCAGGTTGAAGGCACAGGCCCTCTGCACGCTCTGGTCCCCTGTGTCCAGCGAGATCAGGAAGGCCTTCTTGAAGGCGGCCAGTGCCTCCTCAGGGCAGTCCTGGGCCAGAGCCTGGCTCCCGGCTTTGGTGAGACCCTCGATCTCGGCCTGGACCTCCAGACGGTCCTCATCGCCCTCGCTCTCCTCCTGCCGTTTCTTTCGTTTCTTCTTCTTGCCCTCGAGTCGGGCCGGGCCAGCACACTGTAGCACAGTTGGAGCCACCACGTCAGAGGCCATAACCCCAGTGCCCTGGACTGGACCTACGAGAGAGAACAGCACGTTAACCCATGCACATTGGAAGAACTTGTAGCCTGTCCTGGTCCAACCACGTGGACGGCATGGCCAGGAAAGCTCAACGGCGCCTCTACTTCCTCAGGAAGCTAAAGAAATTCAGTATGTCCCCAATGACACTCACCAACTTTTATCAATACACCACAGAAAGCATCCTATCTGGATGCATCACCACTTAGTACAGCAACTGCTCTGCTCATGACCGCAAGAAACTGCAGAGAGTCGTGGACACAGCCCAGTGCGTCACGGAAACCAGCCTCCCCGCCTTGGACTCTGTCTACACTTCCCGCTGCCTCAGTAAAGCAGCCAACATAATCAACATAATCAAAGACCCTACCCACCCCAGGACATTCTCTCTTCTCCCCTCGCCCATCAGGCAGAAGATACAAGAGCCTAAACAAACGTAACACCAGGCTCAAGGATAGCTTCTACCCCGCTGTTATAAGAGTATTGAATGGTTCCCTTGTACGATAAAATGGACTCTTGACCTCACAATCTACCTCGTTATGACTTTGCACCTTATTGTCTTGCCTGCACTGCACTTTCTCTGTAACTGTGACACTTTATTCTGCATTGTTTTACCCTGTACTACTTCAATGCACTGTGTAATGAATTGACCTGTACGAATGGTATGCAAGACAAGTTTTTCACTGTACCTCGGTACAAGTGACAATAATAAACAAATTCCCCCAGAGGGTGATTGGAATCTGGAACTCACTGCCTGAGAGGTGGAGGCAAAAACTGTCACAATATTTAAGAAGCATCTGGAGGAGCACGTGAATCACCAAGGCAGAGAAGGCTACAAACCGAGTGCTGGTACATTGGATTAGTGCAGATGGGTGCTTGAATGGCTGGCATAGATGTGGTGGGCTGAACGGCCTGTTTCCGTGGTGTATGGCTCTACAACATATGACAAGATGATGACAGGTTCAGACAGGATAAATGGAGGAGACCTGTTCCCATCAGTAGATGCCTCAATGACAAGAAACACTGTGTAGGAGATACACTGGGAATATGAGGGAAATCTTTCACACAGCGAACAGTCATGACATGGGAATTGCTTCCTGTAAAATTGGTGGAAACAGTATCAATCAGTGTCCTCACTGGGGGACTGGATGGGCTCTGGAGACACAATACACCCCATCGTAGGAAGGACGTGGAGGGTTTGGAGAGGGTGCAGAAGAGGTTCACCAGGATGCTGCCTGGATTAGAGAGCATGAGCTCTCTAATCCAGGAGAGGTCGGACAAACTTGGGTTGTTTTCTCTGGAGCGGCGGAGGCTGATAGAAGTTTATAAGATTATGAGAGGCATAGATAGAATAGACAGCTGGTATCTTTTTCCCAGGGTTGGTAAGAGGGCAGGCATTTAAGGTGAGAGGGGGAGAGTTCAGAGGTGATGTGTGGGGCAAGTTTTTTGTTACACAGAGAGCAGTGGGTGCCTGGAGTGTGGTGCCGGGGTGGGGGTGGAGGCAGATACGATAGAGGGGTTTAAGAGGCTCTTAGAGAAGCACATGGATGTGCAGGGAATGGAGGGAGATGGACATTGTGCAGGCAGAAGGGATTAGTTTAGTTAGGCATTTAATTACTAGTTTAATTAGTTCAGCAATAACATGGTGGGCTGAAGGGCCTGTTCCTGTGCTGTACTGTTCTATGCTCTCTGTTGCAGGACTATCATGGAAGCATTGGAATTTGACAGAGAAGGAGGTCACGGCCCATCAAGTTTGTGCTGGCCAACCAAGGAGTTTTCCCCCCACCTCCCAGCTCTCAGCCCATAGCCTTGCAGATCGCAACTTTTCAAGGGCTTACTCTGGTACTTCTTAAATGCAAAGAGGGTTTCTGCCTCCACCACCCCTTCAGGCAGTGAGCCCCAGACACCCACCACTCATGATGTGTAATAACCGTTATCATCTCCCCTCTGATCCGACTACCAACTTAAACGTCAGCTCCCTACTTACTCTCTGATCCCTTCCCTTCACCACTTCCTAGCCTTATGCATGTTGATTAAACCTCCTCCGGCAACACACAAAGTGCTGGAGGAACTCAGCAGGTCAGGCAGCATCTGTAGAGAGAAATGGACAGTCGACGTTTCAGGCTGTAACCCTTCTTCAGGTCGAGTCCTGATGAAGGGTCCCGACCCAAAACGTTGACCATCCATTTCCCTCCATAGATGCTGCCCGGCTCGCTGAGTTTCCTCCAGCGCTTTGTGTGTTGTTCCAGATTTCCAGCATCTGCAGTCTCTCTTGTGTCTCAATTAAATCTCCTGCTTTGTTGCAAAAGAAATCAGCCTCATCCTAATAAGTAACTGTGATTCTCCAGCCTTGTCGACACCCTGGCAGATCCCCTCTGCACACTCTCAGTGGAGAAAAGAGTGTGGGAATGGGACTGATGGAATTGCCTTACAAGGTGCTGGTATAGATTCAATATTCATGTGTTCTTCCTCTATGTCACATCAGTCTGGTTCATTTCTCTCTATTCAATCATCAATTCTGTCTCACAGTGTCACAAACCCGGGTTTGATCCTAATCTCTGGCGCTGTGTCTGTGGAGTTTGCATGTTCTCCCTGTGACCACACACGGGTTTCCTCCCATGTGTGGGTTGGTAGGTTAAATGGCTGCTGTAAGTTGCCCGTAGTGTGTAGATGAGTGGTAGATTCAGAGGGAAATGATGGTGAGAATTTCAAAAAATGGAATCAATGAAGAAGTAGATACAATAGTGATGTTTAAGGGGCATTTAGACAGATAAGATATCTTTATTAGTCACATGTACATCGAAATACACAGTGAAATGCATCTTTTTTGCGTCGAGTGTTCTGGGGGCAGCCCGCAAGTGTCGCCACGCTTCCGGTGCCAACATAGCATGCCCACAACTTCCTAACCCATATGTCTTTGGAATGTGGGAGGAAACCGGAGCACCTGGAGGAAACCCACGCAGACGCATGGGGAGAACGTACAAACTCCTTACAGACAGTGGCCGGAATTGAACCTGGGCTGCTGGCGTTGTAATAGCGTTACGCTAACCGCTACGCGAGACATGAACAGGCAGGGAATAGACAGGTATGGACCATCTCCAGGCAGATGGGATTGGTTAGACTAGCATCATGGTCGACACAGATATTGTGGGCCAAAGGGCCTGTTCCTGTGTCTTCTATGTTCTGGTGTAAATGAGCGGTTGATGGACAGCATGGACTCGGTGGGCAGAAGGGCCTCTTTCTGAGCTGTACTTCTCTATGACTCCCACCACGTCATCAGGTTAAAGAACAATACAGCATGGAAACAGGCCCTTCGGCCCAACTTGTCTATGCCCACCCAGGTGCCAACCTAAGCCAATCCCATTTGCCTGCAATTGGCCCACATCCTTCTAAACCTTTCCTATCCATGTACCTGTCCAAATGCCTTTTAAATGTTGTTAATGTACCTGCCTCAACCACCTCCTCTGGCAGCTCGTTCATAGCACCACTGTCTGTGTGAAGAAGTTGCCCCTCAGGTCCCTTTTAAATCTCTCCCCTCTCACTTTAAAGCTACACCCTCTAGTTCTTGGGTTTCCTTTCCCTGGGAGAAACACTGTGTGCATTCACCCTCTCTATGCCCCTCATGATTTTATACACCGCTATAAGGTCACCTCTCAGTCTTCTATGTTCCAAGGAATAAAGTCTTTGCCTGTCCAACCTCTCCCTGTAACTTAGTCCCTCAAGTCCTGCTGACATTCTGGTCAACCTTCGTTGCACTCTTTCTAGCTTAATGACATCTTTCCCGTAACAGGGCGGCCAAAACTGAACACAATACTCCAGGTGCAGACTCACCAACGATGAGGTTCTATTTAATCAACAGCCACTTCAAACACTGCACCACAGCAAACAGTCTAAAGAATCTAGTTAAAAATGTCTCTATGTACCACAGCAAACAGAATTGGTCAACAACACCTCCCTGGTTACCATTCCAGTGAAACTGCTCTGCCCTCTCCCTGCCTAGGGAGTGGTGGCCAGAATTGGACACAACGTTCCTGGTGACGTCAAACCAGTGATTTACAAAGACATGCCATAAATATCCTCCTTATTGTACTTTGTGACTTTATTTATTAAACCAGGGAGCTCACATAGCAGCTTCATCAACACCAGAGATTAGTGAATACATACCCCCACATGCCCCATTTTTAGAATTCCCATTAAAATTTTAGTTTAATCAATATTTCTCCCCTTAGTTTCACAATCCTCTATACATAACTTCGACTGGCAAGAGACCGGCCTTTCATCAGACGAGGTCCTCCTGCTCTGCTTCTCCACTTTGTACCATCCGCATTCCCAAATCTCAAGCCGCTGGCAAACTTTGTAAGAATAGCATAAACATCACAGTACTTTACTTTAGAGTCATATAGACTCAAGGAGCAGAGAAACAGGCCCTTCAGCCCAACTCGTCCATGCCGACCAAGACGTCTATCTGAGCTAGTCCCATTTGCCCGCGTTTGGCCCATATCCCTCTAAACCTTTCCAATCCATGTACCTGTCCAAGTACCTTTTGAATGTTGTAATTGTACCCGCCTCTTACAGCTTACCTCTGACAGCTTGTTCCATTAATACTTGCCCCTCAGGTCCCTTTTAATTTTTTCCCCCCTTACCTTAAACCTGTGCCCTCAAGTTTTAGACTCCCCCTACCCTGGGAGAAAGGCTGTGACCATCCACCCTATCTATGCCCCTCGTGATTTTATAAACCTCCATAAGGTCACCCCTCAACCTCCTACACTCCAGGGAAATACGGAATGACACTGAGGAGGAAGAGTGCCTGTGAGGAGAACATCTTTGATAAATATAAACAGCAGGAATGGAGAAAATCACATAAATTAAAATCTGAGGGGAATAATGCTAACAAGGTCATGGAAATGCAAAGTAATCACTGGGGTTGAGTTTTAGAACTGAAGCTCAAGAAGCGAGGTTTAGTTTTTGCAAAACCTTGATTAAATGACACTTAGAACAGTGCGCACAGTTCTGGTCTTTAGAAAGGGCAGATTCACAGGAAAGAGTTTAGGTGATTTATAGGGATACTAGAAATGAAAAGGTACAGTTATCAGGAATGTCCACTGGCGTTGGGTCATTGGGAATGTCCACTGCTGCACCATTGCCTGGGATGGGGCTGGGGGAGGGAGGGAGAAGGGGGTTGGGGGATAACCATCAGGAAAAAGAAAAACTTGACTCTGAGCCGGGAGATTGTGGGTTATGGGACTCACTCCAACACCTGAGCCACAAAATCCAGGTGAACACTCCAGCGCAGTACAGAGGGAGTGCCACACTCGACACCGAAGACCCCATTGGCCAAGAACTGTGCCCCTTACCCTGGGGCCAATATTTATCATCAATCAGTATCACCCATACCCAATTATTTCCACACTCCTGCTGGTGGGAGCTTGCTGTGAAAACTGCCCGTTAGTGCAATAGCGAGTATGTTTCAGAAGCACTTCACTTGCTTTGGGATAACCTGCTGGGGATGTGCAGGGCGCTTTACAAATGCACATCAGTCCTTTCTGCCCTCCAGTGTGAAAAGCAACTTCCCACCATAAACCCAACTCTGTCTTACCTCAGCGAGGCAGAATTCAGCAGCTTGTGTTATTTTTCCCTCTCCTGGACCTATAAATGAGATGAGAATGGCTCTACATGGCTGCAAGGTGTCCTCTTCCAAATCTGACCCTGTTTTGTTCCGTCGTTGCCGTGGCAACCAAACCCCGCCCACCAAGGTCTGTGAGAGGAGGGGAGCCCAACCCTTCCCCATGATCGACGGCAGTATCACCCTATCCACGATCGGCCTGTCTACGAGCAGGCGCGAAAGAAGGCGGTCGCGTTGCACCTCGGAGTTTGTAGTCCAGAGGGCACCTCCCATCGCTGTGGAGCAGGCCGTGTCGAACTACAACTCCCAGCGGGCCCAGCGCCGCAGCCGCTGCCTATCCTCTCGCCGACTCGGATTCGAATGGACGTTGGGAATTTGGCGGGATATTCGGGGCGCCGGCGAGGAGAGCGCTTCTCATCCAGTAAATAAGCGGCAACGGAGGGAACGGCAGCAGCGTTAAAATCTGAGGGGAACGATGGCGAATGAAGCGGAATCGGGCGGAAAGCGCCAGTGCGGCTGTGAGTTGGTCGCTGTGTAAACACGGCGAGTGGGGGAGCCTCCCCTCAGACCTGTTCACCCCCCCCCCCAGACCTGTTCACCCCCCCCCAGGGCACCCCCCCCCCAGACCTGTTCACCCCCCCCCCCAGACCTGTTCACCCCCCCCCCAGGGCACCCCCCCCCCCTCAGACCTGTTCACCCCCCCGGGGCACCCCTCCCCTCAGACCTGTTCACCCCCCCCCCCCAGGGCACTCCCCCTCAGACCTGTTCACCCCCCCGGGGCACCCCTCCCCTCAGACCTGTTCACCCCCCCCCCCCCCAGGGCACCCTCCCCTCAGACCTGTTCACCCTCGCCCCCGAGACCTGTTCACCCCCCCCCCCCCAGGGCACCCCCCCCTCAGACCTGTTCACCCCCCGGGGCACCCCTCTCCTCAGACCTGTTCACCCCCCCAGACCTGTTCACCCCCCCCCCCCCGACCTGTTCACCTCCCCAGGGCACCCTCCCCCCAGACGTGTTCACCCTCCCCCCCCCCCCAGACCTGTTCACCCTCCCCCCCCCCCCCCCGGGCACCCTCCCTTCAGACCTGTTCACCCCCACTCCCCACCCCCCCAGGGCACCCTTCCCCCCCCCCCCCCCAGGGCACCCTCCCTTCAGACCTGTTCACCCCCCCAAGGGCACCCCCCCCAGACCTGTTCCCCTCCCTCCCCACCCCCCCCCCCCAAGACCTGTTCACCCCCCCCCCAGGGCACCCCCCCTCAGACCTGTTCACCCTTCCCCCCCCCCCCCACCTCAAACCTGTTCACCCTCCCCCCCAGACCTGTTCATCTCCCCAGGGCACCCTCTCCTCAGACCTGTTCACCCCCCAGGGCACCCTCCCCTCAGACCTGTTCACCCCTTCCCCCACCCCCCCAAGGGCACCTCCCCCCAAGACCTGTTCACCCCCCCCCCCCCCCCCCAGGGCACCCTCCCCTCAGACCTGTTCGCCCCCCCCCAGGGCATTCCCCCTCCCCCCCCCCAGACCTGTTTGCACCCAGGGCACCGAGCTGCCTGTCTGTGCATTGCATTCTAACGGCTGCTGCCTTTACTGGGGTGTGGGGGGAGGGGGTTGGTGGTTGGTGGAGGGTTGTGCTGCAGAGTGGTTTGGTGGGATGATGGAGGGTGGAGGGTTGTGGTTGTTGGGTGGAGTGGGGATGGTGGAGGGTTGTGTTGGGGGTGGGGGGTCATGCTGTGGTGGTTGGTGGGGGGCAGTTGTGTGGAGGAGGGTGAGGGTGGTTGCGGTGTGGTGGAGGGTTGGGGTGGGGGTGGTTGGTGGGGGTGTTGTGGTGGTGGGGGGTTGTTATGGAGGGGGAGGTTGTGGGGGTTTTGTGGTGATGGAGAGTGGGGGTGGTGCAGGGTGTGGTTTGGGGGGGTGTGGTGTGATGGGGGTCACAAGATCACAAGACAAGGGAGCAGAAGCAGGCCATTCGGCCCATCGAGTCTGCTCCAAGGAAAAGGGAAAAAGAAATGGGGTGGGGAAAAAAAACTATTCTAATCCCATTTTCCAGCCTTATCCCCATATCCCTTGATACCCTGACTATTTAGATATCTGTCTATCTCCTCCTTGAACGCCTCCACTGCTGTGCGTGGCAAGGAGTTCCACAATTTCACCACCCTCTGGGTAAAGAAATTTCTCCTCATCTCTGTCTTGAAACTGTACCCTCTAATTCTAAGATTGTGCCCTCTGGTCCTGGACTCGCCCACCAAGGGAAACAGCCTAGCCACATCTACTCTATCCTTTCCTGTCAACATTTTAAATGTCACTACGAGGTCCCCTCTCATCCTTCTGTACTCCAGTGAGTACAGTCCAAGAGCCGACAAACGCTCATCATACGTAAGCCCTTTCATTCCCGGAATCATTCTCGTAAATCTCCTCTGAACCCTCTCCAACGTCAGCACATCCTTCCTAAGATGTGGGGCCCAAAACTGCGCACAGTATTCCAAATGAGGCCTCACTAGTGCCCCGTAGAGCCTCATCAACATTTCCTTACTTTTATACACTATACCTCTCGAGATGAATGCCAACATAGCATTCGCTTTCTTAACCACTGATCCAACCTGGTGGTTAACTTTTAAGGTATCTTGTACGAGTACCCCCAAGTCCCTTTGTACTACCGTACTTTCAATCTTCTCTCCTTCTAGATAATAATCTACCCGCTTATTTCTGCTTCCAAAGTGTACAACTGCACATTTCTCAACATTGAATCTCATCTGCCATTTCCTTGCCCATTCTCCTAAACTGTCTAGGTCCCTCTGCATCCTTTCTATTTCCTCTATGCTCCCTACTCCTCCACTTATCTTGGTGTCATCCGCAAACTTAGCCACACAACCATTTATTCCATCATCCAAATCATTGATGTACAAGGTAAAAAGGAGCGGCCCCAACACCGACCCCTGCGGCACACCACTAGTAACCGGTAACCAACCAGAACGAGATCCTTTTATTTCCACCCTTTGCTTCCTGCCAACCAGCCAATGCTCCACCCATTCTGCTACCCTACCCATAATTCCATGACCTCTCATCTTATTAATCAGTCTCTTGTGAGGCACCTTATCGAAGGCCTTTTGAAAGTCTAAATACACAACGTCTACCGCCTCTCCCTTATCCACCCTACCTGTGATTTCTTCAAAAAACTCCAATAGGTTGGTCAGACAGGACCTCCCCTTCACAAAACCATGTTGACTAGGTCCAATCTTGCCTTGCACCTCTAGGTATTCGGTAACCTCCTCCTTGAGGATAGATTCCAATAATTTTCCCACCACTGATGTCAGACTAATAGGTCTGTAATTGCCTTTGTGCTGCCTCCCACCTTTCTTATACAACGGAACTACATTCGCTACCCTCCAGTCCTCCGGAACCATGCCAGAATCTATCGATTCCTGGAAAATAATCACCAATGCCTCCGCTATCTCTACAGCCACCTCCTTCAGAACCCGGGGATGCACCTCATCCGGTCCGGGAGACTTATCAGTCTTAAGCCTCTTTAGTTTTCCTAGCACCTTCTCCCTATTAATCTCAACTGAACTCAGTTCCAATTCGTGAGACTCCTGACTAACGGGCACATTGCTTATGTCCTCCACGGTGAAGACCGATGCAAAATATTCATTCAATTCCCTTGCCATCTCACTATCGTCCATTATAATACCTCCTGCACCGTTATCAATTGGTCCTATGTCAACCCGTGTCTCTCTTTTATTCCTTATGTATTTAAAAAAGCTCTTAGAATCCTTCCGAATGTTGTCCGCCAGCTTCCTTTCATAACTCATCTTTGCTTTCCTAATGACCTTCTTAGTTTCTCTCTGCAGATTTTTAAAAACTTTCCAATTTTCTGTTTTCCCACTAATTTTTGCTACTTTGTACGCCGCCCCTTTTGCTTTTATTTTATCCTTCACCTCCCTCGTTATCCACATCTGTGCCTTTTTTCCATTCAAAACCTTCTTTTTTCTTGGAATATATCTGTCCTGCATTGTCCTTATTTCCTGTAGAAATTTCTTCCATTTCTCCTCCGCCGTCCCTCCAGCTAACTTACTCCTCCAATCAATTTGGGCCAACTCTTCTCTCATACCTTTGTAATTTCCCTTATTCCACTGAAATATCGATACACCAGTTATCAACTTCTCCTTCTCAAACTTGAAACTAAACTCAATCATATTGTGATCACTTGTTCCCAGTGGTTCCTTTACCTTTAGTTCCCTAATCACCTCGGGTTCACTACATAGCACCCAATCCAAAACAGCCGATCCCCTGGTGGGCTCCTCAATAAGTTGCTCCAGAAAAACATCCCTTATACATTCCACAAACTCACTCTCCTGAGTACTACTGCCTTGCTGGATTTCCCAGTCCACCTTCATGTTAAAATCCCCCATAATTATCTTCACATTGTCACTCTGGCACGCTTTTTCTATCTCAATCTGCAACTTATGGTCCACTTCCTGACTGCTGTTAGGGGGCCTATATATGACTGCTACTATTGTCCTTTTACCCTTGCTATTTCTTAGCTCCACCCATAAGGATTCCACCTCCTCTGACCCAATGTCCTTCCTTTCTATTGATTTTATATCACTACTAACCATCATGGCCACACCTCCCCCTCTGCCTACCCGCCTATCCTTCCTATACACTGTATACCCCTTGACATTCAGTTCCCAATCACATCCATCATGAAGCCACGACTCAGTGATTGCAACGATGTCATACTTATTAACCTGTAGTTGTGTCACTAGGTCATCTACTTTATTCCTGATGCTACGTGCATTTAAATATAGTACGTTTAGACTGGTATCTGCTATTGATTTTATTGTACTTCTATTGTTCAGCAGATTATCCTGACTTTGTACCTGTCCATCCTTCTTACTATCTTCGCTACCTACTATCTTAGACATGTTCCTGTAGACCTCATTCCCTATCCTAATATTCGGTATCCTAACATCCTCATCCCCGATCCTAACATTCTGTATCCTAACATCCTGATTTGTTGTACTTCTATTATTCAGTAAATTATCCTGACTTATCACCTGCCTGTCATTCTTGCCATCCTCGATGGATTCGTTTCTATACACTTCCTCCCTCACCTTAGCATCTTGTAACCGAGCATCCTGGTTACCATCCCCCTGCCAGATCAGTTTAAACCCTCCCCTACAACTAAATTAAACATTCCCGCCAGGATATTGGACCCTTTGGAGTTTAGGTGCAAATAGGTCTTGCCTCCCCCAAAAAAGGTCCCAGGTATCCAAGAATCTGAAGCCCTGCCCCTTGCACCAGTCACTCAGCCACGCATTTAACTGCCAGAGCTTTCTATTCTTCCTGTCATTGACACGCGGCATGGGTAGTAGTCCTGAGATTACTACCCTTGAGGTCCTACTTCTCAACCTTCTCCCTAATGCCTTGTATTCCTCCTTCAGGACCTCTTCTCTTTTTCTACCTACATCATTGGTACCTACATGTACCAAGACTTCTGGCTGCTCACCCTCCCCTCTCAGAATATTCTCGACACGGTCCGTGATATCCCGTACCCTGGCACCAGGGAGGCAACACACCATCCGAGACTCATTGTCGGTATCGCAGAATCTGCTATCCGTACCCCTTACTATCGAATCCCCAATAACCACTGCATTTCGCTTCCTCTGCTGGACCACAGTACCAGACACGGTGCCAAGGTCCTGGCTGCTGAGGTCTTCCTCTATGAAGTCATCCTCTCCAACCGAATCTAAAATGAGATATCGGTTTTTGAGGGGGACCGCCACTGAGGTGCTGTCTACATATTCTTTTTAACTCCTGTCTATCTCCTGCTCGCTCTCCCTAACCAACTGAAGGTCATCCAGCTGCTGCTCCAGACTCTCAATCCGTTCCTTGAGGAGCTGCATCTCGGTGCACTTTGCGCAGATGTAGTTATCAGGGAGTCTGGTCGTCTCCCAGGGGCCCCACATCTGACACTCCAAACACAACACTAATGCCAGATGCATACTGCTGAATATCACTGAGCTCAACAACTAAACTAAACTAATAACTTACCCCCTCTCTATAATCTCGCCTCTTTTCCACTCTCGCCGAAGCCCGTTGAGCCAAAGCCGAACCCACTCTGCTCCCTCTCACTCAGCTGCCCGCTCCGACGCTGCCCGCTGGATATGCTCGCCTGCTTTTTAAATCACCCGCGCGCTTCCGGGTGACGTCACACGCCTGCGCAGTCACTCGCCGCTGTCCCGAACGCTAGAAAGAGAAAAAAAACCTCGCTCGTTATTTTCCGGCACTCTCCGCTCTCTCATCGCTGGAAAGCGAAGGTGCTTGCTTTCAAAAGCATGCGCCACCAGGCTCAAGGACAGCTTCTATCCTGCTGTTATAAGACTATTGAATGGTCCACTCACACAATAAGATGGATTCTTGACCTCACAATCTACCTCTTTATGACCTTGCACCTTATTGTCTGCCTGCACTGCACTTTCTCTGTAACTGTAGCACTTTATTCTGCATTCTGTTATTGTTTTACCCTGTACTACCTCAATGCACTGTGTAATGAATTGATCTGTATGAACAGTATGCAAGAGAAGCTTTTCACTGTACCTCAGTACAAGTGACAATAATAAACCAGTTCCAATCAGTAAGGGTGTTTAGCAGCAACGATCTGCTGGAGGAACTCAGTGTCTGTTGAGGAGGAAGGAATTGTCGGTCAATGTTTTGGGTCAAAACACTGCGTTAGGACTGTTCCTTCACCTCCAGCCACCCCCCACATCTCCCCCGCCCCCCCCCCCCCCCCCAGATGTGTACAGTTTTGGTCAAGTTCAAGTTTATTGTCATTGCCATACATCACCAGGGTATGAACGCCATGAAAATTTGCTTTTTGCAGCAGCATGTACATTGTAAACAGAAGTTAACATAATCTTAACATCACCTATAACATAAGAAGCAGTTAATGTTTTTCACAGGTCACCTTTAGTGTTTCTGGTCAATATCTATGTTTGTTTCTCAGTTGGGGTCTCTGGCTGACTGTTTCTAGTTTGTTGTTATTTCAGATTTCCATTATTCAGTTTGTGACTTTTGTATGGATAGCAACTTTCGTATGATGGTTGGGTGGGAGGTGGGTGGGGTTGCCTGTTACAACTTGAGTTGGGCTGTTCAGGGTTGATGTGGGGAAGCACTTCCTCACAAAATGAAATTAGGTACCCTCTTCCCAAATGCTGTTGATGATAGGGACAATGGAAAATGTCAAAGCTGACTGTTTTTTATTGGATATATTGGGCAAATGTTTTTTTTGGGTGTATATTCATTCAAGGGGTGTGTACTTTGCAGGCTCAACAAGCATTTAATTACCCATCCATGATTGCCCTTGAGAAGTTGGTGGGGAGCTGCCTTCTTGCAACCTGCACTTCTGCAGTCCTTGAGGTGTGGGTATACCCGCAACGCTATTAAGGAGAGAGAATCTTGACCCAGTGCCGGTGAATATATTGGTGATATATTTCCAAGTCAGGACGGTATGTGACTTGGAGGGCAACTTCCACGTTGGAGGTGACCCCATGCTTTTGCTGCCCTTGTCCTCCTGACTGGTAGAGGTCATGGATTTGGAATGTGCTGTCTAAGGAGTCTTAGTAAGCTGCAATGCATCCTGTAGCTGGTACAAACTGCTGCTAATGTGCGTCGGTGGTGGAGTGAGTGGATGGTTGTAGATTTGCTTATGAAATGGGCTGCTATGTCCTGTATGGTGTCGAGCTTCAAGTATTGTTGAATCTGCACTCGTACAGGTAAGTGGCGAGTGTTCTATCACACTCCTGATTTGAGCCTTGTAGGTGGTGGACTGGCTTTGGGGAGTTAGGAGGTGAGTTACTTGCCACAGGATTTCTAGCCTCTGATCTGCTCTTGTAGCCACATTGTGTATATGGCCACTCCAGTTCAGTTTCTGGGCAAACACCCTCAGGATGTTGACAATGCGGGATTTGGTGATGCCATTGAATGTAAGGAGGTGATAGCTGGATTTTCTCTCATTGGATATCGTCGTTGCCTTGCACTTGCGTGGTGTGACTGTTACTTGCCACCTATTGGTCCAGGCCTGGGGATATTGTCCAGGTCTTGCTGCATTTGAGTGTGTGCTGAACATTATGTAATCATCAGCGAACATCCCTACTTCTGATTAAAGGAAGGTCATTCAGGCAGCAGCTGAAAATGGTTGGGCCTAGGACAGCTTCTTGGAACCTGAACAGAGCTTCTATGACTAGGTTGTTGTTAAGTTAGTCTGCTTGATAGCTCTATTGATTAGCCCTTCATCACTTTGTTGGAGAGTAGCCTAATGGGGCATTAATTGGCTCGGTTGTCCTGCTTCTTGTGGACAGGACATACTTGGGCAATTTTCCACATTGTCGGGTAGATGCCAGTGTCGTAGCCGTACTGGAACAGTTTGGTTAAAGGTGCAGCAAGTTCTGAAGTACAAGTCTTCAGTACTATTGCCAGAATGTTGTTAGGGCCCATATCCTTTGTTGTATCCAATGCCTTTAGCTGTTTCTTGATATCACGTGGAGACTGGCATCCATGATGCTGGGGACCACTGGAGGAGGCCAAGATGGATCATTCATTGGGGCACTTCTGGCTGAAGATTCCTGCAAGTGCTTTGGATTTCTCTTCTGCATTGATGTGTTGGGCTCCCCCATAATTGAGAATCGGAATATTTGTGGAGTCTCCTCCAGTGAGTTATTTAATTGTCTACCACCATTCAAGAATGGATGCAGTTGGACTGCAGAGTTGGTTGTGGGATTGCTTGACTCTGTCTATTCCATGCTGTTTGGCATTCAAGTAGTTGTGTCTTGTAGCTTCCAGGTTGATTCCCTCAATCCTGGGTATACCTGGTGTTGTTCCTGGCATGCCTTCCAGCACTCTTCATTAAAACAGGGTTGATCCCCTGCTTTGGTGGAGTGGGGGATGTGCTGGCCAATGAAGTTGCAGATTGTGTTTGAGTACAGTTCTGTTGATGGCCCACAGCACCTCATGGATGCCCAGTCCTCAGTTGCTAGATCTGTTCGTGGTCTGCCCCATTTAGCATGGTGGTAGTGTCACATAATACAGTGAAGAGTATTTTCATTGCGAAGACGGGATTTCGTCTTCACAAGGTTCTGTGTGGTGGTCACTCCTACCGATACTGTTGAGGACAGCTTCGATCATAAGAAATGGCATCAGGAGAATGCCCCTCAAGCCAGCCATACCATTGGATATGAATGTGGTCTTGTCCTCACTTTCCTATTTGTTCCCCTTAGCTCTTAGTCCAACAGACCCGTCTTGACTATATTGAGTGACAGCCCCTCTGCTCTCTGGGGAAGGTGAATTTCAAAGATTCACAACCCTCTGAAGTTGCTATCTAATTGAATGGTGGAATAGGTTTCCGGAGCTCGTGGCTTAATTCCTGTTACAAACTGTGCCCAGATGTTACATTTTTGATATATTATGGATTTGCTGTCTGAAATTGCTGTCATATTCTGCAAGCAAAAACAATTTGCACATGATTTAAATTTTGTGCCTCATAGCCGGCTGAAAAGTTTGAAGTAGTATATGGTTCTTTTGTGTATAGATTTACAATTGAAACTAATTTCCAGACTTGTTGCATTTCCCCACCAGACAAAAAGTGGATTGTTTTCATGGACATTGCAAAACTACGTTAACTTAATCAATTGCTCTTTAGTTTCATAAATCTTTGCTTGTGTTTAATTAAGCAACTTCTCCCAGTGGGTAAACATTGGATACTAGGCACTTGCCAAAAGTCAATTTGTTTTAAGTAGGAGAGGTTGTTCAGTCCACTGAGTTGGTCAAAGTTCGTGAAATTTGATTCTGCCCTGCTGATTCCAATAATTTTAACTTAATATAAAAAAAATATAGATCACTTCACAGAATGGTTAGTTCATTATTTGTTGTTTCTTTCTGGCAAGCATACCTGCCTAATCTCAGTCTTTTGGAAGGATGCCTCGTGGTTTTAATTTCAACAAAAGTCCCTCTGCTGTAATCTAAATCTGAGTCTTGCAGTCTGTTCTGAGATGATTTGCATTTTCATCAATGTTCCCAGAAGTACTATTGGCAAGGAGATCCAATACCCCTTGGATATTCAGGGAATCGAAGGATATGGTGTTAGTGCAGGAAAGTGCTGCTGATCTTATTGAATGGCAGAGCAGGGCATGATGGGCCTACTGTTATATTCTTACCTGAAATACATCATCTGATGAGGTATATGGTGGCAATAAAGAAATCCACTATAGAACATTACAGCACAGTATGGGCCCTTCGGTCCACGATGTGCCAACATTTTATCCTGCTCTAATATCTATCGAACCCTTCCCTCCCACATAACCCTCCATTTTTATATCATTCATGTGGCTATCTAACAGTCTCTTAATTGTCTCTAATGTATCTGTTCCCACAACCTCTGCCGGCAGTGCGTTCCACGTTCCCACCACTCTGTGTTTTTTTTTAAAAAAAAAACTTGCCTCTGACATCCCCCTTATACCTTCCTCCAATCACCTTAAAATTCTGCCACCTCATGTTAGCCATTTTCGCCCTGGGGAAAAAGTCTTTGAATGTCCACTCAATCTATGCCTCTTATCATCTTGTACATCTCTATCGTCACCTCTCATCCTCCTCTCCAAAGAGAAAAGCCCTAGCTCACTCAACCTATCCTTATAAGACATGATCTCCAATTCAGGTAGTGTCCTGTAAATCTCTGCACCCTCTCAAGCTTCCACATCCTTCTTATAATGAGGCAACCAGAACTGAACGCAATACTCCAAGTGTGGTCTAACCAGAGTTCTATACAGCTGCAACATTACCTCACGGCTCTTGAACTCAATACCCCAAGCTAACTTTAGCTAGCTCTCTCCTTTTGCCTCCTTATCAGACTACTAGTCTGGTCTTTGGTACTGGAGTACTAGAAAATTTCTTCCAACTAAAAATTTGGTCAACCCTTTCAAAGTCTTCATTACCGAGCCAATGATTCTGTCACTTTTTCCTGGCAGCCTTAGTATCATACTGGACCCCAAGACACGGTAGCTTAGTGGTTAGCACGATGCCATTACAGCGCCAGCGATCGGGGTTCGATTCCCGTCGCTGTCTGTAAGGAGTTTGTACGTTCTCCCATGTCTGCGTGGGTTTCCTCCGGGTGCTCTGGTTTCCTCCCACATTCCAAGGACGTACGGGTTGGTTAATTTGGGTTTGAAATGGGCGGCGTGGACTTGTTGGGCTGGAAGGGCCTGTTACCACGTTGTAAATAAAAAAAAATTTAAAAACAAATTATTTTAAATTGGATATCTGTGTAATTACCAAGGCATAGCATGCAGGTCCTTTCCAAACATTCCTGCTCTTCATGTCTCACCCTCATCCCTCATCTATATGTTATCTCTAGACTGTTTGACCATCTCCCTTCCCTTAGTTTACTGACCTGTGTTTGTTTCTGAATAAGTTTCAATTTGAACATTCTCAGCCTAGTTTTCTGATCTCTTCCTTGTCTTATCCCCCTATCTATCTCTGTAACATTCCTAAGCCCAACAACCCTCTGCTTCAATTCTGACTTTTTTTTAGAACCTAGAACAGCACAGGAACAGGCCCTTCGGCCCACCGTGTTGTGCCAAACTAATTAAAATTGTCGCCACTAACAGAGCAGCCAATCTGCAGAAGTATCAGCCCATTGAGATGAACAATAAACAGGTGGTTTGGGTGGATATCAGCACTGGAGCCTTCTCCCTCCAGTGCTGATATCCACCCAAACCACCTGTTTAGTCAGCACCTCTGACAAGGTAGCACGTCTTCAGTGCTGCACTGGAATGGCAGGCTAGGGGTCCAGTGGAACTCGGACCAAGCAAGTGAGTGAGTGCAAAGGGATAGAGAAAGCAAGATAAAACAGAGCAGGCAACTTTTCAATCCAGAAGCAAGAGAAGATCTCACTGAGTTAAGTTGAGGCACCAATGTACTGGGTTGAATGGGACACAATGAGAGAGCCACAGCTAACACCATGGGGAACGGCTCCAGCCTGCCCTCTGCTGGAGAAGATCTGGAAGCAAACAGAAATCACATTTGTCTCGGGTTTATTGAGCACTACTCGCTATCATCCTCTATTTCCACCACTCCAGAATTAGTGGTTGTGCCTTCAGGAAACCTCCTCTGCCTTCCACTGTTCCTTTAGACATCCGTAGAATGTGCATTCTTTGAGCAAGTTTGTGTGATAAAACTGAAGCTCCTTGAGATAAGGTGTTATGCAAACTAATTCCACGAGCAACTGCCCTGATGTTGAGCGACAAATGTTACCCCATCGTAAGGCTTGGGTCTTGACTGACCTTAGCCTGATAAATGACACGTAGCATTTTTTTATTGCATGTCTCGGGCAGTGACCATCTAGAACAAGAGAATCCCCAAACATTTACACTCCCCATGCATCAGGTTTATAGTCTTTGTAGCACTGACCTATGGAGTTGGAAGTGTGCCATCATTGATCAGACCACCAGCTACGAGTAGAGGAGAGCTGGGTACGCCCAGCATGTCACCTCCAGCCCTTTAAACCTCTCCACTGTCTGCAAGGGACTGGCATCAAATACCCACCACACCCGCAACGTGGTCTGTCCCACAATTCCATCCGTTGCCTTTAATCCAGAATTGATTGTCTCTATTCCTCCTACATCTCATCGCTCGATAATCTGAGATTCAATAACATTGATTGTGTTTGTGTTTGTTTCTGCCTTTTGCATCCAGTAACTCCTTCATCCATGTTGTTGTCACTTCTGTGTTCATTGGTTTTATTGCTGTGCTATGAGTCATTTTGTTCTCTTGTTCTGTGTTAAATCCACATAAAATTGCAAGTGCTTGCTGCTCACTTGGTGCCTTCCCCAGGTTGATCTATGGCTAATCCACACTCTGTTTCCATGTTTTCATAGAATCATAGAACAGTACAAGCACAATACAGGCCCTTCGGCCCACCATGTTGTGCCAAACTTAAACCTCGCCTGACTATCTAACCCCTTCCTCATACATATTCCTTTATTTTAAATTCCTCCCTATGCTTATCTAGCATCTCTTGAATTTGACCAATGTACCTGCCTCCACCACCGCCCCAGGCAGCGCATTCCATGCCCCAACCACTGGGTAAAAAAACTTCCTCTGATATCTCCCTTGAACTTCCCATCCATAACTTTAAAGCCATGCCCTCTTGTATTGAACATTGGTGCCCTGGGAAAGAGGCAATGGCTGTCCACTCTATCTATTCCTCTTAATATTTTGTACACCTCTATCATGTCTCCTCTCATCCTACTCCTCTCCAAAGAGTAAAGCCCTAGCTCCCTCAGTCTCTCCTTTTACTGCATACTCTCCAAACCAGGCAGCATCCAAATCTCCTCTGCACCCTTTCCAACGCTTCCACATCCTTCCTATAATGAGGCGACCAGAATTGGACGCAGTACTCCAAGTGTGGTCTACCCAGAGTTTTGTAGAGCTGCATCATTACCTCGTGGCTCTTAAACTCGATCCCACAACTTTTGAATGCTAACGTCCCATAAGCTTTCTTACCTACCCTATCCACCTGTGAGGCAACTTTCAGGGATATGTGGATATGAACCCCCAGATCCCTCTGCTCCTCCACACTACCCAGAATCCTGCCATTAACCTTGTACTCCGCCTTGGAGTTAAGTCCTTCCAAAGTGTACCACCTCACACTTCTCTGGATTGAACTCCATCTGCCACTTGTCAACCCAGCTCTGCATCTTCGACAGTCCTCTCCACATTATCCACAACACCACCAACCTTTGTGTCATCTGCAAACTTGCCAACCCACCCTTCTACCTCCTCATCCAAGTCATTAATAAAAATCACGAAAAGCAGAGGTCCCAGAACCGATCCTTGTGGGACGCCGCTAGTCACAGCCCTCCAATCTGAATGCACTCCCTCCACCACAACCCTCTGCTTTCTACAGGCAAGCCAATTCTGAATCCACACAGCCAAGCTTTCCTGGATCCCATGCCCTCTGACCTTCTGAAGAAGCCTACCATGTGGAACCTTGTTAAATGCCTTACTAAAATCCATGTAGCCCAGTCAGTTTAAAGGAAGTGCAGCCAACAGAACCGGGTGAGTTTAAAGGGAGCATGGGAGCCAGGGCCCCAGTGAGTGGACAGGGGAGCACAGAAACCGGGGTGCTGGCAAGTAGACGGGGAGCACAGAAACCATTACCTGGTGCCAGAGGCCAAACCATTGGGAATTCCAAATAGTCTGATAGTGGATTATCAGAGTTCTACTGTATCTACAAAATGCCTAGGCTACTCTGGCATCTCCGAACCCTGTGACCTCTACCACCATGGGCAAGGGTTTTAGACATATGGGAATACCATCCCTTTCCAAGCTGCCCACCATCCAGCCTCAGAAATAGTTGTTGTTGCTACATCATCATTATGTCGCGATACCGTGGAAGCACCTTCACCAGAAAGGCAGCAGTCGCACCACTCTCGAGGCAGTTGGTGACTGGCCTTGCCGGTGATGTCCCACATCCCGAACGATAAATTTACAGGGGAAAGTTTTAATGTCATCTTCCCATCCCGGTCAGGTTTTAAAATCACCCTCTTGAGTAAAAGGCTACCCATTGTTTGTGGATCCTATTGTGGCTACACCCTAGCTTAGCCTGTGGAAGCTCCCCCAGCCCTCCACAGCACATCTTTTGTTCCAGATTTGGCCCCACATATAATCTTCTCTGCATTGTTTTAACTACTGAGCTGTAATCGTTTCCAACCCACACTCTCACTGATCCTTTTCCTGCCTATTTTTACTGTTTCGCAAGCTTCTTCAATATCAACTGTGCTATAAATGCAATCCATTGTGTTTCAAGTTACCACTACTACTAGCTATGGCTGAAATTTCTGCCTCGTGTTGGGTGAGCTCTCTTCTTCCCCTGTGATCCTGGGTGGGTGGTGGTGATGCAATACTTTGGTAGTGGAGTATATCACTTGACGTGACCACAGTTTACAGCAAGCATAAAAACTACACATCCTTGCAAAGGCGGCATTGGATAATAAGGAAGGCATGATTTTCTATTCTACAACACCGACTCCCCTCCCCCAACTAAAGAAAAGAAAGAACTGCTTAGTGCAATTTTAGTATCTTGTATACAATCAAGTAATTCTGCATGAACAGAAAAATCTGACCTGGGGGTTTTCGGGTTGATGAAGTTTAAATCCACAACAGATGGTGTTCGTTCCCCACAGCCATTGGGAGTTTCTTTGACTGACTGCAGCATTCTTTTACTTTTCGTTCATTAGGAAGTAATCAGCTTTTGATTGCTGAGAGACTGTGTACCAGGTTTTGTTTGATCCTGCCCTATGTGGCCCCTTTTGTGTTAAATTTCATTTAAAATAAGTACTATGGCTACACAGGTAGATAAAGAAGGTGTTTGGCATGCTTCCCTTCATCGGTCAGTGTATAGAGAACAGGAGTCGGGGTGTCATGTTACAACTATACAAAATGTTCCTGAGACCTTACAGAGTATTGTGTGCAGTTCTGTTCGCCATACTGTAGGAAGGATGTCATTAAGCTGGAAAGGCTGCAGCAAAGATTCTTGCTGGGACTGGATGGTTTAAGTTATAAGGAGAGACTGGATAGGCAGGGGCTGCTTTCCTGGGGGTGTAGGAGGCTGAGGGGTGACCTTGTAGAGGTGTATAAAATCCTGAGGGACATTGATAAGGTCAGTCTTTTTCCTGGGGTAGGGAGTCAAAAACTAGAGGGCATAGGTTTAAGGTGAGAGGGGAAGGATTTGAAAGGGGCCTGAGGAGCAAGTTTGGTGGGTATATGGAAAGAACTACCAGAGGAAGTGGTAGAGGTGGGTACAATTACATTGTTTTAAAAGACATTTGGGCAGGTATGGATAAGAAGGTTTGGAGGGATATGGGAGGGATAAATGCATGCAAATAGGACTGGCTCAGGTAGGCACCTTGGTCGGCATCAATGAGTTGGGCCGAAGGGCCTGTTTCCGTGCTGTGTTACTCTGACTCTTTTAATACATCTTAAAATAGCCAAGAATGAAGCTAATGTGAAGTACATCATCAAGCCATTCAGCCATCTAATCATCAGTGCTCCACAGGAGGAGAGTTACATTGAAATTTACTGAGATCCTGTCACTTAAATGATACAAGAATCTTCTAAACCTCCTGGAAACTTCTGATTTGATGACAATTTCAGTAGTTCAGAAATTTGGGTCTTTGCCTCCTCCTCTTCCAGACTTTCCATAGTCCTCCCTTGTGCAGTCAAGTGTAACGAAGTGCAAGCCAGTATGCTGGCTTCATGTTTAATTTCTCGTCCTGAAGGGTGTAGGATTTTAACTTTCCTCGGATCATAGGTTACCCGAAGGGTTAAGGAACAGAGTTCCCATAAAGATGAAGTTAAGTATAATTGCCGCACAAAAAAAAGTTACAAAACAAATGACCTGCAGCTGTTATGAAGACTGCCTCATGGTTAAGTAACAAGTCTGGTCTCGAGCAGCAATGTTTGTCATGTTTTCTTCTTGGTCTTCATCTACTTGAGCTAATCGGGATGTTGAGCAAATTATAGCATTAGTTCCACCTCAAAGAATTCCTGATCAGCTGCCTGCTTTTCTGTCCAATGTACGCAAACAAATACTCTATTTCAAGGACTGAACGAATATATCTTAGCCATCGCCAGCCCAATTACCACAACCCGTTAATCAACCAGTCACAAATGAACAGGAACCTCAACCAAATCATCATCGATTACGTACTCTAGCTTCACTCAGGTGGCCATGGTTTGTCCTGTTTAGATATCTATTTTGGGTAAGCCCACTCTGATGGTGCTGATTTAATTGGTTGTTCTATCTCTCTGAAGGTATTGACACCAGGGTCTCCTCATCTATATCCTGGCTATCACAATATGTTCATCTTGTTTCCATGAAAGAAATGTGACCTGGCCTTGCCTCAAAATTGCTGATTTTAGAACTCTGCTAAACAACATCTGTTGAAGCTTTTAAGTTGAAGAATGCTCTCTCCACATCCACCTATTCTTTCCTTTCCCCTTGTATGATTTCCTTCCTGGTCACAGTACCTTGGCCATTATTATATCATTATGTAGTTATTATTTTGCAATGAATGCCCCAATCTTTTTAACTGTTTCTACCAATTATTTCATAACGTAACTTTCAATGTATGAACGGCAGGCACGGTAGTGTAGCGGTTAGCGTAATGCTTTACAGCGCCAGCGACCCAGGTTCAAATCCGGCCACTGTCTGTAAGGAGTTTGTACGTTCTCCCCATGTCTGCGTGGGTTTCCTCTGGGTGCTCTGGTTTCCTCCCACATTTCAAAGATGTACAGGTTAGGAAGTTGTGGGCATGCTATGTTGGTGCTGGAAACATGGCAACACTTGCGGGCTGTCCCCAGAACACCACGCAAAAAGATGTATTTCACTGTGTGTTTTGATGTACATGTGACTAATAAAGATCTTATCTTGTGTAACAAACTCCACAGTGTACATTTGGCTTGGTAGCTGTTTGATGTACTGAGCGAGACTTCTCCCCAGTCTATTGCTGTGTAATCAGCACGATATATAATTGAAACAGTCGGTTGGCACTGGCAACGTGGGTGGGCTACTGGCTGTTGCACTACAAGTTATAGCTTATTCTGACCTCCCTGAGGCTGGGAGGTTGTGGGCTCAAGTCACACTCCAGAGAGCGAAATGTAGACTGATGCTGCAGCTGGGTGGGAGGGAATGGTGCACTGTCCTTTCTCTGGTGGGTGTCAAGATCTCATAGCATCATTGCAAGAGTCCAGGTGCTATGTGGGTGGGTCCTTTACTCAATCAACAAGCACCACTAACAAACAATGATGTGGTCATTTAATCAGGTTGGTGTTTGTGGGATCTTGCTGTGTGCATATTAATGGCTCTTTCGTGTATTACAACAGTAACTATACTGGGGGAGGGAGGGAATGTTTCATTGACTGCAGATCTTGCAGTGTCCCGAGGGTTTTGTAAGGTGATTATATAATTCGACAAGATGGAATCTTCAGGAAAGTCAGAGGCATTTTGAACAAGCTTACTCCAGAGAAGTTTGATGAGCTACTCAATGTGGGTGTAGACTCAAAACTGGTCCGAAAGGGATCATTTTATTGATAGTACATAATTGTATGTATGCTGCTGTGACTTGTGATGCTTAGCTCTTTGAAAGTTTTATTTTTACACTTCTGTTAAATTGTGAGAGTGTTTGTCTTCCTATCTTTCGGCAGATGGTCTGGGCAGTGAGCGGCTCACTGCAGAGGAGATGGATGAACGGCGGCGACAAAACATTGCCTATGAATACCTCTGTCACTTGGAGGAGGCCAAACGGTGAGATGGCTTTCCAAAGGCTCTTGCCCTCTCTGTAGTATGTCAGATCAACAGATAGCAGGCTCAGTATGTGACCAGGTGGAATGGGGAATGAAATGTATGCTCTTGTCCTCCTGTGATACACATATCATGGTGGATCACAATACATGCCTGTGTTATCGTGAAGCATGTTCACTGCAGTGTAGAGAATTCTCCTGGTATTGTGTACATGTTATTTATAATCTACCTCCAAATGTAGATTGGTCATTATCACATTCCACCTTTTAAAGTATTAAAGTTTACTGTAAACTACTTTGAAATATATTGCGGACATGCAGATCCTTCTAATTGTTTAAAATGTAGGAGCTTTGTGGGTGGCCTTTGGCTCCAAGTCAAAATTTCAGGCCCTTTTCCCACGTGATTCCCCACTGACCACCACCTTGACTCCAGAATGCCAGTTAGTTATCTGAAGCAACAGATGTTATGCAAAGGTATCAGCCATGATTTAAATGACTAGCAGAACTGACTTGAGGGTTAGTTGGCTCACTCCTGTTGATTTTAATATGATTGGACTTCAGTCTGATTGCTTTCCCTTCCCTCTTCTTCGTTTCAAGTTTACAGTCTGGGTTCATGAATGAAGGACATCCTTGGTGTGCAAGTCCAAGGATCCCTAAAAGTGGCAGAGCAGGTAGAAGAAGGCATACAGGATACTTCATTTCAATACTCTCATATGATATAGATCCCTTTTCAATTTAGAGGCACAGAGTTGACGACATAATATTGCTCTGTTTCTATTGAGAAATTTCAGTCCAGTTTTTTTTGTCTTTTTTTTTTGAAACTTTCTTTTTAGTTTGGTTTGATTACTTACAATTTTTTTTGATTTGGGGATTTTTTTTTTTCTTTTTTATATATACAATAAATCTTTTTCTTTCCTTTCTTTCATATGATATTCATCTACTAAGAGATCGTGAGATCTAAAGATTTTTTTTATATTTTGTTGTTCTTTATGATTATCTATGCCATGATTGTTCTCCTGATCTCTTTGTATTACATGTACAATCAATGTTATATATTAATCTGTATTAATTTGGAAACTAATAAAAAGATTGAAAGAGAAAGAAGAAAGGATACTTCATTAGCCAGGGCACAGAATATAAGAGGAGGGAGGTCTTGGTATAATTTTATAAACACAGTTGGAGTACAGTCTGGAGACATAGACTGCAGATGCTGGAAATCTGGAGCAACATATCAAACGCTGGAGGAACTCAACAGGTCAGGCAGCATCTATGGAAAGAAATGGACAGGCAGTGTTTTGAGTCAAGACCCTTCTTCAGGACTGGAAGTGGGGGGTAATAGCTGGTACAAAGGGTGGAGCGAGAGCTGGCGGGTGATGGGTGAATCCAGGTGAGAGGGTGAAGCTAGGAAGGTGGAGGGGTTGTGTGGGAATGATGTGAGAAGCTGGGAGGTGATGAGTGGAAGTGACAAAGGGCTGAAGAAGATGGAATCTGAGAGGAGTGGACCATGGAATAAAGGGAAGGAGGTGATTAGGGGAACCAAAGGGAGGAATGTGCATGCTATAAGAATTGCAATGGAGATGGTGCAGGGATGATTCAACAGGACGTTGCCTGGCAAGGAGTGTTTCATTTATGGTGGGAGAGGCTGAGTTGTTTTTCTTGGAGCAGGGAGTTGAAGGGGGGCCTGATAAGGCACGTACAAAATTACAAGGGGCTCAGATAGGGTAGATGGTAGGAAACTTTTCCCCATAGCAGAGGTATAAGGCAAAGCTTTAGGATAAGGGGTAAGACATTTAGAGGGGATCTGAGGGGGAATATTTTTTTTCATCTAGAGGATGGTTAGAATCTGGAACACAATGCCTGAGGGGGACGGTGACTCTCACAACATTTAAGAATTATTTAGACGAGCACTTGAATTGTCAAGCGCAGAGATCTACAGACCGAGTGCTGGTGATGGAGACACATGTAGATGGGTATCTATGGTTGTCGTGGACATGGTGGGCCAAGGGGCTGTGTATGCCAATGCCCTGTGGGAAGTCGGCAGTAGAGCTGAGCCCCAGCATGGATCGTTACTTTCAGGGTGGGAGAAGGAGGGGTGGGGATGTTGATCTAATTCTCAGTTCCCTGTGAATAAAACTTGAAGGCTCCTCAAATGAACAGCGGAAAGCTTTTCTACACTTTCCTCTGCTTTTGTAAACTTGAATCACATGCGGTATAAAGTAGCCTCTTTCTTAAGGAAAATGCCGAGCATTTGATGGGTATATTTGATCACACACTTCCACAGACTTCTGAGCACCAAGCAGATGCATGTGCATTGCTCCCATGGCCACTTGATTTACAGTTTGGGCTGAGATGTTGAATAAAGGGCTCTTGTGGGAGGTCACCATTATAGTCATCCCTTCCTGCTGCTAAGCTTGCCTTTGTATGTCCTGGGATCCGATCTAGGTGGATGGAGGCCTGCCTGGGTGAGGAGCTTCCGCCAACTACCGACCTGGAGGAGAGCTTGAGGAACGGCGTCATTCTGGCTAAGCTGGGCCACCGTTTTGCGCCTACTGTTGTCCCACAGCGGAAAATCTACGATCGAGAACAACTGAGGTACAAGGTATGGGGAATCCAAATCTGTAGATATGCAGTTTAACTTCTGAGAGAACATTATTGCAGAACTGTCATCTGTATATAAAAGAAAATGTGATCGGATATGTGGAACAATACCCCATGTTGTACTGCACGATGGAAGCAATATGTATTCCAGGTCTGTGACGCATCTCAACTTATAGTGTTGTGAAAGAATGGTCTGATCTACACAGGGTTTTATAAAGCTTTTCAGGACCACCTGAGCATCTCAGTCATATTCAGTGAAAGTAAGACCCAGGGCTTTCATTCCATTGAGTGGAACTCTGGGCGAGTACTTTTTGTACCAACAGGCGATGCTTTGTTACTTGTGGTGGGAGATCACAGGATGGCACTAGTAAGGTAAGCATACCTAACATTCTCTCTGGTCTTAGCAAATGTGACATTGCACCGCCTGCAGGGTACAGTTTGGCAACAGTGACCCCACGGCAATCAAAAGTTTTCCCCAGGAGACTCTCTAACAGGGAAACTGCTGTGAATCCACCCTTTAGTGTGGTATTGGGCAAGTGTCTATTACCTCGAAGAGGTTTTCACATACTTTGTTCAAGCGTTGTGGGCGTTACTGGTAAGGTTAGAATCAAATACCAATCACCAGGTGCTATGAGGGAAGTATAGGTCCTTGCCAGTTTACAAACACCCAGCTGATGTACGAGTGTTTGGGAGACCAGCAGGATGGATGGGGATAGATTTGCTTGACTGCTGCGGGGCTGCAGGCACCTTCTGCCGGGTGGGAACAGAGCATTTCCGAGTGCTTTCTCTCCCCACAATTCCCCCCACTCCCACCCATGCCACAGAGGGCTGGGTGGAGCTGAGCATACTTGCTCACTCACTCAGAGTCAGTGAGGCCGGCTGGCGGCCACTCTTCCTGTGCCTGCTCGCTCTCCCATCACAGCTGTTTGTTCATTTCTGACTAGTGAACAGTCCAGGTTATGAATAGTTCTCAGGATCAGAACCCTGTCATGATCCAGGGACTTCCTATATGTATAACACTGAGCGCCTTGCTAGGCTACTTTGTACCAGTCACGTTCCAGATACTTGGCTGTGGGCTACAGTTACCTATACACTGTCTGGGTTAAGGTACTGTTGGGTTATTACAACAGTTGGGCAGCTCCACAGCCACTTTCACTAATAACCAGAAAATCCCATCCTACAGCTAAAGCACAGGCAGCAAGGACCTAGCTTTCATCCTTGGCGTGAGGTAGTTGGTATCGGTTTATTATTGTCACTTGTACCGAGGTACAGTGAAAAACTTGTCTTGCATACCGTTTGTACAGTATGCAAGACAGTATTACACAGTGCATCGAGGTAGTATAGGGTAAAAACAATAACAGAATACAGAGTAAAGTGTCACAGCTACAGGGAATTGCATTGCAGGTAGACAATAAGGTGCAAGGTCATAACTAGCTAGATTATGAGGTCAAGAGTCCATCTCATCGTATTAGGGGACCGTTCAATGGTCTTATCACAGTGAGATAGAAGCTGTCCTTGAGCCTGGTGGTACGTGCCCTCAGGCTCCTGTATCTTCTGCCTGATGGGAAACGGGGGAAGAGAGAGTGACCCCGGTGGGTGGGGTCTTTGATTATGCTGGCTGCTTCAGCAAGGCAGTGAGAGGTATAGACAGTCCATGGAGGGGAGGCTGGTTTCCATGATGTGCTGGGCTGTGTCCACGACTCTCTGCAGTTTCTTGCGGTTCCCGGCAGAGCAGTTGCCGTACCAAGCTGTGATGCATCCAGATAGGGGTGTGGACCCAGTGGCATTAGAGGTGCTACAATCTGATTTCCCCCTTGAGCAGCTCCTGTTGAGTTTCCTAGAACGTGAGCCTTCACATCAAGCCCAACTAGATGCTATTGTGGCCTGAAATTTGCAGCCTAGATATGCATTCAAAGAAAGATGGCAATGAATATCAGCAGTAGGTCCTAGTGATTACTCATTCACTGTCAGGTATTCTCTTAGCCTTATTTCAGGTGGTGAACGTTTACAAATGGTGCTACAGTATTTAAGAGTGCAAATTTGTGTTTGCAGGCAACTGGGCTGCACTTCAGACACACGGACAATATCAACCACTGGCTGAATGCGATGGCCAAGATTGCCCTTCCATCGGTACAGTATACGACCTTTCCTCTTTCCTGATTTGGAATATTTACTGTGATTTAAGCCTTTGTGGTAATTTCTGAGAATTGAACTCGCAGACATAAAGCTGGCAAGGTCAGCTGGTAGGAGTGCTTTTGTTTTTAATAAAAGCACTATCCTTGATCTTCTGCGTGATGCCTGAGGGCAGATTGCAGGTAGACATGGATTGGAGTTGTACATGGAGTGTTGGGAGTGTCTGTTTGAGGATTGGGGAATGGAAATCTGAAATGGAAATAAAAGACTGCTGGTAATGCACAGTGGCCTGACGAGCATTTGCAGAAAACCAGAACTAAACATTTTGCTCCAGCTTTTTCATCAAAATTCTGCTTCAGACAATCCATATTTCACATATCGTAGAGTCATAGAGAACTACAGCAAGGATACAGGACCTTCGGCCCAACTAGTCCATGCTGACCATGGTGTCCACCCAGCTAGTCCCAATTTCCTGTGTTCAGCCCATATCCCTTCAAGCCCTGCCCCTCCACGTACCTATCCAAGTGCTTCTTAAATGATACTGTTGTACTTGCCTCACCCACTTCCTCTGGCAGCTCGTTCCATATACAGACCACCCTCTGTGGGGGAGAAAGTTGCCCCTCAGGTCCCTTTTAAATCTTTCTCCTCTCACCCTAAACTTATGCCCCCTAATTTTGGACTTTCCTACCCTGGGGAAAAGATTGTTACCGTCCACCTGATCTATGCCTCTCATGATTTTAAACACTTCTCTAAGGTCGCCCCTCATTCTCCTACGTTCCAAGGAAATAAAGACCTAGCCTGGCCAACCCTATAATTCAGGCCTTCGAGTCCCAGCAACGTCCTAGTGAATCTCCTCTGCACTCTTCCAGTTTAACCGCGTATTTCCTATAACAGGGCAACCAAAACTGTACACATATTCTCAAGTGCGGCCTCACCAGCGACTTGTACAACTGCACACCACCCCACCTTTTATACAATGGGTCAACCTGCACCTTTATAGTTTCACTGATTTTGTAAGATACAGACAGTGCTGGTGAGGTCAGCTTTTTTTGCCCAGCATTAGTTGCTCCTGAGAAGCCACCTTTTTGAACAGCAGCATTCCATGTGGTGAAGGTGCTCCCACAATGGTTTTGGATGGCGAGTTCTAGGATAGTGAGACGTTGAAATACATTTCAATCATTTCTTTTGATTTGATTTTGTTCTTTCACCCTGGTTTCCACCAAAAAGCAGGACTAAGGGTAGGAAAATGACCTGTGGTGGGAGCGGTTTGTCCCCGCCTTCCCTTCCCTCTTTGTAATGCATTGGTGTGTCACTTAGTAAAGTATATCACAAAAATACTGTGAAGCGTTGTGTAAGATGCTATAGAATTGCAAATCTTTCATCTGCAGAAGCTCAAGAGAAAGTTCCTTGTTTCATTTCCAGATCTTTTATCCAGAAACCACGGACATCTATGACAAGAAGAACATTCCCCGCGTCGTTTATTGCATTCATGCTTTCAGGTATGATCTGTGTAAAGTGGTGCTTCTTGTGATGTGGATTATTTCACCAGAATATCCTCCTTGTACTTGTAATCTCTTCCAGCCTATAAAACTCCTGTGATCTTTATTCTCCTTCAATTCTGACCTTTAGACATCTGTTTTTGTTTTAAATAATTATCTCACCCTAGATGGGGACAATGCTGTCAGGGCCCCAAGATCTAGAAGTCCTTCAACCCCTCACCTCCCAAGAGATTCCCTGTGTCCACATGGATGGATTGCTTTTATTTTGCTGTGCTCCTTTGTATCTTTGTGGACACAGTCCCATCTATCTCGAAAACCAGCCTCCCTTCCATTGACTTTTGTCTAAACTTCCCGTTGCCTTGGGAGAGCAGCTAATGTAGTCAAAAACCCATCCCACCCCTGTCATTTTTTTTTCTTCTCCCCACTTCCAATGGGCAGAAGATACAGAAGTTTGAAAACACACACCACCGGACTCAAGGACAACTTCTATCCCGGTGTTGTAAGGCTCTTGAATGAACCTCTTGTACAATAAAAATGAACTCTTGATCTCCCAATCTTCCTTGTTGTGGCCCTTGTACCTTATTTGTCTACCTGCACTGCACTTTCTCTGTAACTGTAAGACTATATTCTGCATTCTGTTCTTGCTCTTACCTTGATCTACTTATGTTTAGAACGATTTGTATGGATGGCGTGCAAAATGTTCACTGTACCTCGGTACATGTGACGATAATAAACCAATTACCAAAGTCTGAAATTTTCACATATATGCATGGTTATTGTTTTTTCTATCTTTTGATTCCACTGTGCTCACTTAAGAATCCTTCCAGCGTGGTACTTAATTTAAAAATAAATTGTGGAAAGGTTTGGTTATGATTCCTCTGCAAAAATCACTTCTGCTCAATCACATTTCCTTGCCTTGCAGCAGAACGAGCAAAAAGCAATAGATCGGTGTTTTGCACTTTGCTGGGAACTGAGTTTTCCTCTCTCCTTTTTGCAGCCTTTACTTGTTCAAACTGGGTCTAGCTCCACAGATACAGGACTTGTACGGAAAGGTGAATTTTACAGGTAAGGCCTTTTACCATCTACTTGGCCAGTATATTTGCAGTTTTAATTTAGTTGAGCACAAAGTAATCCCAGCACACCTTGTTAAAGGCAATGTATGCCATTGTTTAAGGTGGAATCATTCTTGGTCTCTGATAGATTTATCAGTCTGTTGGGCACCATTTTCTGTTTTAATTTGGTCAATTTCCACCAGCTCACCTGAGCCCTTTGAGGCTGTTCTGCTGTTCATTAAGATCATGGATGATCTTCTTCCCCCCCCACCGGTCCCTTATCCCCTGATTCTCTTGATGTTCAGAAATCTGTCGATCCCTGTTTTGAGTGAACACAATGACAGAGTCTCCACAGTTATATTCATTCAGAACAGAGATGGTTCACCATCTGCATTGAAGACTTATTTCTTCATCTGTGTCTTAAGTGGCCTGCCCCTCATTCTCAGACTGTGTTCCCTGGATCTAGACTCTTCAGCTGGGGAAAATGTAAGAATAATAATCTCTTATTATTCTTCTAAATTCTGGAAAATAGTCTACTCGATCACAAACCTGCCAACTATGTCTAGTCAAGGGTTTAGACAACCAGTATAGTCAAGGGTTTAAATGATGACAGAATGACAGATTATATGTCAGAAACAACAGGGCATGTGATGGAGGTAGTGGTGTCTCCTGGATGGTGGAGATCATTGACTAGAGAAGTGCTGTCTCAGAAGCCTTCAGGAGTTGCAGTCACCGTGCCACAGTGGTGGAGGGTGTGAATTCTTAAGGCAAGAGTTGGAACATCGATTGTGCTGACTGCTTTGTTCTCCTTGAGTGTTGTTGGAACTGCACTCGAATTTTAATTGGCTTGCTTGGTTCTGATCCCTGCTTTCCATACAGAGGAGGAGATCAATAACATGAAAACCGAGTTGGACAAATATGGAATACAGATGCCCTCGTTTAGTAAGATTGGTGGAATCTTGGCCAATGAACTTTCCGTTGATGAAGCAGCAGGTAAGTGCCGGAAAAGTTTACATTGAATGTACAGGCAACCTCCGTGTTATGGCCGTTTGGGTTATGGAAAAGCACCCCTGAAAGAATTCAAAAACTGCAACCCAAACATGTAAAATGTGGAATAAAACTTGCTCACTCAGAACGTGTGTGGGGGGGGAGATAATTCTTTTTTTCAACTCGTGTTTCTTGATGCATATGAAAGCGCATCTTTTGTGTATTATGGAAAATTGTGATTCGGATTGTTTTCTAGGAACACAACACCCCGTAACACGGGTCGCCGGTACTAGGGATTATATTCTCTTAAATCGTAAAGTCGATGCCAAATCTCCAGGAATAGTTTTTGTATGGAGTGCTTTAAATGTGTGTGTTATCTTAAAACAAAAACTTGTGGAAGGATTTCTTCATTTCCAGAGTAATTGCAGTTACTTTGCACTGTCCCACTGTAGAACTGTGGACACAGACACTTGACTTGGCCAAGAAAGCTTAGTCATTTAAAAATGCATAATAATTAGATGAGTATTCTTCACAAATGTTTTCAAACTGTTGGCAGTTTTGTTACACCATTTACCATAAGACATAGGAGCAGAATTAGGCCATTTGGCCCATCGAGTCTGCTCTGCCATTCAATCATGGCTGATTTATTTTTCCCTCTAAACCCCATTCTCTGGCCTTCTCCCTGTAATCTTTGACGCCCTTGCTAATCCAGAACCTATCAACCTTCGCTTTAAATATACCCACTGACTTGGCCTCCACAGCCATCTGTGGCAGTGAATTCCACAGATTCACCACCCTCTGGCTGAAGAAATTCCTCCTCATTTCAGTTCTAAAGGGACATCCTTCTATTCTGAGGCTGTGCCCTCTGGTCCTAGACTCTTCCGCTACTGAAACATCCTCTCCACCTCCACTCTATCCAGGCTTTTCAATATTCGGTAGGTTTCAATCTTTCAGTACTTGCTGGAGTTCAGAAGGTTTCATCCTTCTAAACTCCAGCATGTACAGGTCCAGAGCCATCAAATGCTCCTCATATGTTAACCCTTTCATTCCTGGGATCATTCTTATGTACCTCCTCTGGACCCTTGCATATGGGGCCCAAAACTGCTCTCAATACTCCAAATGTGGTCTGACCAGTGCCTTATAAAGTCTCAGCATTACATCCTTGCTTTTATAGTCCCCTTGAAATGAATGCTAACATTGCATTTGCCTTCCTTACTACGTAATGAACCTGTGCTTTTGTTTGCAGAAGAATTGGTTTTCCAAATGATTAACCTGGGGTACAGCTGGCACAGCAAGGCCAGTGTTTGTTGTATATCTACAGCTTGCCCTTGAGACACCACCCTAAACTTGTCTGTGTGGTGTTGGTACCTCCACAGTCCTTTTGAACAGGAATTTAAAGGACTTGGATCTGGTGATGATGAAGGATCACTGATAAGTATCCAAGTCTGGATAGCAAGTGATTTACAGGCGACTTGGGAAATCATGACATTCCCATTCATCCCTTGCCGGTACTGTCATAGAAACTTTGAGCTGCTGCACTGCACTTGTGCGTTGTATACAGTCAGCTCAAAGTTCAGATTACTATAAACAGTCACTGTGGTGGACTCATTGAGCCCCTGTTGGTAAATTATTATAGTCACATGTACTGGGGCACAGTGAAAAACTTTTGTTTTGCATGCCATCCATATGAATCATTTCATTAGAACAGTGCATTGAGGTAGTACAAGGGAAAAGTAATAACAATGCAGAATAAAATGTTACAGCTACAGAGAAAGTGCAGGCAGACAATGAGGTGCAAGGGCCACGACGAGGTAGATTGTGAAGTCAAGAGTCCATCTGATCGTACTAGGACACTGTTCAATAGTCTTATAACAATGGGATAGAAACTGTCCTTGAACCTGGTGGGAGAGGGGGAGAAGAGAGCGTGGGTGTGGTGGGGTCTTTGATTACGCTGGCTGCTTTACTGAGGCAGCGGGAAGTGTGGACAGTCCATGGAGGGGAGGCTGGTTTCCGTGATGTGGACACAGCTCAGCACAACTCTGTGGTTTGTTGTGGTCTGGGCAGAGCAGTTGCCGTACGAAGCCGTGATACATCCAGATAGGATGCCTTCTATGGTGAGGGTTGATGGGGACATGCTGAATTTCTTTAGCCTCCTGAGGAAGTAGAGGCGCTGTGGCGCCTATGTGGTTGGACCAGGATGTTCACTCCAGTTCTGACACACGGACCCAAAACGTTAACTCTGTTTCTCTTTCCACGGGTGCTGCCTGACCTGCTGGGTGTTTCTGACATTCGCTGTCTGATTTCATCAGGCCCAAGAGCCTGTTCGCGTGGTGTGACAAAGGTCGGATATTGAAGCCTTGATCGTTTTGGAGTGCATAGTGGCCCCTCCTGGTCGTGGGCAAGTATACACCTCCCAGTGGAGTTTCTTCCTTGTTGGCTCAAGCTTATGCAGCAGCCAGCGCTTGTTTTGGTCTGTGGTCTTGATTTCTCGAGGCTGGTTTTGCGCACCTGAAGTCAGGTGTGGTGTCGCTTCACAAGTAGCAGTGCTGAAGCTTGCTCCAGAATTGTTGACTGCAGATTTCAGCATTGCTTCAAAGTAAAATCATAACCACAGCTTCAGCATGCAAGAGAAATTATAGCACTTTGCACTCATTCCACAGTTGTGCTGTAAATCCAGCCTTTGGAGAGTGTGATATCGGGCTTTTAAACTAACAAGCCAAAATTGTTACTACAAATTAAAATCTGCACAGGCCTGAAAGTGGCTGAGCTGCTGTAATGGGATTGTAGCCCATGGCCAGCTATTGATCTTCCAGTCTGATGTTTATTTTGCACAGCAGCTTGTTGCAAGTAAGTAGAACCACTTTCACATATTTTATGGCATTAGTGGCCTAAAGCGTGTGCATAATAGATGGATTCTCATTGATCCCAGTTATCTGGGCGACAGTTGTTCTACTTAGAGTTATACAGCACGGAAGTAGGTCCTCTGCCCCAACTCATCCATGCCAAACAGCTTGCCTATCTGAGCTTGCCCTATTTGCCAGTTTTTGTCCCATATCCCTCTAAACCTTTCCTATCCATGTACCTGTCTTTTAAGCATTGTAATTGTCCCTGCCTCAACCACTTCCTGTAGCACCTCATTCCATACATCCACCACCCTCTGTGTGGAAGAAGTTGTCCCTCGGGTCCCCTTTAAATCTCTCCCCCTCATCTTCAACTTATGCCCTCTAGTTTTAGACTCCCCTCCCCTGGGGGACAAAGACTTGTGACCCTCCACTTTATCTATTCCTCCCCCCTTCCTATGATTTTGTATATTTCTATAAGGTCACCCCTCGGGTTCCTAGACTCCAGGGAAAACAGTCCCAGCCTATCCAGTATCTCCTTATAACTCAAGCCCTCCAGTTCTGGTAACATCCTTATGAATCTTTTCTGCACCCTGTCCAGCTTAATGACATCCTTCCTGTAGCTGGGTCACCAGATCTGCACACAGTACTGCACAAAGTGTGATCTCACCCATGGCTTGTGTAGTTGTAACATGATATCCCAACTCTTGTACTCAATGCCCTGACCGATGAGGGCCTGGATTGGAGAGCATGTCTTGTGAGGATAGTTTGAGCGAGCTAGGACTTTTCTCTTTGGAGAGGAGGAGGAGGAGGATGAGAGGGGACTTTATCAAGGTGATATGAGGCATAGATCGAGTGGACAGTCAGAGACTTTTTCCCAGTGCAACAATGGCTAACATGAGGGGACATAATTTTAAGGTGATTGGAGGAAGGTATAAGCGGGATGTTAGGGGTAAGTTTTTTTTTTACACAGAGTGGTGGGTGTGTGGAACGCACTGCCTGCAGAGGTTGTGGGGCCAGATGCATCAGGGACGTTTAAGAGGCTCTTAGATAGACACATGAATGATAGAGAAATGGGGGGCTATGTGGGAGGGAAGGGTTAGATAGATCTTAGAGCAGGATAAAATGCCAGCACAATATTGTGGGCTGAAGGGCCTGTACTGTGCTGTAGTGTTTTATGCCAAATTCCACCTTCACCACCCTGTCTATCTGCATCACCACTTCTAGGGAACCATGTACTTATACTCCTGGGTGTCTCTGCTCTGCAACACTCTCTAGAGCGCGGCCATTCACTGCATAAGTCCTGACCTGGTTTGATTTCCCAAAATTCATCACTTTGCACTTGCCCAAGTTAAGTTCCATCTGTCATTCATTGGCCCACCTTTATTTTGGGAACTTGGAGTCGTAGAGCACGGAAACAGCTGACCAAGACACCAATCCATATGGCCCATGGGACTAGCTTAAATGGCTATCTTGGCCCATATCCCTCTAAACCTTTCCTATCCATGTGCCTTTTTAAATGTTGTCAATGTACCTGCCTCAACCACTTGCTTTGGCAGCTCGTTCCATATACTGACCACCCTCTGGGTGGAAAAAGTTACCCCTCAGATTCGTATTAAATCTCTCCCCTCTCATCTTAAACCTGTGCCCTCTAGTTCATGATTCCCCAACCCTGGGGAAAAGACTGAGTGCATTCCCCCTATCAATGCCCCTCGTGATTTTATACACGTCTGTAAGGTCACCCCTCAGTCTCCTGCGCTCCAATGAATGAAGTCCCTGCCTGCTCAACCTCTCTCCATAACTCAGCCCCTCGAGTCCCAGAAACATCCTCTTAAATCTCCTCTGCATTCTTTCTAGCTTCTTGTCAGCTGACTGTGGGCCTCAATATTTCAGTTTTGGTTTCCTCCCTTTTTTTTTGAAGGTACTGATTCCCATAGTACAGTATCACTAAAACTTTGTGTAGCTTGTTTAAAGAACGTCTCCATCAGTGTGTTGGTTTTCCACTGTGGTGTCTTCCACTAGGAGATCAGAACAAAGTTTAATCCTGTCCATGAATGCTCGGCAGGTCAGGACAGAATTCTGACTGACAATTACTGACCCGTGATGTTAAGTGTTTCACTCGCTGCTGACTCTAACCTGCTGAATAGCTCCAGTACTTTCAGTCTTTACATCAGATCTGCAGCGACTTCCTTTTTGCAAATTCTGTCCAAGAGCACGTTTTCCCCTAACCCTGTCCCACTTACCCATCATTGCTGCACTTGCTGAATTACCTTGAATTTGATTATTTTACCCATGTCTAAATGTGCTGAACCTAAATCCCCTTTCCTAACATGTGAAATCGAAGCAGGAGTAGTCTTCTGACCCTGCCCTACCAGTCTGTAAGACCATGTCTGATCCTTTACCTCAGTGTCGCCTTCCTATGTTAGCTACATATCTTATTATTGCCTGAATAGTTAAACATCTGTCGATCTGTCTTGAATATAGACAGTAACTGAGATGCTGTATCTTGGGTAGAGCACTCCAAAATTCAATACCCTCCTGAGCAAGGAAACTTCTCATCTGCCCCGAATGGCTGAGCCCCTATTTCAGGACTGTGACCCCGACTTCTAGATCCCTCAGCCTGTGAGGACATCAACTCTGCATCAACCCTGTCAGGCACTGTAAGAATTTTGTATATTGCAGTGAGATTACCCCTCATTTTCTGAACTCGCAAATGCAAGCCCAGTCTGTTTTAATCTCAGGAATTATCTGCTGAGCCTTCTCTGCACAATGTCTCATCAGGGCCTTGTGTAATTGTCTACTCTTGTACTCACCCTCTTGCAGTAAAGGCCAACATATTTGCATTCCTAGTTGCCTGCAACACAAATATGTCAATTTCCCGTGATTCATGTACAATGACGCCCAAGTCCCTCCAAAACCATCTGATAAATAGTTGGCCTTCTGCTTTCCTCTGTGAAACTGAACAATCTTGCATTTTTCTACATTATATTTTATCTGCCATGTCCTTGCCCATTCACTTAACCTGTTCTCGCTCCCCTGATGTCTTACTGTATCCTTCTCTCAGCCCACACTACCACTGAGCATGGTATTGTTACACTCACCTGGTCCTCTTATCCAAAACAAAGATTGTGAACAGCTGGGACCCATCTTTACTTCTCGTTGTCTTGGCAAAGCAGCCAGCATAATCAAAGACCCCACCCACCCAGGACATTCTCTCTTCTCTCCTCATCCATCGGGTAGAAGATACAGGAGCCTGAGGGCATGTACCACTAGACTCAAGGACAGCTTCTACCCCACTGTGATAAGACTATTGAACGGTTCCCTTATACGATGAGATGGACTATGACTTCACGATCTACCTTGTTGTGACCTTTCACCTTATTGCACTGCACTTTCTCTGTAGCTGTGACGCTTTACTCTACTGTTAATGTTTTTACCTGTACTACCTCAATGCACTGTGTAATGAATTGATCTGTATGATCGGTATGCAAGACAAGTTTTTCCACTGTACCTCGGTACAAGTGACAATAATAAACCAATACCAACTCCAATGTGTCACACCGTCCCAACCTGACAATGATTTCTGCTGTTTTCTTTCCATTAATCAATCTACCTACTGCTTTTCTTGGCAATATTATGTCTTTTCCTTTGATATAACGTGATTGCTGTTGGACAGGTTTACCCGTTGGATTTTTTTTTACTCATAGAGTGGTACAGTACAAATGAGCCCACCTCGTCTACGCTGACCTTAATGCATATCTCCTCTGATGCCTGTTACACATTTTAATTGTATCTGCCTCTGGCAAGTTGTTCCAGATAACTACCACCCTCTATGTGGGGAAAAAAACTTGCCCTTCAGATCTCCTTTTAATTTCTGCCCTCCCCTTAAACCAGTGCTGTCTATTTTTAGACGCTCCTTCCCTGGGAGAAAGACTCTATCTTTCCTACCAATGCCCCTCGTCACTTTTAAACTTCAGTAAGGTCACCCCTTGGCCTCTTCCATTCCACTGAGAACAAACCCAGCCTATCCAGTCTCCTTATAACCACAGCCCTCCATTCCAGGTAACATCCTGGCGAACCTCTTCTGCACTCTCCCTATTGCTACCACCTCCTTCCTATAGTGTGGCAATCAGAACCAGTATACAGTAACCCAAGTGTGGTCTAACCAATGTTTTGTACAGCTGCAGCCTGTCTCTTTTACTTGTAAACTAATGTATAAGTTCTTGAAATGCTAGAATTGTCTCATACCGGATAATAGTTTCTGAATCCTCCACAGCCAACTCTCACCTTGTACCATTTCTACTTTGCTCCATTGAATCTAAGACCCTTTCCAACTGATTATTGTCGCCTAAAAGATTAAAATAGCCTGTCCTTGAAGGGTCTCGACCTGAAGCATCAATTATCCATTTTCCGCTGTAGATGCTGCCTGACCCGCTAAGTTCCTCCAGCATCTCGTGTGTTGCTCCAGATTCCAGCATCTGTAGTCTCTTGTGTCATTTATCCTTTTATTGGTTCTTCAACATGACAAGCTGGAAAACCATCTCCTACACAATTTGGAAGTGTGTCCTTAATACTATTACTACTAATGTGGTTTGCCCAGCCTACAAGTAGGTCAAGGTCCCAGCAGACACTGTTACATGCACCTCGAATTGTCTGATGTATACTATGCCCTACATTACTGGCCTGGTACACTTCAGGATGCTGTGTTCTCAGCCAGACCCACAGATTTAGTTCCCCAGGTGCCATACCTTTGTACAACATGACTTCAATTAACCAATTCTAGCTGGTTAGCCAATTATCTGGAGAATAAAGATATTTGCTAACCATTTTAGATCACTGCAATTTATAACTACAAGGTTGAGCAGTGGTGGGCACTGCTGTTTCACAGGTTTGATTCTGACCTAGATTGCTGTTTGTGTGGAGTTTGCACACTCTCCTGGGTGCTCTGATTTCCTCCCACGTCTCAAAGATGTGATGGTTGGTGGGTTAATTAGCCACCATAAATTGCCCCCAATGTAGGTGGGTGGTAGGAAAATTTGGGGGAGTTGATGGGCATGTAAGGGGTAAAAATGGGATCAGTGTAAGTAGATACTTGGTCAGCACAGACTCGAAGGACTGTTCCTGTGTGGTGTGACTCTGTGACTAACAGAATTTAACTGTAAACTTAAAAGAAAATCGATCCCTTGTCACCAAATTTTTGTAGCATGTCTTCCCTGCTCTTTCTAAACTCTGGGTTGGGGTGTATAACTCATACCATTTTTAAAAACATGGGGCCACAGTTCCCCACACACCTCGCTGACCTCCGCTATTTCCACAGCCCTCCTATTTGTGTTCCAAGAATCTGGCCTCTCGAAGTCCCTGTTTCTATAGTCCCACCGTTGGTGACTATGTCTTCAGGTGTCGAGGCTCAAAGCTCTGAAATTCCCTTCCAAAAATCAGTTGCCTTTAAACATAGCTCTTCAAACAAATTTTCAGTCGCGTCCTAATACCTCACAGGGTTAACCTGTTAAATTAGAATTGTGACTGCACAGAAGGGGCCCATTTAGTCTATGCCACCTCTTAGTAAGGCAGTTTTGTCAAGCCAATGCTTAGCTTTGTCCCTAGGTTATCTAATTTACTTTTAGAAACCCTGACTGTATGTCCACCAAACCTACATACAGTGAAAGTGCGAGGAAATCCTTTTAAATCCATTTTAAAGAAGTTTTCCCTAGACCTTGAACCAATGGGAACTAATTCTGTCAGGATCTTTATCCCTAATAACCCTTCTGAGGTGTAATTGGGATGTTTTATTGTGTTGAAGGTGCTATGAAAGCCCAGGTTATTTGCTGTAGGTGGTTATTGGAAACCTTTTCTCCTACCTAGCTGAAATGAATGCTGCTACTAAACAGAGTACTTCCAGCATATGCTGTTTCAATGATGGTCATTGACTTTGGAAAGAGGGGTGGTGCACACGCTCCTGTTTACATCAATGATGCTGAGGTCAAGGGGGTTGAGAGCTTCAAGTGAACATTGGACACAGGGAGAACATGCAAACTTCACACAGACTGCACCAGAGGTCAGGATTGAACCTAGGTCACAGTAGTACAACTAGCTGTGTGACTGTGCTGCCCATAGTCACTGTCTATGGTTAGGAATCACCTCTGTACTGCCCTGGGATGACACGTCGAAGCGCAAGTGGGGCCTGGAGGATGGGAGGTACCTACCTGGAATTATAACAGTGATTCAGCCAGTTTATTTGTTCCTGTTGGTTATGACTGGACATCTTTCTTTCTCCACTCAGTGCACGCAGCTGTGATCGCTATTAACGAGGCTATCGATCGAGGGCTCATGGAGCAAACCCTGCTGGCCCTGCACAATCCAAATGCCATGCTGGTGAATGTCGTTGACAGTCTTGCCCCAGTTTACCAGGAAATGCTCTACCAAGCTAAGAGCGAGAAGGCAGCCAATGCCAGAAACCGAATCGATGTGAGTAATGCTCAATAAAACCAAGACTAATGTGATTTCTGTTTGCTTCCAGATCTTCTCCAGCAGAGGGCAGGCTGGAGCCGCTCCCCATGGTGTTAGCTGTGGCTCTCTCATTGTGTCCCATTCAACCCAGTACATTGGTGCCTCAGCTTAACTCAGTGAGATCTTCTCTTGCTTCTGGATCGAAAAGTTGCCTGCTCTCTGTTTTATCTTGCTTTCTCTATCCCTTTGCACTCACTCACTTGCTTGGTCCGTTCCACTGGACCCCTAGCCTGCCATTCCAGTGCAGCACTGACGACGTGCTACCTTGTCAGAGGTGCTGACTAAACAGGTGGTTTGGGTGGATATCAGCACTGGAGGGAGAAGGCTTTGACTCAATATTGTTCATCTCAATGGGCTGATACTTCTGCAGATTGGCTGCTCTGTTAGTGGCAACAATTTTAATTAGTTTGGCACAACACGGTGGGCCGAAGGGCCTGTTCCTGTGCTGTACTACTCTATGTTCTTAATTCACAAAGTGATTCATTCTGACAGACCTTTTGATGCAATAAGATGGTGTATGAGACTAATGTTTGAGGAATCTAGATGTCTGTTTTGTCTGTCACTCTTTCTTCCCATTTATTTTTTTTCTGCCCCACTCGTCCAACTTCTTTGCCCTCTCAGTAGGTGGGTTAATTTTGTTCCGGTGGTACCCTTTTGGCTTTGAAATCTGACTCCCATTGTGTGCACTCCTCCTGGCTTGCCCCTGACCCCCATTGGTGTTAATGTATTGGTTTATTATTGTCACTTGTACCGAGGTACAGTGAAAAACTTGTATGCCGATTGTACAGGTCAATTTATTACACAGTGCAGTTACATTGAGTCAGTACAGGGTGCATTGATGCAGTACAGGTAACAACAATAACAGTACGGAGTAAAGTGTCACAGCTACAGAGAGAGTGCAGTAAGGTGCAAGGTCACAACAAGGTAGATCGTGAGGTCAGAGTCCATCTCATCATATAAGGGAGCTATTCAATAGTCTTATCACAGTGGGGTAGAAGCTGTCCTTAAGCCTGGTGGTACGTGATGACCCGGGTGGGGTCTTTGATTATGCTGGCTGCTTCACGAAGGCAGCGAGAGGTATAGACATAGTCCAAGGAGGGGAGGCTGGTGTCTATGACGCACTAAGCTGTGTCCACAACTCTCTGCAGTTTCTTGCGGTTCTGGGTAGAGCAGTTGCTGTACCAAGCCGTGATGCATCCAGCTAGGATGCTTCCTATGGTGCATTGATGGTGAGTGTCAAAGGGGACATACTGAATTTCTTTAGCCTCCTGTGGAAGTAGAGGCGCTGGTGAGCTTTCTTGGCCGTGGCATCTATCTGATTTGACCAGAACAGGCTATTGGTGATGTTCACTCCCAGGAACTTGAAGCTCTCAACCCTCTCAACCTCAATGTGTGCGCTCTTACTGGCTTGCCCCCAACCCCCATTGGTGTTAATGTGTTCACTCTTACTGGCTTGCCCTTCTGTTTATCCTTCAGTATAAACCGGAGCTGTCCGAAGGGAAGGATGTGTACGAGGAACTCTTGACTCAAGCTGAAATTCAAGGCAACGTTAACAAGGTTAATGGTAAGGACGGCGCTGCTTCTGCCTGGCAGATGCGAGGAAGAAAGTTTTTGTGCAGAAAGTGGTGATGATCAGGAACTGTCTGCCTGCAAGACTCGATTGGGGTTTCAAAGGCGGAATTGGATAGGCATTTGTGGAAAAAATGTTTAATGGGTCTAGTAGAAGGCTGGAATGGACTACTTTAGAGAGGGCTCGAGCTGGCGAATAGCTACCTCCTGTGAATTATGATTCTATAATATTTATGTTGCTTGGAAGCATAATTAATAAGGGGCAATTTAAAACTTAAAGAAGGTAGGTTTTACCATCCGTTGACTTCATTGGAAAGTAAAATCTGAGAGTGCAAAACTGTATTCTACCCGAGCTGCCAATTACCCAACAGATGGATTCACTTAAACTTGCCTTCGGCATGTTAAATGGACCTACAATTTCTAAAACTGCGGGCCAAGGTAATGGAAGGAAACTGCACGGTGTGAGGTTTCACAGAGTCTAACAAACTGGCCATTGATAGTCTTTGAGTGACTTGCATGCATGTGTGGCTGAGGAGACAATTGTTTGAGAGGTGAGGTCGAGCTTGAGACTCCCTCTTTCTCAAATGGCGAGCTTAAAGTGCGCACTGCAATCGAGGCTCGTTTCAGAGCTGCTGCTCCCTTCAAATGCAGTCTTGTGGAGTGCATCTGATCCCTATGTGTGTCATGATTGAGATTTGTATCGACCCTGGGATTTACTGAAAGGGGTCCCAACCATTCCCACATTCTTGTGATGCAGAAAATTAAGTCTTATTTTACTCAGTGTAGATTAAACAACCACTTCTGTCATGCCAACATTTATCTCTCTACCAGCTCAAAAAAGGAGTTGCCTGGTTATTATTTTGTTTGTGGGAGTTTGCTGTGTGCAAATTGCCTTGTGTGTTTCTGACACTAAAATTGTGTCTACTCCAAAATGCTTAATTGTCTGAGAAGCACTTTGGAATGTCAATGAAATACATTGTAGAATCGCAAGGGACATAAGGCACTGCAGATACTGGAATCTGGGACAAAATAGACTGCTGGAAGAACTCAGTGGGTCGAGCAGCATCTGTAGAGGCAAAGGGATGGTTGAGACCCTATGTCACGTCCTGATTGCAGGGTCCCGACCTGAAACATTGACCATCCCTCTACCTCCACTACTGCTGCTTGACCCGCTGTAGAACTGCAAGAATTTTGTTAATATTTAATATAATTTGTCACATGCACAGGCACGGTAGTGTAGTGGTTAGCATAATGCTATCACAGCGCCAGTGACCCAGGTTCAATTCCGGCTGCTGTAAGGAGTTTGTACATTCTCCCCGTGACTGCATGGGTTTCCTCCGGGTGCTCCGGTTTCCTCCCACATTCCAAAGGCGTACGGGTTAGAAAGTTGTGGGCGTGCTATGTTGGCGCCAGAAGCGTTGGCGACACTGCGGGCTGCCCCAGAACACTCTATGCAAAAAATGTATTTCACTGTGTGTTTTGATGTACGTGTAACTAATAAAGTTATCAAAACAGTCATGGGGAGAACGTACAAACTCCTTACAGACGGCGGCAGAATTGAACCCGGGTTGTTGGCGCTGTAATAGTGTTATGCTAACCACTACACTACCGTGCCACCCCTGTATATTTTGTTCTGTATATTTTTATGCTCCCTGACTGAGCTAAAAGAAATAAATTATCTACATGCGTCGTCTTGGTACCTAATATCCTCCAAAACAACAGTCTGCTTCCCTTCACATGTATTGACTTTGTTCTATTTCATTATGGGTGTTTAATTGTCAAGGCTGAGTTTGATTAAATTTTGTACCTTAAGGGAATCTGGGGGGGATATAAGGATCGGTGGAAACTGGCGTTGAGATAAAGGATCTGGTGTGGACGATGAATAGCAGAGCAGGCTCAAGGGGCTATGCGTACTCTTATTTATGTTTGTTATGCCACTAACCTGCCCCATGCCCTGTAATGTGTGACTCTCGCCTTCTCAGTGCAAGCTGCCCTGGAGTACGTGGATGAGGCACTGGAGAGAAGAGATGCACAGGCTCTGTACTTGGCTCTGCAGAGTCCGGCTTTGAGTCTACACGAGGTTAACCGGGAAAACACGGAGTGGTACATGGATCAGCTCATCGTCGATCGCGAGCAGAAAGCACTGGTATTAAATGTTGCTTTTTATTCATGTATTTGCCTTTTCCTTATTTTTCTTGAACAGTGACACATGAGTGCTTTCTGCCTCTTCTCTCCACTACTAGACTTGATTATGCCCAGGCCGGACACAGAAATGCAGGCAAAAGCCAGTTGTGTTTACTCTCCATGTGAGCGAATCACATTTGTCTTCACTGGGGAGGATGTATCAGTCTGCTGACAGCATCCTCCCTTCTCAATGCCACTTTCTATAAGATACACGTATGCATGGACACAATGCATGCATGCAAGACTGTTTTCGTGGTTCAACCTCCATGGCCCTAACAGTATATTCATAGAGTTGTACAGCACAGTAACGAGCCATTTGACCCACCATGTCCATTGTGGGTAGTTGGTAATTGGTTTATTATTGTCACCTGTACCAAGATACAGTGAAAAGCTTTGTTTGCATGCCATCCAGACAGACCATTCCATACATAGTGCACAAAATAATGCAGAGAAAGTATAGTGCATTAGACTAAAGTTCAAAGGCCACAACAAGGTAGATTGGGAGATCAAGAGTTCAGCTTTAGTGTAAAAGAGGTCCATTCAGGAATCTTGTAGCAGTGGGATAGAAGCTGTCCTTGAGCCAGGTGGTATGTTGACAAGTTTTTGTATCTTCTGCCCAGCGGGAGAGAGGACAAGAGAGAATGACCAGGTGGCGAGGGGTATTTGATTATGTTGGCTGCTTTCCTGAGGGAGTGGAAAGTGTAGACAGACCCAGTGGAGGGAGGCTGGTTTGTGTGATGGACTGGGCTGTGTCCACAACTCTGCATTTTCTTGCGTTTTTGACATGCCGACATCTGTACTTGATGAACTAACAAACAATAGGTTAGAGTCATCTAATTATTGGCTCTCCTGCCTGTGGAAATAGAGGAAATAGGAAGAGCCTATCTATTGCCAAAGCATTGCTAATGGTAAATATTTTAAAATCTTTCTCTGTTGTATGTTAAGAATCAAATTCTGGATAGTTGAGGAAGGTCGTGTCTCATGGTAAGGGCATAGGTTTAAGGTGAGAGGAAGGAGTTTTGAAGGGGATTTGAGGCGAAACCTTTTTTCACAGAGTGGTTGATATCTGGAATGTGCTGCCAGAGGAAGTGTTGGAATCAGATACAATAGCAACGTTTTAGGGACATTTAGACAGGTAAGGCATACAGTCGTAGTGAGGGTAAATGGGATTAGTGTAGATGAGTAAGGTCGGTTTGACATGGTGGACCCAAGAGCCTGTGCTGTACAATTGTAAGACTCTGGATCCCAATTGAAATCTTGATTTTCTATGATTTTTGCTTTAGAATGATCTTATATTTTATCAAAGGCAGAAATATTTTGTCATAGACACAAATAAGCTGAATGCTCTGTAGTTAGCTCCCCTTTTCAATGGATACTGTTTTGCTGTGGAGTGCATTTGGCAGTCATTAGATCCCCGGTCTGTGATGATTTTCAGGCTCTTGCCACTCCCTTGATCCCAGTGTGTGGATGTACCTGTTGGACGCTGGCACTTTGCCTTCCTTCAGCCTTACCCACTCAGGTGTAGAATTGTACAGCACAGAAACGGGCCCATCAGCCTGAAGTGTCCCTGCTGACCCATCCATATTAATCCCATTTACCAAGTAGCCATCCATGCCTGGGTGATTCAATTGCTCTTGTAGTTAATCAATTGTTGCGTGAGTTTCTGCCTCGCCCACTGCCTCAGGCAGTGTGTCCCAGATTCCAAACGTCCTCTGGTGAAAAGGTTCTTCCTCAGATCCCCTTTAAACCTGTGCCCTCTATTTTCGATACTTCTGCAATGGGGAGTATTTCATGATGCCCCTGACTTGTGGTTTGTAGATGTTCAAAAGGCTGAGGTGGTGACCACCTCAAACCTTGCCCACTGTCTTAAATATCTAACTTCAACTACTCTCTGGGTGGGGGGAGAAAAATTTCTCTCCTCTTACTCCACCTTAAATCTATGCCCTTTTGGTCTTTGACACCTTTACTGTGGGGGAAAGTTTTGTACTATCTATGCCACACCCCTTGATTTGTAAACCTCTGTCAGGTCGCCCCTCAGACTCCTCTGCCCCAAGGAAAACAAATCCATTCCTTCGTTAAAGGCGGCAATGGGAATCTTACTTTTGTTATTTGCAGATTGGCAGTAGGCTATTCAGGGCTTCAGTGAACCTTTTACACTTAATTTAAGGGCAATGTGAGGGGCAAGTGTTTTACGCAGAGCGGTAGGTGCCTGGGATGGGTTACCAGGGGTAGCAGTGGAAGCAGGCAGTTTGGTGGAGTTTAAGAGGCTTTGAGATATGGAGGGATATGGATGATACAGAGGAAGAGGACATTTAATATAACTGTTATCATGATCGGCACAACATTGTGGGCTGAATGGCCTGTCCAGTGCTGTACTGTTCTATGTTCTAATTTTTTTTTAACTGAAATGTGTTTTATTTTACCTCCAACAATCTCTTTATTTTTTAAATGGGGTAGCCAGAGGGTAAAATAACTGCCATCCTCTGCCTCAGCTTCGGAAAAAAGTTTTACTCTATTCATTTCTGCAGGGCATGTGGGCATAACTGACAGGGCCAACACTTGATACTGATCCCAGGTTAGCCCTGAGCTTAGTGGTCTGCTCCTGAAATGCAGTTTGCTGGTCCATTTCAGAGGGGGGCTAAGAGCTGGACACATCGCTGTGGCTCACAGGTCACTTGCAGACTAGATTGAGCATAGATGACAGATCTTTCTTCCCAGAAGGACATTGATGACCCAGATGGATTTTTACAGTCTGGTTGTTCTGTGGCCATCATTATTTTTTTATTCCAGATCTATTTTACTACCTGAATTTAAATACCCCAGCTGTAAGGTTTGATGGAGGTGTTCACAATCCTGAGGGGAGAAAAATCTTTCCACTGGTAGGAGAGGTAGTGATTAGGCAATGAAATAACCAGAGGGGGGGAGATGAACAGTGTAATTTTCTGTAGCATGTTATGATCTGGAATGTGTTGTCGGAAAGGGTGGGGGAAGAAGATTCAACAGGAATTTTCTCAAGGGAATTGGATTAATGCATGAAGTAGGAACATTTTTTAAGGCTGTGGGGAAAGAGCAGGGGAGTGGGACTAATTGGAGAGCACTCTGAGGTATAATTTACATTTAAAGTACTTGATATTTTCTGACATGGCCCATAGGGAGCACATCCTATTGGGGGAAAATTCTAATTCTATCAGAGATATTTGGATTATGGGTTGAACCCAAATTGTGATCGCAAGTGTCAGGGTGTTAAACTGAACAGTGATAATTGACACCTAAATGAGTCTGAATCTATATTTAAATTGTATAAGGCTGCCGTTGTGAAGACTGTCCTATGTCACAGTATTCTGTTGTGGCTTGTGTGCGGTCCACAAATTATAACCAGAGCAGGGACGAACCTTGGGACGCAGCAGGGGTTACCTCTGGTGCTGCACCATTCTCTGAGTCTGGTGTGGCAATTTGTCCATTGCTAGTCCAGATGAAGGGTCTCGACGTGAAATGTCGACTGTCCCTTTCTTGCCATAGATGCTTCCTGACCTGATTTCCTCCAGCATTTTGTGTGAAAGCAAAGTGTTGTAAATTCCGCTAACCTGTGAAACTTTTACTTTACTGTCACTATCCCAAAGGGTGGCCACAGAAGTGGAGTCGGCCAGCCACCTGCAGGCCTCCCATGCTGTATACACCCTTGCTCGTCTTGAGTCCCTCTCTCCTGTTGTGTGCTGATGGTGTTCACTGCTGTTCTGCCCTCAGGAGCTGGGGATGATGGACCCGCTGGAGAAGGAAGAACTCCAGGCTGCTGTTCATGCAGCCAATGAAAACGCCAGTGTCCACCTGTGCAGTGAGTAGGAAAGCTTCAAGACTTACAAAGCCATAGTACGCCTGGCATGCTTTTCCCCAGCCTTGTTGTCACGTGAGGCAATAGTGTCAGAGACATAGTCGTGCAGAATGAAAACGAGTCTTTCGACCTGCCAAGTCTGCACCAACCTTCAAACACGCACTTATATTAATCCTACGTTAATTCTATTTTACTCTCCACGTTCCTAACGACTCTGCCAGATTCTATCACTCACCTACGTGCTAGGGACCATTTTACAGTCGTCAGTTAATCAAACTTGCACGCCTTTTGGGTTGTGGGAGGAAACAGGAGCACCCAGGAGGAAACCCACGTGGTCCCAGGGATAACGTGCAAACTCCACACACAGACAGCCCTGAAATTCAGGATAGAACCCGGGTCACTGGAGCTGTGAAGCAGCAGATCTAGCGGTGTCACCGTGCTGTTCTGTTGACCGAGGTGTTGGTTGTGGCTCAGTGAGAAGCATGCCTGCCTCGCTTCAGTCGGCCAGTGCGTCTGAGATCCGCTTCAGTGTCTGGAGCACATCTGGACTGACCTGCTGTAGGACTGGGGAAAGTGCTCCATTAACACAGGTGCCCTGACAATGAGACATTAATCTGATCCAGTTTTCCCCCTCTTGTGTTTCGTGGGAACCAGTCCACAGAATGCACTCTCCATTGTCTGGATTAAAGTTGCCCCTCGACTAGCTCATTATAGACAGTGGAGTTGGCTGAACCTGGCTCCTTTTCAACTTTTTTTTCCTTCTTCCCCAGAAGCTATGTGTGTTATGGGGAAACTAGACAGTGCTCCTCCATAGAACCATAGAAAACAACAGCACAGAAAACAGGCCATTCGGCCCTTCTAGTCTGTGCCGAAATGTTATTCTGCTAGTCCCATTTACCTGCCCCCAGCTCATACCCCTCCAGACCTCTCCTGTCCATGTGTCTATCCAATTTACTCTTAAAAGTTAAGAGCGAGCCTGCATTTACCACATCAGATGGCAGCCCATTCCACACTCCCACCACTCTTTAGGTGAAGAAGTTCCCTCTAATGTTCCCCCTAAACCTTTCCCCTTTCACCCTAAAGCCATGTCCTGTCGTACTTATCTCTCCTAATCTAGGTGGAAAGAGCCTACTTGCATTCACTGTCTATGCCCCTCATCATTTTGTAAACCTCTATCATATCTCCCCTCATTCTTCTCTGCTCCAAGGAATAAAGTCCTAACATGCTCAATCTTTCCCTGTAACTCAACTCCTGAAGACCCGGGAACATTCTAGTAAATCTCCTCTGCACTCTTTCAATCTTACTGACATCCTTCCTGTAGTTCGGTGACCAGAACTGCACACAATATTCCAAATTTGGTCTCACCAATAACTTATACAACCTCACCAAAACATTCCAACTTCTAGACTCAATACTTTGATTTATAAATGCCAGGATGCCAAAAGCCTTTTTTTACGACCCTGTCTACCTGTGACTCTACTTTCAGGGAATTATGTATCTGGACTCCCAGATTCCTTTGTTGCTCTGCACTCTTCAGTGCCCCACCATTTACTGTGTATGTCCTCCCTTGATTTCTCCTTCTAAAATGCAACACCTCACACTTGTCTGCATTAAATTCCATCTGCCATTTTCTGGACCATTTTTCCATTTGGTCCAGATCCCTCTGCAACCTTTGAAAGCCTCCCTCACTGTCCACTACGCCTCCAATCTTAGTGTCATCAGCAAACTTGCTGATCCAATTTACCACATTATCATCTAGATCATTGATATGGACAACAAACAACAATGGTCCCAGCACAGATCCCTGAGGCACACCACTAGTCACAGGCCTCCAGTCTGAGAAACAACCATCCACAACCACTCTCTGTCTTCTCCCACACAGCCAATTTCGAATCCTCATCAATGGTTTCCCTGTGCTTTTCGGGAGGACTAAACTAGCAATGCAAAGGGGTGGGAACCACAAAAAGGAATCTAGGGATGAGAGGGATTAGAAAAGTAGAAAGCAAAATAAACAGACTGCAGAAACAAAGGCAGGCAGCGGTGGGGGGGGGGAGAAATTTAATTAATCAAAGTGGTTGCAGCATACACAAGGTAGATGAATTAATGATGCAGATTGGAAATAAATGGGTATGATCTACTTGTCATTACTGAAATGAGGTTGTAGGATGACCAAAGCTCAGAGCTGAATGTTCAAGGACATTTAGCAAGGACAAGAGAGAGGACGAAGGTGTGGTGTAGCACTATTAATACAGGGGGAGATCAGCACAGTGCTGAGAAATGATCTTGGATCATCAGACCCTGATGTACAATTAAAATCATTGAGGAGGGTTTTAACTGGATTGCTGGGGTGGAAACCACACTCCAGGCCTAATAGGAGCCAGGTCTGACCAACTGGGATATTTACAATGCTAGTTGAGAGGCAGATCTCATCCACAACGCTGGGGAGAACTTTTCCTGTGGGATGGTGCTCACAGAACACCCAATATGGTCAGGCTAAGAAACAAAAAATGGGAGAAAACATGGTGTAAGTTATTTATGGCCACTGAATGGTAGTCGTAATATTGAACACAGCATAAATCAGGCAGAGGTGTACACAACGTGGGTGATGTAGTAATCATCGAGGACTTTAATCTGCATATAGATTGAACAAGTCAAATTTAGTAATAATAAGGTGGGGGAGGAATTTGTGAAATAGATACAAGATTGATATGTTGAGGAACTAACCAGGAAAAGACTACTTTGGATCATGTTTTCTGAAAGGGTTAATTGAGGATCTTGTGACAGGTCTTCAGGGAAGTGTGATCATAATATTATAGAATAACATGATGGAAAGGCTGTGACTTGTGGGCTACCGCAGGGGTCTATGCTTTTGCCGCAGCTATTCACTATCCATATCAATGATTTGGCTGACAGGGCTAAATGTGATATAAAACCTGGTGCGACTATGATTAGGAAGGAGGATGTAACGAGGCTTCAGGTGGACACGGCAAACCTAAGTGAGTGGTGGAGAATGTGGCAGATGGAATATAACGTGGGACAATGTGAGGTCATCCACTTTGGTGCTTAAAAGGGAAAAGCAGGGCATTTTTGTAATGGTTAGAGATTGGGTAGTGTTGATGTTCAAGGGGACCTTTTTGTGTGCTTGTCCACAAGTCACTAAAAGCAGATGCAACATATGATTAGGAAGATGGTTTGGTATGTTGGCCTTTATTACAAGAGGAAGGAAGTCTCGCTGTAGTTGTTCGGGGCCTCAGTGAGAGCACGCATGGAGTAGTTGGTGTCCTTGCTACAGAAGCCATGGAGTGCAGTGAAAATTCACATGACTGGCTGTAGGGATGGCAGGTTGCCCTATGAGGAGAGATTGAGTAGATAGGGGCTGTATTTTCTAGAGGTTAGAAGAAAAAGGAGAGCTCTCTTTGAAACTATATTAAAAAATGTAGTGTTTGACAGGCTGGATGCAAGGAGGATGTTCCTCTCACTGAGGAGTTCAGGACTAGGGGCCGCACAATCTCAGAAAAGGAAGTGGTTTGTTCAGGACTGAACTGAGAAGAAATTTCTTCGCTCAGGTGGCAAATTTTTGAAATTCTCTACCCTGGGGGGTAGTGGAAACTCGTTTGAGATGTTCTTTCAAAAACGGAGATCCATAGATTACTCAATATGAAGGCGCTGGAGGGATGTAGGGATCATGCAGGAAAATGGGGCTGAGGTAGAAGATTGGCCATGACCTTGATGAATAGCAGAGCAGGCAGAGGATGGCCGACTCCTGGTTATGTTCTTATTAACATGTAGCTACAGATTAGGAGGAAGCAGAATCTGGTTCAGCTGTGATGTCTTCCACAGTCGAATGATTTGCCTTCCAGGCTGTCCTGTTGTGAAGCCCATCGTCTCTGTGCTGACTGTTTCAACGCCCAGATCCTTGAAAGCTTACGGCATAGGAGGAGGCCATTCAACTCATAGTGTCCGTGCTGGTCGCAAAAGGTCTTTCTGGTCTGATATCACCTTCTGGCTCTGTCCCTCGCCCCCGTAACCCTCAAGTACTTTATAAAGATGTGGAGGGCTTCTGCTACTGCCACACTTTTTGGGCAATAGTTCCAGACCCACACCTCCAGCTGGGTGGAAAAAATATTTCCTCTGCTCCCCCACTAATCCTTCTGTCAGTAGCTTTAAATCTGTCACCTGTTGATGGCGTAGTGGTCAGCCTGCTGCCTCGCAGATCCAGGTTTAATCCTGAGCTCGGGAGCTGTCTGTGAGGTGTTTGCACGTTCTTCCTGTGACGCTGTGGATGCTTCAGTTTCCTTCCACGTACCAATGATGTGGTGGTAGGTTAATTGACTAGTGTTGATTGCCACTTCCAGTAGGTAAGTGCTTTTTATACAAAAAGAGTTGATGTTCAAGTGAGAGAGAATGTGTTGCAGGGCTGCTGGTGTGATAGGGAGAGGGGGAATGCGACTGATGGGATTGCTGGGGGTCTGACCTAATCAGCCAAATGGTGCCCTGCATCCTAATAAGTTAATAAATAGGTCCTTGCTATCTAGTCCCCTCATAATTTAGACCTCCTCTGTTCCAAAGAAAACAACACCAGCCTATCCAATCTTTCCTCTGAACTGAAAACTTCTAATCCAGGCAAATCCCTCACTAAATCTCCTCTGCACCCTCTCCAGTGCATCCTTCCTGTCATGTGGTGGCCAGGACTATACATGATACTTGAACTGTGGTCTAATTAGTGTTGCGATACAGAACCTCCCTATTCTAAGCTTTGGCTAATCAAAGAAAGAATCCCATGTGACTTTAAGCGCCTTATCTACCTGTTCAGCGTTCAGAGATCCTTTGGTAGATGCACCAAGGTCTCTCTGTTCCTCACTACTTTGTAGGGTGTATTTGTGCATTTGCCGTCCAATAATTTGCCAACACTAGCAGGAAAGTAATTACTTGGTAAGCACTCCTCTGGCTCCACTCCATAGCCAGGGAGCGTTGAAAAATAACAGCTACCATCTTTGCAATTTACTCCTTGCTTCTCATAACAGCCAGGGATATATTTCATCTGGGCCTAATGATTTACCTACTTTCAAAGATGTTAAACCCTTAATACTTCTCTTGGTATGTTTACCCAATCCAATGTTTCACACCTTAGGTGACTCCTAGTAATTGAACGTGTCACCACAGAGTAATTTGTACTGTATTAAAGACAAATGGTTTGTCCTGCATAAACCAAAGTTTCTTTGGCTTTGCTCATGGTGTCCCAATCAATGCTTGCCATTCCCTGATCTGATTCACTGTTTGCCTGTCTGTGTGGTCAGTGATGCAGTCCGTGGCAAGGATCAACGCAGCTGTGCGCAAGGGGATCCCCGGTGAGACGGTGAAGGAACTGATGGACTCCAGTGCCAAGCTGCCAGACGTCTACCAATTTGCAGCGGAACTGTACCAGAGGGAGCTATCCGCTCTGCAGCGGCAGAAACCACAGGTGAGCAACCTCGGCCTGTTGTCCCACAGCAGTAATCACTGGTTCTGAAACATCCTTGAGCGATAGTCATATTTGTGAGGCAGCCAAAATGGCTTTCCTCCACTCCTGACTTCCATGAAGAGCAAAAGCAAGGCAGTTAATAATAAGTCCCTGTTTAGGTGTCGGCTGAACCACTGTGGCCATTTCTGGGGACCACACTCCAGGTTAGGTATCAAGGGTTTGAAGAGATTTATCACAGTGCTACCAGGATGTAGGGACTTCAGTTCCGTGGAGATGCTGGAGAATCTCTGGTCCTTCTCCTCACAGCAGAGGAGAACAAGACAAGATTTAATAATATGTTCAAGTTTACGAAGGGTTTTGAGAGAATAAATAAGGAAAAACTGTTTCCAGTGCATTGGTAACCGGGGGGCTCAGCTTGTAGTAACGGGCGAAAGAGCCACGAGAGTTATCGCTTGCTGCCCAGGCACACTTCAGAGCCACGTGTCGAGGGAATGGTCGTGATTTGGGACAAATGGTTGTGATTTATATTTTTAAAAAATGTTATCAATTAATTCTGGGAATGTCTGTTCCACTGACAAGGTCAGCATTTATTATTCTTCCCTCGTTGTCCCTTACACTGCAGCCTTGTGTTTGATGAGGGTGCGCAATCTTTGCACCATTCTGCTGCTTTGCGCTTGTATTATTGTTTTTGTACTTACCACGTACACTGTTTACTCTGTGAGCTTCATGCGTGCAAGGATTTTCATTCACGCTGGTGTACGAGGCAATAAATGAATCTGGCCACGGCGCTGTAGGCTACTGCAATCCAGTCAAGCTGAAGGAACAGCCAATAGATGACTCGGGTAGCATGGTGCACGGTTCTGAAGGGAAGCATGTTGGAAGCTGTGGGTTGCTGAAGCATGCTGGGCATACAGCTGCAGTGGTCATGTTGGTGGAACACACCCTGCCCACACTTTAATGCTTCAGGGACACAACAGTGCTAGGACCAGACTTCAGTCAATAGCCTTTGCTGCTTTAGCATTATGGTACCTGCTTGATGCAAGTGAACTTGCTGCGGTCTGCAGAGTGCAGGAGGTGAGTTGCCATTCTTGCTGTGTGGTCAATACTTTTGCCTTGTGGGTGGGAGGCTAGCAGGGCTGCTGTTGTCAGTGTGGTTCAGTTGATGTGTTGTCATTGTCTCACTAGTTGGGTAATTTTGAGAGTAGTTTTATTAATCTTTTCATACCATCTCTGTTGGGGGGAGAGAGATTTTCTACTGCATCTTTGGTGAGCTCGAGGTGCCCTGAAGCTCGTGGTTACTTGCTGAAGTGTAGTCACTGTGGTTAGCTGGCCCACAGCAATGAAGCAGTGACCAGTTCTTAGTGATGCTACGGAGGATAAATATTCAATCCACAATATTGGGAGGAACTTTCCTGCCTTTGGTTGAAAGCTCACCAGCATCTCTACTTCCTCAGGAGGCTAAAGAAATTCGGTTTGTCCCCTTTGACACTCACCAACTTTTATCGATGCACCATAGAAAGCATCCTATCTGGATGCATCACGGCTTGGTATGGCAACTGATCTGCCCAGGACTGCAAGAAACTGCAGAGAGTTGTGGACACAGCCCAGTGCATCACAGACACCAGCCTCCCCTCCTTGGACTCTGTCTTTACCTCTCGCTGTCTTGGTGAAGCGGCCAGCGTAATCAAAGACCCCATCCACCCAGGTCATTCTCTCTTCTCTCCTCTTCCATCAGGTAAAAGATACAGGAGCCTGAGGGCACGTACCACCAGACTTAAGGACAGCTTCTACCCCACTGTGATAAGACTATTGAATGGTTCCCTTATACGATGAGATGGACTCTTGACCTCACGATCTACCTAGTTGTGACCTTGCACCTTATTGTCTAGCTGCACTGCACTTTCTCTGTAGCTGTGACACTTTACTCTGTACTTATTGTTTTTACCTGTACTACATCAATGCACTCTGTACTAACTCAATGTAACTGCTCTGTGTAATGAATTGACCTGTACGATCCAAATGCAAGACAAGTTTTTCACTGTACCTCGGTACAAGTGACAATAATAAACCAATACCAAATAGCCATGGAGTCACAGAACACTGAAATGGGCACTTTGACCCACTGAGTCAGTGCTGACCATCAAACACCTTGCCTCTCTGTGTCCCTGCCCCTCATTCCAATTTTGGTCTGAGGTCTCAACTTTGCTTAATGTCAGTGCATTTAGTAGCTGTAGTATTGTGCTAATGCTTTCTTGCCTTTTTCATTATGCAACACAAAACCCCTTTTTAAAAGCCATTTATCTGGCAGCACTGTGACACAACAGTTAGTGCTGCCATTGCAAAGTCCAGTGGCCCAACTTTGATTCTAACTTCAAGTGCTGTATGTGCAGAGTTTGATTCCTGCTTGGGTTTTCCCTGGGTGCTCTGGTTTCCTCCCACATCACAAGCACGTGCGGGGAGATTAATTTGCGACTCTGTGTGGATGGAGAATCATTGGGGAGTTGATGGGTTTGTGGGAGAGAATAGGTTGCAGGGAAATATGCGGAAGGATAGACTGGTGAAATGTATAGACTCAATGAGGCCACGGTTATACAGCATGGAAACAGGCCCAACTCCATGCTGACAAGGGTGACTCCCTGAGGTGGTCCCATTTGTCTACATTTTGCCCATATCCTTCTAAACCTTTCCTATCTCTGTATCTGTTCAGATATCTTTTAAACCTTATAATTGTGAGGCCTATGGAGAAGGAACTGGGACTAATATTATAACATTAGCAGCATTTAAAAGTCATCTAGATATGTACATGGATAGGAGAGGTTTGGAGGGCTGTGGGCCAAACACAGGCAGGTGGGACTAGCTCACTGGGGAACACAGTCGGCATGGACCAGTTGGGCCGAAGGGCCTGTTTCCTTGCCGTAAGATTCTGGCCTTAATTGGAGCGCTCTTTCGCAAAGGTGACAGAATGGCGTCTTGTGTTTTGTGGATCTACAGCTGATTAGTGCCGCATCTTCTTTTGTGCAGAGTGAGCTGACTCAGGAGGAGTTGTACGTTGCTGTGGAGATGCTCTCGGCAGTGGCATTGATAAATCAAGCCCTGGAAGCAGGAGATATCGGGGCCTTCTGGAGCAGCCTGCTCAGCCCAGTGACGGGCCTGACCGATGTCAAGAATGAGAGCGTACAGCGGTAAGTGAAGCACCCTCCTTGCTGCAGTGTGGTGATGGTGTCTCAGGGCCATCTGGATCACACCATTAAAGACCTTTGTTCGAGGAAAATAGATGGGGGAAACCAGAACTGGGGTCATGGTTATCAATAAATGCAACAGTGTTTCTGGAAAGTTTCTATGTCCATGGAATGTTGAGAGCGTGGAACTCAGCAGCTTATTGGGATGAATAGATCCAGTTAAATGGGAAACCCGATGAACGTGTTAACCTTCCTTTCTCCCTCGTGAGAAAGGAGGGGTTTGGGTTAGAGGAGTGTGAAGCGGCTGGTGTGGGACATATTGGATGCTGAGGGGAGACCTGAAAAATTATGAGAGGCGTAGTCAGTCAGCATCTCTTTCCCGGGATAGAAGTGTCAAATACTAGAGGGCACGCGTTTAAGGTGAGAGGGGCAAAGTTTTTTTCCCCACACAGAGCGGTGGGCCCCTGGAATGTGCTGCCAGGCATGGTGGTGAAGGCAGATATAATAGTGGTGTTTGTTCGATGGACGTGGGAGTGGAGGGATATTGATCACGTGCAGGCAAAAGAGATTTGGTTTAATTTGACATGTTCGATGTAGACACTGTGGGCCGAAGGGCCTGTGCTGTACTGTTCTTTGTTCTCTTTATAATGACGTGGACCATTTGGTTCCTTGCTGCGTTACCCATACTGTATGTTCAGTGCATGGGGCGTTATTGAACCTCTGACCTGAATTTTGATTTTGCTTTAAGCTCCTCATAGTGTCCAGGACAGCGTTAGGTGTCGATAAGGGGCAAGAGGTTTAGAGAGGATCTGAGGAGGAATTTAATTTTCATCCAGGGGGTGCAATCTGTAATTTGTTTCCTGAGGGTGTAGTAGAGAACCAAGTCCTAGAAAATGGGATGAATGTGGTTGGTGACTTGATAGTTGGATGATTAACCAGCTGGCCCTTTCGTACCTGGCATTTGCTTAGAAACACAGGGAAAAGGAGCAGGAGGAGGCCATTTGACCCTTTGAGCCTGCTCTGCCGTTCAACGTGGTGAAGGCTGATCATCCAAATTCAGTCATGCCTGGGTGGTGGGGATCCATGATGAGAGGAGATGCTGTCTGGAGGCAGCGCCTCGTAGATGCCTTCAACACGGGGCGCTGCCTCCAGAAGGCAGTGTCTATCATCAAGGACCCCCACCATCCGGACCATGCCCTCTTCTCGCTATTGTCATCGGGCAGGAGGTACAGAAGCCTGAAATCCCACACCACCAGGTTCAGGAACAGCTACTTCCCTTCAACGATCAGGTTGTCGAACCGACTTGCGCAACCCTAATCCTACCTCAGTAACAGAAAACTACGTTTAAGATGGACTACCATCTCAAAGCACTACCATGAATTTGTTTCTGATTTGTGTGCTTTTATTTTTTGCACTAACGTCTTGTTTTGCAGAATCTTCTTCCTCACTGTCTTGTATAATTTATGTTCTGTGTGTTGTCTGAATCTACGTCCCTGTCAAGTTTTCATGGTACCTTTATTTCACCATACTTGTGCATATAACAACAAACTCGACTTGACAGTTTTCTCCCCATATCCCTCTGGCCATGACAGTAAGACCTAACTCCTTTTGAATATATTTAGTTATCTGGTTTCAATTGCTTTCTCTGGTAGAATTCCACAGGTTCACCTCTCTGGGAGAACTCTCTTATCCTTAGACTGTGACCCCTGGTCATGGATTCCCTGCCATCAGGACCATCCTTCCTGCATCGAGTCTGTGCAGTTGCATTTGAATTTTGTAGTTTTCTGAGATTTCCCTCTCAATCATCTAACCTCTAGTGAATATAAGCCTGATTGATCCAATTTTCATGCATCAGTCATATCGTTTCAGGGATCAGTCTGGTGAACCTTGTGGTCAACTCCATCTTGGCAAGAACATCCTTTGTTTTAATAAGGAGACCAGAATTTCACATGGACTCCAAATGTGGCTTAACCAAAGTTTTTTATACAGCAGCAACATGAATTCCTGACTCTTATACTCAGTGCCCTGACTGCTGAAGGCAAGCATTCTGTACGCCACCTTTACTGCCCTATCTACCTGTGTTGCCACTTTCAGGGAGTTATGGACTTAGACCTCAACTTCTCTCTGCACATGAAGGCCCTTGAGGGTCCTGCCATTAACTTGTATTTGATCTCCCAAAGTGCAACAGCTCACACTTGCCCAAATTAAACTCAATGTGCCATTTCCCCATCCATAACTGCAGCTAATCTATATTCTGCTGTACTTTTTGACAACCACATCCACGATCCAAAACTCTGCCAATTTTTGTGTCTTCTGCAAGCTTATTAATCAGCCCATCTATATTCTCATCCAAGTCATTTATATATCACAAATAACAGGTCCCAGCACTGATCCACTGGTCATAAACCTCCAGTCAGAATAACACCCCTCCACTGTTACCCTCTGAGTTCTATGGCCATACCAATTTTGAATCCAATCTACCAAGTCCTCATGGGGTTTAATCTTCTGGATCAACCAACCATGAGGTACCCTGTCAAATGCCTCACTGAAGTCCAAATAGACAACATCCTCTGTCCCACTCTCATCAATCATTGTCATTGCTTCCTCAAAAACCCAAGCAAGTTTGCAAGACGTGACCTGCCCCGTGCACAGCCATGCTGACTGTCCCTAATTAGCCCATGCTTTTCCAAATGAGAGTAAATTTTATCCCTATGTATCCTGTCCAATAGCTTACCTACCGCTGATGTGAGGCTCACAGGCCTATTATTTCCTGGATTACCCTGTTGCCCTTAAACAAAGAACCACCACTGGCTACTCCAGCCCTCTGGGACCTGACCTCTGGCTTGTGAAGATACGAAGATCTTTGTCAAGGCCCCAGCAATCTTGCCTCTCTCAATAACCTGGGATATATCCTATCAGGTCCTGGAGACTTGTCCATGTTCAAGTTCTTCAATAACACCAACACCAATGAAGCTTTATTTTTAGAATTATGAAGACACAATTTTTATAAAGTGCAGTTGAAGTTGGAACGTGCGGTCATTTATGAGGGAGAGGGCTGAGTAATTTTCCTCAGCAGACCTTCAAAGCTACACAGTAGTGTAGCGGTTAGTCTGACACTATTACAGCACCAGCGACCCAGGTTCAATTCCGGCCGCTGTCTGTAAGGAGTTTGTACGTTCTCCCCGTGTCTGCGTGGGTTTCCTCCGGGTGCTCCGGTTTCCTCCCACATTCCAAAGACATACGGGTTAGGAAGTTGTGGGCGTGCTATATTGGCTTCGGAAGCGTGGCGAAGGCTGCCCCAAAAACACTCACCCTTGCAGGCTGCCCCAAAAACACTCAACGCAAAAGATGTTGTGTGTCTCGATGTACATGATAAAGAAATCTTAATCTTATAAAGCTATAATTTTCTCATCCTTATTGTCGGCATTCTGCTGCTGCTCAGTAACCTGCAGCACTTTCATCAGCTGTGCATTCTCCACATACATGTTCTTTACCATTAGGTCAGGTTTAGCATACTTGGCAAACTGTCCTTTGACCTGATTCATTTTCTCTTCAAACATCACTTGTATGTTTTCCAGTAATAAAGACAAATTCAGAAAACACTCGGGTCAGGCAGCACCTGTGGAAGGAGAGACTGAGTTAACTTTTCAGTCTGAGCCTCTTAGTATATTTTTCTGTTTCTGCCCCACCTCCATTATTCTATTTGCTGCAGCAGTCCCTCATACTCCTGCTGTTCACTCGTTTTGTTGGATTTCTGCCTCTTGAGTGCTCTTAAATGTACTGCACTTTCTGCTGTCCTCCTGCTGCCTCATTTCCAATTGTACTCTGTCAATAGGTCATTAGTAGTAGGCTCGTGATTCAGGGGCCTGAGTTAGAGGGAGAGATTGGGCAGGCACAGTAGTGTAGTGGTTAGCGTAACGCTTTTACAGCGCCAGCGACCCAGGTTTAATTCCAGCCGCTGTCTGTAAGGATTTTTTACGTTCTCCCTGTGTGGCTGCGTGGGTTTCCTCCGGGTACTCCGGTTCCTTCCCACATTCCAAGGACGTACAGGTTAGAAGCTGTGGGCATGCTATGTTGGCGCCGGAAGAGTGGTGACACTTGCGGGCTGCCCCCAGCACATTCTCAGTAACGCAAAAAGATGCATTTCATTGTGTGTTTCAATGTACATGTGACTAATAAATAAATATCTTATCTAGGACTTTATTCCTTGGAGCGTAGGAGGCTGAAGGAGGCCTTGGAGGTATATGGAGGCATAGATAGGATGAATGCACAGTCTTTTTCCCAGGGCAAGGAAATAAAAACAAAACTAGAGGACTGGGTTTAAGGTGAGAGGGGAAAGATTTAATAGGAACCTGAGGGGAAACTTTTCCTCTGACAGCACCATCCTCTAGGTGAAAGCGGTTGAGGCAGGTACAATTACAAGGTTTAAAAGGTATTCAAACAGGTCCATAGATAAGAAAGGTTTAGAGGGCTATGGGCCAAATTCAGGCAAATGGGACTGGCTTAGGTGGGCACCCTGGTCAGCATGGATGAGTTGGGCCAGTTTCTGTGTTGTATTATCCTGTAACTACGACTCTATCTTATTCACAGGTACTTTGATGCACTGCGGAGACTGAGGCAGCAGAACTGTCGGAATGGGGAGACCATGCTGACCTGGAACAGTCTGCAAATGTGTGTGCATGAAGTGAACTCTGCTGTGCAAGAGGAACACAACCGTAAGTACTGGCTTTGGCCGTTCTTCCAGCAGCAGTGTGGGAATCCACGATGTGAAGCAGGTACTGCGATCCTGATTAGCTTGAGGTGGTTCTCTGAATCCTTCTGAAACGCAGGGGTAAGTCAGCTGGCCTACCTGGTCCACACTGGGGTATACGGCCACACTCAAACCTCCTTTCGCCCTCTTCATCTTGTTCCATCAGTATATCCTTTTCCTCTTGTAATGGGAAACAGAAGCAGGAAAAGGCCATTCAGCCTTTATCAATCTACCAAGAATTTATTAATCTATATTGAATATCCTTGGACACCAAGCTTCTGCAGCCCTCTCAGGTTGAGAATTCCAAGGAATCACAATCCACTTGTGGTTCAGGTAGGTAACATTTTTAAAAGCCACTTAGACAGGTATATGGATAGGAAAGGTTTAGAGGGACAAACACTTGCAAATGGGATTAGTTTAGATGGGACTCTTGTTTGGCATGGACCAGTTGGGCTGAAGGGCCTGTTTCTATGGTGTATGACTCTATGACACTGGGTAAAGAAATGTTCTCATCTCGGTCCTGAATGGCCAGCCCCTGGTTCCAGACTCCCCAGTCAGGGGAAGCATTAACTTTGCATCGGGATTGGTATTTTAAATGAGATTGCCTCTTACACTTTTAAACTTGACCTGGCCTGCTTAATCTCCCTAGTATGACAAACCCACCATACCAGGAATTAATTTGCTCAACCCTCACTATACTCCCTCCATCGCAAATTTAACCTTCATTAGGTGGGGAGACCAGACCTGTACATAATATTCCAGAATTAGTCTCACCAGGGTTCTGTATAATTGGAGCAAGATGTCTCTACGCTTGTACATGAATCTACTTTCAACAAAGGTCGATTTGCATTCCTAATTGTCTGCTGAACCTGCATGCTACCTTTCTGTGAGTCTTGTACGGTGTTGTCCGGGTCCTGTTGAACATAAATACCTTTCAAACTCTCACCATTTAAAAGTACGCTCTTGTCTGTTTTATGCACTGAAGGGAATAATCTCACATTTTTCCATATTAGATTCCATCTGCCACATCCTTACCCATTCACTTAGCCTGCCTGTGTCACCTTTAAAGTCTCCCGTGTGCTTAATCCAGTGTTCCCCTGTTGTTGCATTTGCCCTGATGATTCTGCCTGCCACTGGATTTGGGTCTTAGTGTGATCCTTTGAAGCCCTTAAAATTACAAAAGAGTCAGCTGGATTCCACATGCAAGGAAGAGGCATTGAGCATAAGAGTAAGGAAGTCGTGCGGCAGCTGTGTAAAACTTTGGTTCGGTTGCACTTGGACTATTGTGTGCATTTCTAGTCGCCCCGTTACAGGAAGGATGTGGAGGGTGCAGAAGAGGTTCACCAGGATGCTGCCTGGGTTAGAGAGTGTTAGACGTAAGGAGAGATTGGACAAACGTGGGGTGTTTTCTCTGGAGCGGCAGAGGTTGAGGGGAGACCTGACAGAAGTTTCTAAGATTATGAGAGGCATAGATAGAGTAGACAGAATCTTTATCCCCAGGGTAGAAATGTCAAATACTAAAGCACATGCATTTAAGGTGAGCGGTGGGAAAGTTTAAAGATGTGCAGGGCAAGTATTTTTTTTTACAGAGAGCGGTGGGTGCCTAGACTGTGCTGCCGGGGTGGAGGTGGCGGCAGATACGATAGAGGGGTTTAAGGGGCTTTCAGATAGGCACATGAATATACGGGCAACGGAGGGAGATGGATCATGTACAGGCAGAAGAGATTTAGTTTAATTCAGAATCATGTTCAGCACAGACATCGTGGGCCAAAGGGCCTGTTCCAGTATTGTTCTATGTCCATATCATTAAATCCAACTTGAAATTTAAAAGAGGACTTTCCAGCTGCATTTGAAGGCTGCCCTGAGTGTGTATCTTCCCTCTCCTCCCACCCACTCCGCGAGCCGAGTTGAGTAACCCCTGCCTGTTCCTGCAGAAGTCGCTGCCATTGGTTTAATAAACGAAGCACTGGACCGGAACGATCCCGAGAGGACCATTGCTGCTCTCCTCATGCCTTCCACCGGGCTGACCCACCTGGACTTCCCAGCAGCCAGGCGTTACCACGATGTACTCGCGGCAGCAAAACGCCACAAGGCAAAGGTAGGGGGGTATCTCCATTGAAGTCCGAGAACCCCACGCCCCTCCCCGTGGATCGGTTGACAGTGGAGTTGTTCTTTCCCCTCCCACCCTAGGTCATGCAGGACGCAGCAGCCGTGCTCTGGTTGGAGGAAATTCAGGACGGGATTCACAAGGCCAATCGAGACGGTCAGACAGCCATGAAAAGTGAGTGGTTCAGTTCGCAGCTGCCTGCGGAAGGGCTCTCGTCTTGACAATGATTTCTTAGCATTGAATGAAAATTTTAAACAAACTGAAGTAAAAGCAGAAAAGGGGGAGGGAGGGAGTGAGTGGGTGGGGGAAGGAGGAAGGGAGTCAGGCAGTATCTGGAAAGTGAGACGGAGCTGAGGTTTCAGGTTAAAGATCCTCTATTAGAAGCAAGGAAGGTGGGGGGAGATGTTCACTGTTTCTCTTTGCACAAGTGCTGCCTGACCAGCTGAGTGAGACCAGCATTTTTTTTTGCTTTGGTGGTTGGCACTCCTCTTGTTTCCCAGTCAGCAGGTTGTGGTTTCGGGCACTTGAGCCTGTAAATCAGCCTGGTGTTCCCAGCGGTACTATTGAAGGACAGCTGCACTACTGGAGGAGCCATTCCAAACTGTCCCCTCAGGCGGTTGTAGGAGGTTTCCCGCACTATTTTGGAAAGAACTGGCATGTTCAGTCCACTTCCCTGGTTGATACTTGCCTTGGCCAGCATTCTTAAAATGGATTTACATGGGCCTCTTCACTGTTGTTGTGGAATCTTGCTCTGCACAAAATTACTGCCGCCCCTCCTATGGTGGTGACTACACATTAAATGTAATTTGTTGGGTGTAAGAGGCTCTGGGACCTCCCTGAGGTGGTGAAATGCACAACTTCATTTTATGCAGAGTTCCCAGGTTGAGCCACTGGTGGTTTAGTGGGTCAATGGGTTTCCAAGTGTGGCACAGGCCACCAGGACCAGAAGCATCCCAGATGCAAGAGATACGGGAATCTGGAGCAACAAACAATCCGCGAGTCAAGCAGCATCTGTGGGAGGAAAGGAACTGTCGATGTTTTGGGTTGAAACCCGGCATCAGGATCTGAAAAAGCGACGATTCCTTTCCTCCCACAGATGCTGCTCAACCTGCTGAGTTCCTCCAGCAGACTGTTTGTTGTTCCAGAAGCCTCCCAGATTGGATGACTGGTTTCTGCTGTGAGAGTTGGTTACAGCCAAGTTATCCTGGTTAATGACCACAAAACATCTAGGCTGGGGAGCAGGTGAATGTCGTGTATGGCTGTTGGCTGAAGGAGGAGCCCCTGAGGTTGGAACACTGCCACTTTCTCCTTTTGCTGAACTTGTCTGTCTGCTGTTCAACTGCTTGATGGAATATTTGGCAATCTTGGTGGGTCGGGATGTGTGGGATTTGTGCAGTAGGGACCAAAATGGCACTGAACAATGTGACTCCTGCACGTGTGTAACCCTCTCTGGCCTGCCCTCGCTTTGCTTTCAGTGTCCCTGGGGATAGCAGCCATCAACCAGGCTGTCAAGGAGGCCAATGCATCTCAGACTCTGAGGGTCCTGCGCTCGCCAGATGTGGCTCTCTGCAGTGTGATTCCGGAGTGTGCCTCCGCCTACCAGTCTGAGCTGGCCACGTTGGTGCAAGTTAAAGTGGAGACGGGTAAGCTGCTTGTTGGGTGGGGGAGCACGTACGTTCACGGTTACCACAACTTCCAGCTCTTGGCATGCAAACAAGCCCCAGAGAGATCACTGGAGTTTAGATGATTCCCTCCAGAGATTGTGGTGGGGCAGAAGTTGAGAATTTCTCCAGTTGTAGAGTCTAGAACTAGGAGTCAAAGTCTCAGGATGAGAAGGTCACTGTTTAGCGCTGCTCTTGGAACAGGAAGATATTGGCTGTAAACCTTGGCCTGGCTAGGGCTCCCTCTTCCAATTTCTGTCTGACCAATCTGTATGGACTTTGGGGGAAGGCAGGACTGAGGTCAGACTGTGATGTCCCACGGGTCAGAATAGCTCATTCCTGGCTCACTGGTGAGGATTTTGATCGACTTGCTGATGAGTGAGGCAGGAAGGTGGGGGGTGGGTTAGAGAGCGGTGGGCAACTTGAAACTTCCAGGAAACTCTGTCTTTCAAAACTCTGCTCCCTGTGTCCTAATTCTCGCACGTTCCTGTTCACCCTTGTCCGTGTTCACTGACCAACACAGGTTCTCATTTTCCTTTTAATTGAAAAAATTCCTAAAATTGTTTTCAAATCTCCCATGGTCTCCCCCCTCCTCTTCCACCTTCAATTGCCTTAATTTCCTCCAACAGCCTTGCAACTCTCCAAGACCTCTGCACTCTTCATATCTGGGCTACTTGAGCATCCCTAAACTCCAGTGTTGGCAGCGGCGTCTTTAGCTGTCAAGGTCCTAAGCTGCAGAATACCCTCCCTAAGCCTTTCCACTTTCCTCTCCTCTTTCAAGGTTCTTCTTAAACCTTGCCTCCTGACCAAACATTTGGTCATCATCCCTAATATCTCCTTGTCATTCCTGCTTATCGCCCTCCACCTTTCCCCCTTGCTTCCCCCATCTGGCTCCATCTGCCTTTCTGTTCTTGTCTGCTTTCACATCACCCACCTGCGTCGTCTCCCAACTGCACCCCTCCCCATTCCTCCTCCTTTTCCCCCCCCCCCCACCACCCCCACCCAATCATCCTTCACCCCTCCTCAGTCCAACGATCGCCCTGCCGCTCTTACTCTCTCCTTTATACTGGACATGCCACCTCCACACTCAGTGCCGACGCATAGTCTCGACCCGAAACCTCGACAATTCCTTTCACCCAACAGATGCCAATTGACCCACTAAGTTCCTCCAGCTGTTTGTTAGGGCAGGCACAGTAGTGTAGCAACAAATGTAATGCTATTACGGTGCCAGTGACCCGGGTTCAATTCCGGCCGCTGTCTGTAAGGAGTTTGTACGTTCTCCCTGTGACTGCATGGGTTTCCTCCGGGTGCTCCGGTTTCCTCCCACATTCCAAAGACGTACGGGTTAGGAAGTTGTGGGCATGCTATGTTGGCGCCAGAAGCGTGGCGACACTTGCGCACTGCCCCCAGAACACTCTATGCAAAAAATGCATTTCACTGTGTTTCGATGTATATGTGACTAATAAAGACATTTTTTTTGTTCCTAATATCTCCTCATTTGCCTTGGCATGTTTTTGTTAAATGTTTCCGTGCAGTACATTGGGACATTGAAGATGGTATATAAATGGTAGCTGCTGGAGAGAGAAGTGGAATTAAATTGTTCCTTAATTCACACCTGCTGATATTGGTACAGTTTTAAAGGGGATGCAGAAACTGAGTCCAGTGAATTTGCATACACAAATCTATGAAGGCTGCAGGTCGAGCTCGTGTGGTAGTTGAAGAGTACAATAACGAGGTTCTATAGATCCGTATAAAATTTGGTTTCAATATGTGCCTGTTTAGATTTACTTTGTCCAGAAAAACTTGTATCGAGGTCTGGGAACTGGAGTTCAGGAAGAGTATCGTAAGTACAGAGATTTACCAAAATTGTTCCAAGGTTGAGAATCTTCAGTCGTGCAGATCGTGAAGATTTGATAGACGTGTTTGAAATTGTGAGGACTTTTCAAGGAATAATGTAGGGGGAAACTGCTTCTCCAGGCAGGAGGGTGAGTGACCCAAGAAAACAGACAGAAAGGAGGCAGCTGGTGCGACGACTTGCAGGGGAGATGAGAATTACTTTTCCGTGGTGTTGTGACCTGGGGCACACTGCCAACAGTAATTTATTGAGCCGATCTGCTTTTGGAAAAAGTTTAAGTAAAGGATTGGCAAGGCTGCTGTTAAAGCACAGGGGAAGGAGGCAAATTGTAGAGCTCGCTGACTACGCTGGAGAGAAAGGAAACTTCCTTGAAACTTTCCTCTTTCTTTAGGAGACAACCGAAGCCCTTGGGTGAAACACGTGCTGAAGGACGGGTCGATGTACTATTTCAACCTGCAGAGACTAGAGGGGAGCTGGGAGCGGCCCAAGGGATTTGTGCAGAGCTCTTTACAGCTCAGCAGGGATGAGATTCAGGTATGGTGGTGTTCTCCCTGTTACAATCCACTGCCCTTTAGTCATAGAGTTACACAGCAGGGAAACAGGCCCTTCAGCCCAACTAGTCCACCTGAGCTAGTCCCATTTGCCTGTATTTGGCCCATATCCCTCTTAACTTTTCCAATCCACGTACCTGTCCAAGTGTCTTTGTACTCACCCCCGCCTCTTCAACCCATTCCACGTACCTATCACCTTCTGTGCGGGGGAGAAACCTTCCCCTCAGATCCCCTTTAAATCTTTCCCCTCTCACCCTAAACCTATGCCCTCTAGTTTTAGACTTCCTTACCCTGGGGAAAAAGATTGTGACCGTCCACCTTGCGTATCTGTTCCCCTCATGATCTTATAAACCTCTAAGGTCACCCCTCAGCCTCCCACACTCCAGGGAAAACAGTCCCAGCCTATCCAGTCTCTCATAACTCAAGCCCACCAGTCCTGGTAATGTCCTCGTGAGTCTTTCCAACTTTATGACACCCTTCCTGTAGCTGAGCAACCAGAACTACACAATACTCCAAGTGAGGTCTCGCTGACATCTTCCACAGTTGTAACATGATGTCCCAATGCCCTGAGCAATAAGGCAAGTGTGCCAAACGCTGCCTTCACCACCTTGTCCACCTGTGTCGCCACTTTAATGGAACTCTGTACTCCTTGGTGTCTCTGTTCTACGATACTCTCCAGGGCCCTGCCATTTACTGGGCAAGTCCTGCCCTAGTTTAACTTATCAAACTGCAACCTGAAATTCAACCTTCTGACATTTAATTGTGACTAGCTGATCAGGACAATTCAGCAAACGTCTCTGGGCACAGGAACGGGGTTTGGTGTTTTGTGGAAGAGGCATGGCACGTCTGATGAGGGGCAATTGAAGGTTCTCTGTCTGCTTGTTTCAATAGTTAGGTGAGAGCTCTGAGCGGACCCTGCGAAAGCTGAACCTGTGCTAGGATTGCACTGTCGAGCAGTTTAAAAATAAATGAGCTTGGATCGTAAAGAGTAGATGAAACTAGCCCGGAGAAAGCGCAAAATTGAATTAAGGAGAATCTGAAATAAAAACAAATGCTGGAAGAACTCAGCAGCAGCTGTGGCCAGACAAAACAGTTGACAATTCAGGAACAACACATGAAGGAGCTGGAGGAACTCATTGGGTCAGGCAACATCTATGGAGGGAAACGGACAGTCAAGTTTCGGGTAAAGATCCTTCATCTGGACCAGTCCAGTCCAGATCAAGGGTCTCGACCTGAACCGTTGACTGTCCATCTCCCTCCATAGGTGCTGCCTGACCTACTGAGTTCCTCCAGTGCTGTGTGTGTGTGTTGCTCCAGAGTTCCAGCATCTGCAGTCTCTAGTGTCTCCAGTTAATGATTCAAGTTGGGGACTCAGAACTCAAAGCAGGAGATATACATCTTATTGGAACTGCAGAAGCAACATAGAAAACTACAACAGATGGAGTTTTGTGGAAGCCGGACTTGATATTTGTTCGGGGAAAACCTTGGAAGTGGCTAATGTTACCATCAGAATAGAGGACAACTCTGAGTCCATTTAGAAGGCATGGTGGGAGAAGCATGGTAAACACAACAGCTGACAAGTCAAATCTAGGAGCTAACCCAAGGGCAGTCCACGCAATTCTTCACCCTCTTACTTGGTACGAGGGGGAAATGAGCAAAGGAGAACAACAGTCCAATTAAGTTTCTGAAGATGGGACGTTTGCCAAATACATCTGATTTTTACAAGACTAACAATGGAAATATTGCAAGTATTTATTAATGTGTGAATGTCGGTTGCCTTCCTAGTTAACACCAAGGAACCCCACATGAAAGTATGGCATAATAATAATTGGTAATCTGTAAAGTTTGCAACAAAGAGCACATCAAGTGATTTAAGTGTAAACCCCTTTCTGCAGAGACAGTTCTCGCCGGCCACATTACTCTGTTTTGGGGGAGCCCGTGCTTGTGGAAGAGGAAAGAGCTGCCACATCCCCAGTCCGTTGATCAAGATCACCTACCAATTTCTGATGGGGCTGTTACACCACCTACCCAAGACAACAGACCCTAACAGCTTAGCCCTTCAAAGCACCACCCTAACACGACCTCTCATGGCTGTGGATAGAGATGCAGAAACCCTCCGAACTTGCACTCATTCAGTGGGTCAAGTCCCAGGATTACCCTCCAGTAGCCAAATCGTCATCTAATTAGTGATGTGCATAAATACATGAACAAGATTCCCACTGTCCTGAGCTGAGGATGGGTCCCTGCCCCAGGATGTTAACTGGTCTCTTTCCACAGATGCTGCTTGACAGGCAGATTTCTTCCAGTATTCCTGTTTTTGTTTCTGAATTGAATTAAATGCTGCTTGCACAATGTGTTTGAAAGAACAGTTGCCTCATCCAAGTTTGCTAAATTAGGTGCCACAGTGCTATGGGTGGGAACAGAGGGTTACAAGCAGACCTTGATAGATGGGACAGTTGGGGCGGATGGGATTTGCAGGCTACGTCCACTTTGACTCAAAGATAAATTGGAGCATTGGGTAAACTGGAAGAGATGTATGATAGAGTACTCGGTATGACACGGGAGTCCATTCATCCCACTGGGTCCATGCCAGCTCCCAGCAGAATAATCCCACAGTGACACAGCAGGTAGTGCAGTTCAATGGAGCTGGTTCAATCCTGACTTCGGGTGGTGACTGTATGGCATATGCGCACTCCCCATAACAGTGTGGCTCCAGGTTCTTCCCACTTTCCAAAGCCTTACTGGCAGGCATTGTAAATTATCCCTGGTGTGGGTACGTGGCAAAAAAAATCAAAGCGGAGTTGATGGGCATGTGAGGGAGTGGATTGCAGGGATTCAGGGGGAAATGAGGAACAGAACTGATGGGACTGCTCTGCTGGGAGAAGCATGGACTAGATGGACAGAATGGTGGCCTGTGTGTAATAATATAAGGAAAATGAGTGATTGAAGATGATTAATGGTATGGGAGTCCAGAACCAGGACCCCTCGCCTTTAAAATGAGAAACGGGCTGTAATACTATAGATGCTAGAATCTAGAGGAAAAACACTATGATGCTGGAGGAACTCAGCAGGCCAGGCAGCATCTGTGGAGAAGAGCATGTGGTCAACATTTCAGGCCAGGACCCTTGTATATTCAAGACCCTTCTTCTTGAGAAATGGGCTGTTGGGGGCGGGGTGGCGGCGAAGTCCAGTTTAAAAGGGAGTGGAAATCCTTGCCCATAAAAAGCTGCAAGGAGTTGGTATCAATTTGATCATTTCAAAACTTAAGTGTTGTATATTTTCCCAAAAGTAAATCTGAATTTTAAAAAACTAAACATGTTGGGAATGTTTAGCAAGTTGGTAAGCATCTGCAGAGAGTATTACATCTGACCTTCCCCCAATATTTTTATTATATTGGCATATTAAGGATTAATGAACCATGATGATGTAATTGAATTGTGGAGTGGGTTTGAGAAGTGAATAGTGACTTGTGTTTCCTTCAGTCTACAAATGGATATGGCAATCAGTGATACCGGGGAAGAAAAGAGGGCTGGAGATACTGTCAGACAACTTGCTGAGTCTTTTGAGGTGGGAACTGGAACACTAAAATTTGATGGCTCAAAAAACGAGCTGCTGGAGGAACTCGGCGGCTCGAGCAGCATCTGTGGGGGGGGGGAGGAATTGTCAATGTTTGGAGACCCTGCATCACGACATCGACAATTCCTCTCCCCCCACAGGTAATATTTTCTGCTCCAGATTCCAATGTGTGCAGTCACCTGTGTCTCCAAATATTGATGGCTGCCTTTCCTCCCTTTAGTCCACAGTTGCTGCAGTGACTGCTGTTTACAATCGAGATCGACTCTGGCAGGCAAATGAAGGCATGATCACCAGGCTTCAGGCCCACATGAAGGGTTACCTCGTCCGAAAGGATCTGTGTGCTCGCAAACACTTCCTCCAGAGGCAACTGCCTGCTATTGTAAAGATCCAGGTATGGAGTATCTCATTCTTCCCCACCCAAACCATTGGATGGTGTTTCAAATTTTCCACAAAATCTTCCTGGTGTGTAACTACAGGCCGATAGCCTAGCTGAGTTTTGGATCTCCCTGCTGAGGTTCACCATTTGATCGTGCAGGGACAAGAATTCAGGAGAAGTGAACACGTGTTATAACCCACGGCCACAATGACTGCAAGTCAAGTTCTTCCCTCAAAGCTCTGTATTATCCCAGATGAGTCTTTCCCGTGAGAGCACTTTTGTCTCTGGGTCAGAAGCCCACAAGGGGAGATTTGAGCAGGGAAACTAGACTAGCTCTCCAGTACCATATTGGGAAGCGGTTAGTTATAACATTGAATGACTTTGCCAGCACTGGTCACACAAGTGTTGAAGATCAGAAGGCTCACCATTCCTGGCCAACTTTTGGATAGTGCCCTCCAATAATGGGATAAAGGAAGTCCGTGGAGTGAGACACTAATTCATGGGAATTGGGGCTGAGCAGCCCGTGTTCCTCCTCCATTCATGGGGCGTGGATGTGGCTGGCAAGGTCAGCATTTGCTGCCCGGGCCAACCTTCTCGGGAAAGGGCTGTTGAAATATTGGGAATACTTGGGCAGCACGCTGAGGCTAAAGTTTTGGGTCATCAGCTTTTTGTCCAAAAGTAGCCGTGAACCTCCTCATAAGCCGTCAGTTTTTTCCCCCCCTAAAAATATACCTGTAAAGAGAACTTGGGGTGTTAGGTAGAAATCTAAAAAGCAGGACCTGTAGGGTTGTAATCTTGAGATTACTCCCTGCGCCATGTGCTGGCAAGGCAAGAAATGGGAAGATAGTACGGTTGAATGTGTGACTAAGGAGCTGGTGCAGGAGGGGAGGGCTTGAGGTACTTGGGTCATTGGGCTCCCTTCCAGGGCAGCTGGGACCTGTACAAGAAGGGTGGGTTGCACCTAAACTGGAGGGGTACCAATATCCTCACCAAGGTTTACAAGTGCTACTCAGGAGGGGGATGGGAACCGGAGCAGCTGGGGCATTGAGGGGAAGGTAGAAGTTGCATCAAATAACTCTGAAGTGAATGATGGGCAAGGCCAAGGTAATGAACACGGTGGGGCTGATGGGCTGAAGTGTGTTTCTTTCAATGTAAGGAGTATTACGGGTAAATCAGATGAACTTAGAGGATGGATCAGTGCATGGAACTGCAATGTTGCGGCCATTACAGAGACTTGGCTGAGAGAAGGGCAGGACTGGCAGTTCAGTGTTCCAGGGTTGAAATGTTTCAGACGTGATAGAGATGTAAAAGAGGTGGAGGAGTTGCATTACCAATCAGGGAGAATGTCACAAGCACTTAGAGAGGAGGTCCTGGAGACCTCATCCACTGAGGCAATGCGGGTAGAGCTCGGGAATTATAAAGGTGTGTTCGCTCTGATGGGGTTATACTACAGGCCTCCCAATAGCCAGCAGGAGACAGACAAACAGATGTGTAGGCAGGTCATGGAAAGATGTAAAAGCCACAGGGTTGTCATAGTGGGTGACTTTAATTTCCCCAATATTGACTGGGACTTCCTTGGTGCCAGAGGCTTAGATGGGGCAGAGTTTATTAGGTGCATCCAGGAGGGTTTCTTGAAACAGTTTGTTGATTGTCTGATCAGGGAAAGGGCCATACTAGACCTTGCATTAGGAAATGAGCCTGGCCAGGAGATTGGAGTTTCAGAGGGAGTATTTTGGGAACAGTGATTATAACTTGGTAAGTTTTAAGATAGTTATGGATAAGACTGGACCTCGAGTTGGGGCGTTGGTGGTGCTAAATTGGGGAAAGGCTAATTACAACAGTATTAGGCAGGATCTGGGGAGAATAGATAGGTAGAGGCTGTTATTGGGCAAGTCCATACCTGATATGTGGAGACAGTTAAAGGGCAGCTGGTCAGAATTCAGGATCAACATCTTCCTATGAGGAAGAAAGGTGAGGATGGCAAGATTCAGGATCCTTGGATGACGAGAGAAGTAGTAAATTTAGTCAAGTAAGGTTTATGGGCCCTTGAGGGATATAAGGGAAGCAGGAGAGAACTTTCACAGGAAATCAGGAGGGCTAAAAGGGGCTGTAGGACGTACTTGGCGAGTAGGATTGAGGAAAATCTAAGGCATTTTATTCATTTGAAACAAGGGTAGCGAGGGAGAGGGTAGGACCACTCGAGGACAAAGGGTCCAGAGGAAGTGGGCAAGGTCCTCTGAGTACTTCTCATTAGTATTCACCAAGGAGAAGGACATGGAGGATAGTGTGATCAGGGAGGGGTACGTTTATGTTCTAGAGCATCTTAATGTCAAGAAGGAGGTCGTGTTGGGTCTCTTGAAGAGCATTAAGATGAATAACTCTCAGGGCTTGATGGGATCTATCCCAGGTATTGGTTTATTATTGTCACTTGTACTGAGGTACAGTGAAAAACTTGTCTTGTATACTGATCGTACACGTCAATTCATTACACAGTGCAGTTACATTGAGTTAGTACAGAGTGCATTGATGTAGTACAGGTAAAAACAATAACAGTACAGAGTAAAGTGTCACAGCTACAGAGAAAGTGCAGTGCAATAAGGTGCAAGGTCACAACAAGGTAGTTCGTGAGGTCAGAGTCCATCTCATCATATAAGGGAACTGTTCAATAGTCTTATCACCATGGGATAGAAGCTGTCCTTGAGCCTGGTGGTACGTGCCCTCAGCCTCCTGTATCTTCTGCCTGATGGGAGAAGAGAGAATGACCCTGGTGGGTGGGATCTTCGATTATGCTGGCTGCTTCACTAAGGCAAAGACAAGAGTCCAAGGAGGGGAGGCTGGTTTCCGTGGCGAGCTGGGCTGTGTCTATAACACTGCAGTTTCTTGCGGTCCTGGGCAGAGCAGTTGCTTCAAGCTGTGATGCATCCAGATAGGTTATTGAGGAGGCAAGAGAGGAGATTGCTGGGGCCTTGACAGAGAGCTTTGCCTATGGCTAAAGTGCATACAAGGTCCCAGAGGACTAGAGGATAGCCAATGCTTTTCCTTTGTTTAAGAAGGGCAAATTATAGAATGGTGAGCTTTGTAATGTGGTGGGAGAAGATTCTTAGCAATAGGACATACTCACATTTGGCAAAGGATGGACTTGTTAGAGATGGTCAGCATAGCTGTTTGTGGGACAGATTGTTTCTTATGAACCTAATTGAGTTTTCTGAGGAGCTGAAGAAGATGAACGATGAGGGTAGGGCAGTGGATGTTGTCTACATAGACTTTGGTAAAACATTCGACAAGGTTGGACATGGTCCATTTGACTTGGTAGGATGGTCCAGAAAATTAAGGCACATGAGATGCACGGTGACTTTGTAGTTGGATTCAAAATTGGCTTGGCCATAGAAAACAGTAGAGGTGGAGGGGTGCTCCTCTGACTGGAGGTATGTGACCAGTGGTGTTCTGCAGGGATCAGTGCTGGGACCTCCGTTTGTGATTGTATATAAATGATTTGGGCTGATTAGCAAGTTTGCAGGTGACACAAGAATTGGTGGAGTTGTGGATTCTGAGGAAGGTTATCAGCAGGATAGATCAGCTGCAAATGTGCACAGGTAATCTGGGCAAGTGTATTTGGTATCGGTTTATTATAGTCACTTGTACCGAGGTACAGGGAAAAACTTGTCTTGCATACTGTTCGTGCAGATCAATTCATGACAGTGCAGATACATTGAGTTAGTACAGAGTGTATTGAGGTAGTACAGGTAAAAACAATAACAGAATACAGAATAAAATGTCACAGCTACAGGGAAGCTTTGCAGGTGGACAATAAGGTGCAAGATCATAACAAGGTAGATCGTGAGGTCAGAGTCCATCTCATCGTATAAGGGAACTGTTCAATAGTCTTATCACCGTGGGATAGAAGCTGTCCTTGAGCCCTGTGGTATGTGCCCTCAGGCTCTTGTATCTTCTGCCTGAGGGGAGAGGAGAGAATGACCCTGGGGGGGAGGGGAGTCAAACGTAGGAGGAAAATACGTATGAGGCGATCCCTGCGTTTACAGTGTTCGGGTTATAGAAACTCGCCTTTGCAGAATTCACAAATCACTACTGAAAATGGAATAAAGTTTGTTTTCACTGTATTTCTGCGGGGGGAGAAAAGTAAGTAAACTAACACAATTTCAACTCATTTCTTGACACATGCACAGATGACGTGGCTTCATGTAACAAAATTGTGATACGACCCACTTTCTAGGACGTAACAGGGGTCGCCTGTCCAGGACCCTTGGGAGCATTGATGTACAGTGGGGTCTTGGGGTGAAAGTGGCCGCACAAGTGGACAGGGTGGTAAAGAAGGCGTACGTCATGCTTGCCTTCATCAGTCGGGGTGTTGAGTATAAAAGTTGGCAAGTTGTGTTGCAGCTGTATAAAACTTTGGTTAGTCTGCATCTGGAGTATCGTATGGACTTTTGATCATTACATTAAAGGAAGGGTGTGGAGGCTTTAGAGAGGGGTCACCAGAATGTTGCCTGAATTAGAGAGTACTGACTATGTTAAATTCTAGAGTGAGGGGGGGGAAAGTTTAATTGAGATTTATGGGCGATTTTTTTTTTACACAGAGAGCAGGCGATGTCTGGAATGTGCTGCAGGGGAGGTGGTAGAAGCAAATACAACAGCAACTTTAAGGGGCATTTAGACATATGAACATGGAGAGGTATAGACCATATACAGGCAGATGGGATTAGTTTAATTTGGCATCATGGTGGGCTGAAGGGCCTGTTCCTGTGCTGAACTGTTCTCTGAATAAAGTTTACAAGTAATAATTACTGGATATTTCTCCTATGGGCATTCCTGTTACCTAGAAAATCATTACATGTGCTTAGAATATTTGCATCATTAAAATGGCATCATTTTCTTTCTCAAACATTCTGTCAGCAATAAACCTGCCCTTGAATCACAGATTTTTTTGGCAAATGTACTCCATGGTGAGTTTGGAACTACAAGGTTTTGAGTCAGCCGTGATGTGGGGAGGCCTGTACGCATCAGTCAGGGTCATGTGTGCCATTCCAACACAGCTGCGGTTCTTGTCCGCCTATGCAGCAGAGGTGGCAGCAAATTGCTGCTCTGGGTCTTGTAGGTGCTGCACTCTGGTGGTGGAGTGAGTGAATGGTCAGAGTGATGGGCAGGGTGCCAATCGAGTATCCTGGATGGTGCTGAGATTCTCGAGAGTCGTTGGAGCTGCACTCATCCTGACAAGCGGAGAGTATTCCAACCTACTCCTTCGGAGAGTCAGGGCAAGTTATTTGCCTCAAGACCCCCTGCCTCTCTAGCCACTACTTGTTTCTGGGCTGTTGGAGAGGGATTGACATTGGCAGTACTATTGAGAGTCAACGGGTGATAGGCAGATTCTCTTTTGTTGGAGGGTGTAAGGATCCAGAGGAAAATAAGAATATTGATTTTGCACAGTATGTTTTTGTAGCGTAGAGCTCACTGCCTGTCAGTCATGACGTTCAAGAGGGAATCGGGTGAATGTTTGTGAGGGATAGAGAAGGAAGCCCACGGAAATAACTGAGCAGCTCTTTCAAAGCACAGATGTGATGGGCTGAATGGCTTAGAACATAGAACATTACAGCGCAGTACAGGCCCTGCGGCCCACGATGTTGTGCTGAGATTTTATCCTGCTAAGATCTATCTAACCCTTCCCTCCCACGTAACCATTTTTCTATCATTCATGTAGCTATCTAAGAGTCTCTTAAATGTCCCTAATGTACCTGCCCCCACAACCTCTGACAGCAGTGCGTTCCACGCACCCACCACTCTGTGAAAACAAAACACCTCTGATATCCCCCCAACCCCTCCCCCATACCTTCCTCCAATCATCTTAAAATTATGCCCCCTCGTGTTAGCAATTATCGCCCTGGGAAGAAGTCTCTGGCTATCCACTTGATCTATGCCTCTTATCTTGTACACCTCTATCAAGTCACTTCTCATCCTCCTCTCCAAAGAGAAAAGCCCTAGCTCACTCAACCTATCCTAATAAGACATGCTCTCCAATCCAGGCAGCATCCTGGTAAATCTCCTCTGCAACCTCTCTAAAGCTTCCACATCCTTCCTATAATGAGGCGACCAGAACTGAACACAATACTCCAAGTGTGGTCTAACCAGAGTTCTACAGAGCTGCAACATCACCTCGCAGCTCTTGAACTCAATACCCCGACTAATGAAGGCCAACATACCATGCACCTTCTTAACAACCCTATCAGCCTACGTGGCAACTTTGAGGGATCTATGGACGTGGACCCCAAGATCCCTCTGTTCCTCCACACTGCCAAGAGTTCTGCCATTAATCTTGTATTCTGCCTTCAGATTCAATCTTCCAAAGTGTATCACTTCACGCTTTTCCAGGTTGAACTCCATCTGCCTCCTTCAATATCCTACTGTCTTAGAGAAAGTACTGAAGTAACAAAACTGTTTAGAGAAACACAATGATGCTGGAGGAACTCAGCAGGCCAGGCAGCATCCGTGGAGAAAAGCAGGCTACTCTGGGCTTCCCCTTTTCCTATCTTCAGCCCTGAAAAAGCATCCTGACCTGAAACGTTGACTGCCTGGCCTGCTGTTCTTCCAGCATCATTGTGTTTTTCATTAACAAAACTGTTTCAAGTTTTTTGATAAAGATGAAAAGCATTGTTGATCGGAGCAGCCTGTCCTTAAAATATAATGCACTAAACCAGCAGCTGTGGCATTAGTGCACCGACGCACTCCTTTAATTCCTGGGCAATAAAGGCTTCCTTGCCACTGGTGAAGAGTAATTTAAATTATTCTCCCATTCCTCCTTTGCTATATTTCAATTGTCCAAAGTAAAACATGAACAATCTTATAAATTCTGCTCTTGTGATGACAATGTCTACTGGGGAGAAAGTTATCAGCTATTTTTAATTTTTCAGTCTCACTGGAGAGGTTACAGACAAAGGAGAGATTACCAGAAGAGACTTTATCACCTTCAAGACAACACGGATGCTGTAATTAAGGTACAGAGCACTCGGTTATGGCCTCCTTGTGTCATGTAATATCAATTATAATGAGAGTCTGGTGCAAAGACCATGATAAATATTTAAAAGACTCGAGTGGCTTGTTAGAATGCTATCCAGTTGAGTCGCTGAGCCCCATGGACCAGATTGGAACGAGGGACAATTAGCAGCATTCTGGCAGGGGTTGGAAGTGAAATAGATGGCTCTCACTCCTAGTGAGGGGGGGGGGGGTGTGGGGGGTGATGTTGTTGGTCTGAGTAAACTGATTAAGGTTCCTGTAGTGAAATGAGTTGCTGGCACTGCCTTTCCCTGCTCACAGGAGTTGGCTTAGGAATGTGACCACTTTCTGGGGAGTAGTTAGCCCAGTTTCAGTTGGCTTCTGCAGGAGAGAGGAAAGCTGGTGAAGGCACAAAAGTTTTTATATACTGCTCAGAAGCAGAAAGGGTAACTGAAGGCAGCAAGTGTGTGAGTTGGTATCCCTGCCTCCATACTCTGAGTGCAGTTATGTGGAGTTATAGAGTAATACAGCATGGAAATAGGCCCTTTGGCCCAACTCGTTCGTGCCAAACATGGTGACCACCAAGCTAGTCCCATTTGAATTAGAATCATCATCACTGCCTTATGTCATGAAATGTGTTGTTTTGCGGCAGCAGTACAGTGCAGAGACGTAAAAATGACTATAAGTCATGAAAATAAATAGTGCAAAAGAGGAATAACGAGGCAGTGTTCATGGACTGTTCAGAAATCTGACAGCGGAGGGGAAGAAGCTGTTCCTGAATCGTTCAGTATGGGTCTTCAGGCTCCTGTACCTCCTCCCCGATGGTAGTAACGTGAAGAGGGCATATCCCGAGTGGTGAGGGTCCTCAGTGACAGATCCCGCCTTCTTGAGCACCGCCTCTTGAAGATGTCCTCGATGGCGGGGAGGGTTGTGCCTGTGATGGAGCTGGCTGAGTCTACGACCCTCTGCAGCCTCTTGCGATCCTGCACATTGGAGCCTGCATACCAGGCGGTGACGTAACCAGTCAGAATGCTCTCCACATACAGCTGTAGAAATTTGGAAGAGTCTTTGGTGACGTACCAAATCTCCCAATGACATAGAGCCGCTGGCGTGCCTTCTTCGTGATTGCATCAATGTGTTGGGCCCAGGATAGATCCTTGGAGATGTTGACGCCCAGGGACTTGAAGCTGCTCACCCTTCCCACTGCTGACTGCTAAATAATAATAATGAATAATGAATAGTGTAAAAGAGAAATAAAGACTTTGGAAGCTTCATGGGTTTCACTTCGGAAGATGTTGGGACTTTGGAGCAGATAAGTTTTTTTTTAATAGGATTTTTATTATAAGGGTTAGATTTTATAAGGTTCTTTTTTAAGTTTTATAAGTTTTTAATCGGGAATAGTGGAGGCTGGACTGCGCAGGCGCGTGACGTTGGCAGGTAAGGCGCGGGCAGTTTATAAAGCAAACCGCCATATCCAGCGGGCAGCGTTGGAGCGAGCAGCTGAGTGAGAGGGAGCAGAGTGGTCGGGCTTTGGCTGAAGGGGCAAGGCAGGTGAGTAGCTGGTAGGTAGGTAAAAGTAAGGTTTACCTGTTATCTGTTATAAATTTTTAAGTAGAAAAACTGGGTGGGGGGGGGTGGAGGGGAGAATTAGGTCAGATGGAGGACATGATAGTGTGCTGCAGCTGCTTGATGTGGGAGCTCGTGGACCTTGCTGCGGTCCATGATGGCCACATCTGCACTAAGTGCTTGAGGCTGGAGGAACTTCGGCTCACAATTGATGATCTGGAGTTACAGCTTCAAACACTGCGCAGCATCAGGGAGGGGGAGAGTTTTGTAGATACTGTACATAAGGAGATGGTCACCCCCCTTAGAGCAGGTACCTCTGGAGTCCAGGAAGTAGATAAAATGGTGACCGTCAGGGGAGGGAAAAGGAAAAAGAAAACGAACAGGCAGATAGAGCAGAGGACCCCGGAGGCTGTTCCCCTCAGTAACAGGTTTTCCACTTTGGAGGCTGTTGAGGGAGATGACCTGCCGGGGCCTTGCAGCAGTAGCCAGGTCTCTGGCACTGGGACCGGTCCTGCTGCTCAGAAGGGAAGGGAGGAGAAGAGGAAGGCAGTAGTGATAGGGGACTCGATAGTCAGGGAAACAGATAGGAGGTTCTGTGGCAGTGAGCATGAATCCCGGATGGTATGTTGCCTCCCAGGTGCCAGGGTCCGGGATGTCACTGATCGGGTCCACAGGATTCTAGAGCGGGAGGGAGAACAGTCAGAAGTCGTGGTTCATGTTGGTACCAACGACATAGGTGGGAAGAGAGATGAGGTCCTGAAAAGTGAGTTTAGCAAACTAGGTAGAAGGCTGAAGGACAGGACCTCGAGGGTAGCAATCTCGGGGTTGCTGCCAGTGCCACGCGATAGTGAAGGTAGGAATATGAGGAGATGGCAGATAAATGCGTGGCTGAGAAGTTGGTGCAGGAGGGAGGGTTTTAGATTTTTGGATCATTGGGATCTCTTCTGGGGAAGGTAGGACCTGTGCAGAGAGGACGGGTTACACCCTAACCTGAGGGGGGCCAATATCCTTGCGGCCAGGTTTGCTTGGGTGGTTCAGGAGGGTTTAAACTAGATTGCGAGGGGGAAGGGAACCGGAGGAGTAGGTCAGAGGAAGAAGGGGATGGGGAAAAGTCAGATCTGACAGGTAGAGAGGCTTTGAGGAAGGAGAAGCAGAGTACAGGCTACAAAAGTAGTAAGGCAGATGGGCTAAAGTGCATTTACTTAAATGCAAGAAGCATCAGGAATAAGGGAGATGAACTGAGAGCTTGGATAAGTACATGGGACTATGATATTGTGGCTATTACAGAGACATGGCTGACATCGGGGCAGGAACGGATATTGAATATTCCTGGTTTTCAGTGTGGATAGGGAGATGGGGAGAAGAGGAGGAGGGGTGGCGATACTGGTCAGGGACACTGTTACAGCTGCAGAAAGGGTAGATAAAGTAGAAGGAACCTCTCTAGAGTCAATATGGGTGGAAGTTAGGAACAAGAAAGGGGCAGTTACCCTGCTGGGAGTATTCTATAGGTCCCCTGGTAGCAGTAGGGATACTGAGGAGCAGATTGGGAGGCAGATTTTGGAAAGATGCAAAAATAACAGGGTTATTATAATGGGAGACTTCAACTTTCCAAATATTGATTGGCACCTACTTAGTGCCAAGGGTTTAGACGGGGCGCAGTTTGTTCGGTGTGTCCAGGACGGATTCCTGACACAGTATGTTGACAGGCCGACTAGAGGGAATGCCATATTAGATCTAGTTTTAGGTAATGAACTGGGACAGGTGACAGATCTATTGGTGGGTTATTTAATTGGGGAAAGGCAAATTATGAGGCTATAAGGCAAGAACTTGGGAGTGTAAATTGGGGTGACATTTTTGAAGGGAAATGTGCTATGGAGATGTGGTCGATGTTCAGGGATCTTTTGCAGGATGTTAGGGATAAATTTGTCCCGGTGAGGCAGAGAAGGAAGGGCAGGGTGAAGGAACTGTGGGTGACGAGAGAGGTAGAACAACTAGTTAGGAAGAGGAAGGCAGCATACATAAGGTGTAAGCAGCAAGGATCAGACGGGGCTCGTGAGGAATATAGAGTAGCAAGGAAGGAACTTAAAGGGCTGAGGAGGGGACATGAAAAGGCTTTGGCGAGTAGAGTTAAGGAGAATCCCAAGGCTTTTTTCTTGTACATGAAGAGCAGAAGGATGGCTAGGATAAAGGTAGGTGCGATTAAGGACAAAGGTGGGAGGATGTGCCTGGAAGCTGTGGACGTGGGTGAGGTTCTCAATGAATACTTCTCTTCAGTATTCACCAAGGAGAGGGGTCTTGATGATGCTGAGAACAGTGTAGGTGAGGGTAATGTTCTAGAGTATGTAGATATTAAGAGAGAGAAAATATTAGGACAAATAAGTCCCCGGGGCCTGACGGAATATTCCCAGGCTGCTTCGTGAGGCGAGGGAGGAGATTGCTGAACCGTTGGTTAGAATCTTTGAGTCCTCGTTGTCCACTGAGATGGTACCGGAGGATTGGAGGGTGGCGAATGTTGTCCCCTTATTCAAGAAAGGTAGTAAGGATAGTCCAGGGAATTACAGACCAGTGAGCCTTACGTCTGTAGTGAGTAAGCTGTTAGAAAGGATTCTATGAGCATTTAAAGAATCATGGACTGATTAGGGACAACCAGCATGGCTTTGTGAAGGGAAGATCTTGCCTCACAAGCCTGATAGGGGGAAGATTGATGAGGGTAGTGCAGTGGGTGTGGTCTACGTGGATTTTAGTTAGGCGTTTGACAAGGTTCCACATGGTAGGCTTCTTCATAAGGTCAGGGAGGGTTGGCTGTGTGGATTCAGAATTGGCTTGCCTATAGAAAGCAGAGGGTTGTGGTGGAGGGAGTACATTCTGATTGGAGGGCTGTGACTAGTGGTTTCCCGCAAGGATCGGTTCTGGGACCTCTACTTTTTGTGATATTTATTAACGACTTAGATGAGGGGGTGGATGGCTGGGTTAGCAAGTTTGCAGATGACACAAAGATTGGTGGTGTTGTGGATCGTGTGGAGGGCTGTAGAAGCTTGCAGAGGGATATTGATAGGATGCAGAGCTGGGTTGACAAGTGGCAGATGGAGTTCAATCCAGAGAAGTGTGAGGTGGTACACTTTGGAAGGACAAACTCCAAGGCTGAGTACAAGGTAAATGGCAGGATTCTGGGCAATGTGGAGGAGCAGAGGGATCTGGGGGTTCATATCCATAGATCACTGAAAGTCGTCTCACAGGTAGATAGGGTAGTTAAAAAAAGCTTATGGGATGTTAGCTTTCATAAGTCGTGGGATCAAGTTTAAGAGCTGCAAAGTGATGATGCAGCTTTACAAAACTCTGGTTAGGCCACACTTGGAGTACTGTGTCCAGTTCTGGTCGCCTCATTGTAGGAAGGATGTGGAAGCATTGGAAAGGGTGCAGAGGAGATTTACCAGGATGCTGCCTGGTTTGGAGACTATGCATTATGAGGAGAGACTAAGGGAGCTAGGGCTTTACTCTTTGGAGAGAAGGAAAATGAGAGGAGACATGATAGAGGTGTACAGAATATTAAGAGGAATAGATAGAGTGGACGGCCAGCGCCTCTTTCCCAGGGCACCGATGCTCAATACAAGAGGGCATGGTTTTAAGGGAATGGTTGGGAAGTTCAGCGGAGATGTCAGAGGGAGGTTTTTCACCCAGAGAGTGGTTGGTGCATGGAATGCACTGCCTGGGGTGGTGGTGGAGGCTGATATGTTGCTCAAGTTCAAGAGACTGTTAGATAAGCATATGGAGGAATTTAAGATAGAGGGATATGTGGGAGGAAGGGGGTAGGTAGTCTTAGGCGTGGTCTGTAGGGCAGCTCAACATGGTGGGCCTGTATTGTGCTGTATTGTTCTATGTTTCTACAAGGTAGTGTTCATGGACTGTTTGGAAATGTAATGGTGGAGGGGAAGAAGCTGTTCCTGAAACATTGAGTGTGGGTCTTCAGGCTCCTGTACCACCAACTACTTATACAGTGTCTTTTAAATGTTGTTATTGTACCTGCCTCGACCACTTTCTCTGACAGCTCGTTCCATTCGCACACTAGCCTCTGCATGAAGAATTTGCTCCTTGGGTCCCTTTTAAACCTTTCACCTCTTAACTTAAATCTATGACCTCTGGTTTTTAGTTCCCCTTCCCTGAGATTAAGACTGTGTTCAGCCTATTTCCACCCCTTGTGATTTTGTACACCTGTAAGATCAGAAGATATTTATTAGTCACATGTACGTCGAAACACACAGTGAAATGCGTCTTTTTGCGTTACTGAGAGCGTGCTGGGGGGCAGCCTGCATGTGTCGCCACGCTTCCGGCACCAACATAGCATGCCCACGACTCCTAACCTGTATGTCTTTTTGGAATGTGGGAGGAAACCGGAGCACCTGGAGGAAACCCACACAGTCACGGAGAGAACGTACAAAGTCCTTACAGACAGAGGTGGGAATTGAACCCAGGTTGCTGGTGCTGTAATAGCGTCACGCTAGCCACTATACTACCGTGCTACCCTCTAGAAGGTCACCCCTCAATCTCCTGTGTTCCAAGGAATAAAGCCCTAGCCTGCCCAACCTCTCTATAACTCAAGCCCTCGAGTCCTGGCAGCATCCTTGTAAACATTCTCTGCACACGTTTTCTCATGTGGTGGATGGTTCTTTCGTATAAGTGAAAATCCCTTGTTTTAGAATCACTTGAACAAGTTTAATCCTATCACTGATTACAACAGCAGAGCAATGAGCACTCTGAAATGGGGCAACATGTGCATTTCAGATGGAGCCTCTCGTGAAACTGGTTAAAAATAGCCATGTGGGAAATGTGCATCAAGAAGCACAAGTGAGGGCCTGAGGCTCCAAGATCAGCAAGCAGGAACACGTGTCGTAAATCAGGAGCTGCTGGTTGGTGAAGTAGGGCTTGAACTAGGGGTTGTAGATCCTCGGGCACAACAACCACTGATGAGACAGGAGATTCTGCAGAGCAACACACACAAAGTGCTGGAGGAACTCAGCAAGTCAGGCAGCATCTGTGGAGGGAAATAAACTAAATAAACATCAGGACTCTCAGCCTGAACAGCTGATAAGAGATCAGGCAATGGGATTAAATCTAAATGGGGACAGAAGGGGATAATTATATAAAAAGAAATACAGAACGCAAGAGCTGAAAGCAATACTCTGTGGCATTCTTTGATTCTGCTGTGCCAATATCTTGCTGAATCTCAACCTCACTTTCCCATAACTATCCATAAATCTGTAGATCTCAGCCTTAAACACATCCACAGCCTTCTGAGGTAAGAATTTCCAGAGAATACTTGGGCAGAAAATGGTGTCAAGGTAGAGGATGGAAAAGCAAAGAGCTGCAGGCGCAGGAGATCAGAAACAAAACACAAAGTTCTGGAAACACTCAGCAGGTCCAGCAGCATCTGTGAGAATACTCGGCATGTCCTTCCATCGGTCTTGTTCCGAAACGTTAATTCTGTTTCCCTCTCCACAGTTGCTGCCTGTATCCAGTGTTTTCTGCTTGTCTTTTGCGTTTGAATAATTGAAGGCGTCTTTTATAATTGGTCAAACCTTTAGTGGTGCCTTTATCATTGGCTGTAAATTTGGGGAGGCCTTAATGGCTGGCCAAAAATTTGGAGCTCTTATGGATTTTCTCTAAATTTAGGCATGCCTCCGTGCTGGGCCGCGCGTCCGAGGGGCCGCCTCCTTGGCAGGCTGCTTTTGCACTATTTATTTATTTTCGTAACTTGTAATTTTTATGTCTATATGTCTTGCACTGTACTGCTGCCGCAGAACAACACATTTCAGGACACATGTCGGCGGTGATAAACCTGATTCTGTGATGCCTGGCTGCAATTGAGTGTAACCTAGCAGTCCCATAAAAGCTGAATTACTGGCTCATTTCAAAAAGCATCAAGCGATCCTCAAAGCAGCAGGAGTGTATCCCATTAAGATGTCCTGTATTGGCTAGTAGTTGATTTATAACCATGGATGTTCAGACTGAGGCTAAATGGTGGTTTGTGGCACCTGAACCTTCAGCATTGGAATTGTTGTATTCCTTCCAGCGTAGGGGAGGCCATTCAGCTCATCAAGTCTTTGAGACCAATCCCATTCCCCCGCGATTTCCCTCCAGCCTATTGTCTCACAATAGCACTGCTCCTTATTCTGCCACCTGCCTGTGCAAGTCAACTTGTGATCCAGCCAGTCTTTGGGAAGGAAATCGGAGCACCGGGGAACTCCAAACGGTCACGGGGAGAAGGTGCAAGTTCCACGCAGCCAGTGCAGGAATGAACTCTGGTTGCTGGAGCTGGGAGGCAGCCGTGTTACCTGCAGTGCCGCTGTGTCACACGAAATGTCAGGTTGAGGGTTACTGTGCAAACTTTGTGGTTTCTCACAGTGGGCGCTGGGGACTTAATGTGGCATCTTCTACTTGTGCAGGCCACTCTGAGATGTTTGGGTGCCTTGACAATAAAAATTCCTTTGTGTTCATGCTGTCTCTCATTTGCTTTAATATTTCGCAGATCCAGTCATGGGTGAGAATGTGGCAGGCCCGGAGGAGGTACAAGGCAAGGCTGCAATACTTCAAGAACAACGTAAGTCTAGCTGAATAATATGCAAGCTGGTGGCTTCCAATTTGGCGAAGAAGGAAAGACACTGGTGCACATTTAACCATTTCAGTCCTATTGAAGGAGTGCACCTGAAACATTAATTTTAGTCCTGATGAAGGGTCTCGACCCGAAACGTCGACTGTCCATTTCCCCCCATAGACGCTGCCTGACCTGCCAAATTCCTCAGTGCTTTTGTGTGTTGCTCCAGTTTTCCAGCATCTGCAGCCTCTTGTCCCCTGAAACGGTCATTTTTTAAAAATTAATTTGTGGCCTTTTTGACCATTTTAATTAGCTCAAAAGCTCTCATTGCCAGCCTTTGATCTTCCACCCCCCATCTGACCCTCCAAAGCTTGCTTAAACGTGCTCAGTCCCATGTGTCCGTCATCCCTGTGCTCACTTCATTGGCTCTCTAGTCCAGTGCTACCTCGCATTTAAAATCCTCATCCTCGTGTTTAATTTGCTCCATGATGTCCTCCTCCTCCTCCTCCATATCTGTACCCCACCCACTCTGATCTCTTCCTTATCCCCGATTCCCTGTGCCGGTCAGTTGCCGGCTGTGCTTTCAGCTCTGGACTTAACAGGAATGGTTCTGGGGCAGGGGGTTTCAGCCACAGCTTGGACTGGAGAAGCTGGGGTTGTTCTCCTTGGAGCAAAGAGGGTGGAGAGGTGACTTAATGGAAGAATATAAGACCATGATGGGTTTAGACAGGGTGAATGAGGGAAACTGTTCTCACTGGCGGATGGTTCTACAACCAGGGGCATGTGTTTAAAAATTTCTGACATGAGATCCAAGGGCTTGTGAAGGAAACCTTTTGTGGACAGAGAGTAGTGATGCTCGGAAATACCCTTCCCTTCGTGTATTAGGGGACACTGGGGTGAAATATTTTATTTCAGTTTTCTCCTTGTCTTTCTTGGTGAAGTACAGTCCTTAAATCAGCAGCTGAATGAGGGTAGGTCAACAAAAGTTGTATGAATGCATTGGCATGCTTGCTTTCTATCAGTGCAGGCTTGTGTTTACATGGGTTGGAGTGGTAGAAGCTTGGCATGCTGGTGGGGAAACTGTCAGGGCATTGAGTATACTTGGGGCATTATGTAGCAGTTGTACAAGTCATTGGTGAGGCCGCACTTGGAGTGCTGTGGACGGCTTTGGTCACCCTGTGAGAGGAAAGACCTGGTTAAACTGGAAGGAGTGCAGAAAAGATTCACAAGGATGTTGCCAGGACTAGAGGGGCTGAGTTATGGCGAGAGGTTGGCCAGGCTAGGTCTTTATTCCTTGGAATGTAGGAGAATGAGGGGCGACCTTACAGAAGTGTTTAAAATTATGAGAGGCATAGATGAGGTGGATGGTGATGGTCTTGTCCCCAGGGTAGGGGAGTCCAACACTAGAAGGCAAAGGTTTAGGGTGAGAGGGGAAAGACTTAAGAGGTTGCTGAGGGGCAACCTTTCACACAGAGGGTGGTGAGTACATGGAACGAGCTGCCTGAGGAAGTGGTTAAGGCAGGTACAATAGTATCATTTAAGAAGCGCTTGGATAGGGGCTTGGAGGGATATGGGCCGAAATTGGGACTAGCTGGGTGGATAACGTGGTCGGCATGGACTGGTTGGGCCGAAGGGCCTGTATCCGTGCTGTATGATTCTGATACCTGTAATAAAACAATGCATCCTCAGAAGCGCTATGAGCAGCCTCATAAAAGGCCCAATGATATCCATGAGCTTGTTCATTCCTATTGTTCAGTGTCCCAACCAACTGCCAAAAGCTTTGCAGAATACAAAGATCTCATCATTCATCCTCAGTGTCTACATGACATCCCCTTTCTTGATTAATAAAGCCACATGATATTTATTTAGTGATTTCCAGGAAGGTTTTGTTGAACGAGATCAAAATGCATGGGCTCTTGTTTATCCGCCATTTCCATTAGCAAGTGTGTCCATCCCTGTTATATGCATGGCAGAAATGCACTGGACTCCCTGTGATGTGGTTCTCTAGATAATCTAATAGCTCAATTTTTTGCAATCCCACAGATTGCTTCAGTAGTTAAGATCCAGGCATTTGTCAGAGCAAATAAGGCCAGAGGAGACTACAAGATGCTGGGTAAGTGATTTAAACCCAATCATGTTGTGTGGATTACATACATTTCTTTGAATTTGGCAGTGGTTTCCTTTCTGTAACCACTACCAGCTGTGGCAAGTTCGTACAAAGAACTCACAATCCAAAAGACGCCTTTTGGGTTTCAGAACTCATCGTATTTCATTTTGTTCCAATTTCCCTGAAAGCTCCAACAGCTGGAAGCAGTAATGGCCTGATCTCCAGAGCATTTGCACTATATCGTCAACTTCTCCTGGGCTAGGAGGACTCGTGCCTCCAGTCACTTTGTAGTGGGCTTGTGTCCCATATCCGGACTTGAGTGCCGAATCCAACCTGTCACACCAGTGCACTGCTGTGGCTTTGCTGCATCGACTGGTGCACTGCTGTTCAACTGAGACCTTTTAAACAAGGTTCTGCCCAGCTGGTCTGCAAGAGTAGATACCCAAGACCCTGTTTCTAATTAACGTTTCTCCTTCAACAACGAGTGATGATGATGAGATCTTGCTGTGTGCAAAACTGAGCTACATTTGTCTACATAGTTAAAATGTTATATGTGAAGCTCTACTGCCTGACCAGGTTTCAGAAACACAAGTGTTTAAGGTACTGTTTAAACAGGGTGAACTTGGATGCACTGAACATGGGCAGTTGCAATTATCAATCATCATAGGACGTGACTGATGCTTCTGTCAGAAGTCAATGGAACTGAATATTGGGCAATGTATGTAATGCCTATTTTGCATATCTAGCTTCATCACTGAGGGCTTCCAGAGGTTAGTTCTTTGAATTCTTGGAAACAGATGTGTCCAAAACTAGTGGGCTTAGGTTTAGGATAGGAGGAGATTACGAGGAAGAAATTTTTTCACCGAGAGGGTGGGGTTGGAATCTGGAACCCACTTCCTGAGGGGGGCAGTGGAGGCAGAGATTCTCACAATAGAACATAGAACAGTAAAGCACAGGAGCAGGCCCTTCGGTCCACAACGTCTGCACCGAACACCATACCAAATTAAACTAAATCCCTTCTGCCTGTACATGGTCCATATCCCTCCATTTTCCTGCATATTAGTGTCTGTATCTAAAAACACTATATATCTGTTTCCAAAACTACCCATGGCAGCCTGTTCTAGGCACCGACGACTCTATGTAAAGAACTTGCCCTGCACATCTTTAAACTTTCCCCTTCTCACTGTAAATTCAAGTCCTCTGGTATTTGACATTTCTACCCTGGGGGGGAGAGATTCTGACTGTCTACCCTATCTTTGCCTTTCATAATTAATCTTCTATCAGGTCTCCCCTCAGCCTCCAACACTCTAGAGAAAACAAGCCAAGTTTGTCCAACCTGTCCTTATCGTTCATACCCTCCAATCCAGGCAGCATCCTGGTGAACCTCTTCTGTACCCTTTCCAAAGCCTCCACATCCTTCCTGTAATGGGGCAACCAAAACTGCACGCAATACTCCAAGTGCGGCCTAACCAAAGTTTTATACAGCTGCAATGTGACTTCCTGACTCATACTCAGTGCCCAGGCAGGCATGCCATCCACCTACTTTAACAGTCTATCTACTTTCAGGGAGTTATGGACTTGGACTTTAAGATAAGATTTTTGGATAGGTACATGGGCTATGGGTAAGCCTAGTAATTTCTAAGGTAGGGACATGTTTGGCACACCTTTGTGGGCCGAAGGGCCTGAATTGTGCTGTAGGTTTTCTATGTTCTATTTCTTTATTAGTCACATGTACATCAAAACACTCAGTGAAATGCATCTTTTGCGTAGAGTGTTCTGGGGGCAGCCCGCAAGTGTCACCACGCTTCCGGCGCCAACATAGCATGCCCACAACTTCCTAACCCTTACGTCTTTAGAATGTGGGAGGAAACCGGAGCATCCGGAGAAAACCCACGCAGACACTGGGAGAACGTATAAACTCCTTCCAGACAGCGGCTGGAATTGAACCCGGGTCGCTGGTGCTGTAATAGCGCTATGCTAACTGCTACACTACTGTGCCTGCCCTCTGTACATCAATACTGTTAATGGTCCTGCCACTAACTGTATACTTTTCCCTTACATTTGACCTCCCAAGTGCAACACTTCGCACTTGCTGGGATAAAACTCCATATACCATTTTTCCACTTGTATCTGTAACTGATCTATATTCTGCTGTATCCTTTGACAGTGCACAACTCCACCAATCCTTGTGTCATCTGCAAACTTACTAACCCACCCATCTGCATTTCCATCCAGGTCATTCACATATATATCACCAACAACAGAGGCCCCAGCACTAATCTCTGCAGAACACCACTGGTCACGGACCTCTTCCAGCCAGAATAACACCCCACCACCACCACCCTCTATCTTCTGAGTTGGCAATCCAACCCTGAATCCAAACTGCAAGTCATGTTGGATCCCATGCACCTTTAGATGAGCACTTGTATCTCCTTGCAAGGCATTGAAGGCTATAGACTGACTGCTGGTAAATGGGATTTAATATAGATGGGTACTTGATGACCAGCATGGACATGGTGGGCCAAAGGGCCTGTTTCTGTGCTGTAGGACTCAATGAAAGGAAAATCTTGCTTTTCCAGTCCACGCCAGAAACCCTCCGCTGAGCATAGTGCGGAAGTTTGCTCATCTCTTGGACCAAAATGACCACGACTTCCGTGAAGAGTGGGAACTGATGCAACTGCGCGAGGAAGTGGTGCAGCGTATCCGTTCCAGTCGCCATCTGGAGCAAGACCTCAATGTCATGGACATCAAGATTGGACTGCTGGTGAAGAACAGGATCACCTTGCAGGTGAGAGGATACTCCTGGCCTCCTGAGCTAGCGAGACATCAGTTAGCCTGCAGTCTCCCCAGTTGCAAACAGTATGATTGCTTTGTATTATAAGAATTAGCAGCGCAGGTAGTGACAGTGAGCCCAGCTGGTCTGTGCTAGGGTTTGTTCTTCCCACTTCATGGAATTTTTTCATTAGAACATAGCACTGGAACAGGTCCTTTGTCCTTGGTCCATGGTCCACTGCCCTCTCCTACCGGATTCCTCCTCCTCCAGCCCTCAGCCTCTTCTACCTATCACCTCTCAGCTTATTACATCTTCTCCCCCTCCCCCACCCACTACCTTCCCCCCTCACCTGGACTCGCCTATAACCTGATCTCACCTATCCCCTGCCTGCGTGTACTCCTCCCCCTCCCCCCACCACCACCACCTTATTCTGGCTTCTGCCCTCTTTCTTTCCAGTCCTGATGAAGGGTCTCAGCCCAAAATGTCAACTGTTTATTTCCCTCCATGGATGCTGCCTGACCTGCTGAGTTCCTCCAGCACTTTTTGTGTATTGCTCCAGAGTCCAGCATCTGCAGAATTTCGTGTGTCTTCCTTTGGCCCACGATGTCTATACTGAACATGATGCCAGTGTAAACTAACCCTATCTGCCTGCACGTGGTCTGTATCCCTCCATTCTCTGCCTGTTCGTGTGTCTGTCTAAATGCCCCTTAAACATTGCTATTGTATCTGTTTTCACCACCTCCCCAGGCAGTGCGTTCCAGGCACCTACCACTCTGTCATGTACATATAAATAAATAGACCTGCCCTGTAATCCTCACTTAAGCTTTCCCCCTCTCACATTAAACCTATGTCCTCTAGTATCTGATGTTTTCCAACCTGGGAAAATGACTGACTATCTATTCTGTCTGTGCCTGTCATAATTTTATAAACTCCTATCAGGTCTCCCCTCTGCTCCAGATAAAAAGTTTGTTCCACCTTCTTATAACTAATGCTGTCTAATCCAGGCAGCATCCTGGTTTATAAACTTTCATCCTTTTCTTCCCTCGTTTATTTATCCAGCTTTCCCTTAAATGCTTCCACGTGTTGTCTCACCGTCTGAGTATCAAAATTTCTTATCTCCTCTTCTTGGGCAGTTCCCTCAGAATTAAGGATGATGCCTTCCTGTCTGGTCTTGTGGGTTCCAAGGTCTCTGATGAGGACAATGGTGGGAACCGCAGTCACAAATGGAGCAGGCGGTGAATGTCAGATTCGACTGTTTTAAGTAACATGTATGGTGCTTAATACACCTCAAGTGGCTGCACAAGGTATAACCGCTTCTTAGCTTATTCACCTGACGGACAAACCAATACGTGTTTTCTCATTGGTTGGTTTTTGCCACAGGTTTTCTGATTGGACTATTGTTATCTAAGGATTACCTCTTATTTCAGGTATAAAAGGTGTTGTTTTCTTGTTAATCTCTCTTGGTCCCTTTTCTGCCTCCCCTAGCTCATTTTTAGTTCTTTTGTCTCGGCTCATCTCCCAGTAGTAAAGCCAGTGCCAAGTGCTCTGGTGACTGTTTCTTTGTTTTAAACTTTTCCAATAAAACTTTGTGAAGCATCAAGTTGTTTCCAACTCATTCTCGGACTCCTGAAAGAACCTGCGGATTTGAAGATAACTGGATCTGACGTGAATGACCCCAGGGCATGTGGGATGTCATTTTGTGAGATGCTGTGCTCCTTCTGCTTCTCACACACAGCCTCTGTGTACTCTCAATGCATGAACTCAAGGTTCTCAATAGCCTCTTGAATGCCCCTTCTCCACTTTGAGCAGTTGTGGGTCAGAGAGTGCTTAGAGATGGAAGTGGGGATATTGCATTTCTTCAGGGAGGTTTTGAGTACATCCTTGAATCCTTATCACAATCTTCCCATAACTGAGCTTGGAGTAGAGTATCTGAGTTTTGGGGAGTACGAGACAATGCAGGAGGTGGCCATTTGGCTCTTCGGGTCCATATGGGTTTCAGGGAGCGGTCTCATCAGTTCCATTCCCCTCCTTTCCCTGTGGCCTCTCTAACATGTCCCTCAAGTCTCCTTTGATTCTTTTTGCCATTTAACCTATACCACAGTAATTTACAGCAGTCAATTATCCTACCTACCAGCACGTTTTGGAGATGTGGGAGTAAACAGTAGCACCACGGAGTGGATCGAACCTGGATCGTAGGAGGACCAGCTGCTGTGCCAGGGTGCTGCCTTCTCTTGAATTATTTACTGGATTTATTGTTGACTGCCATATTAGATCTGTTGAGTCACACAGCATGGAAACAGGCCCTTCGGCCCAACTTGTCTGTGCCAACCAAGATGCCCATCTCTGCTAATCCCATTTTCAGACTTTGGTCCATATCCCTATGTAATGCCTTTTAAACACTGTAATTGTACCCACCTCTACCACTTCCCCTTTCCATGTCCCTCAGATCCCCTTTAAACCCTTTCCCTCTCAAAACCTATGCCCTCTGGTTTTAGACTCCCCTACACTGGGAAAAGGACTGTGACCGTCTATCCTATCTATGCTGGTCACAATTTTATAAACCTCTATTAAGATATTTATTTAGTTAGTAGTCACATGTACATCGAAACTCAGTGAAATGCTTCTTTTTGCGTTACTGTGTGTGTTCTGGGGGCAGCCCACAAGTGTCGCCACTCTTCCGGCGCCAACATAACACGCCCACAACTTTCTAATCTGTACGTCTTTGGAATGTGGGAGGAAACCGGAGAACCTGGAGGAAACCCACGCAGACACGGGGAGAATGTACAAACTCCTCACAGGCAGCAGCGGGAACTGAACCTCTCAGCCTCCTTTGCTCCTTGGAAAACAGTCCCAGCCTATCCAATCTGTCCTCATAACTCAAGCCCTCCAGTTCAGGCAACATCACTAAACCTTTTCTGCACCCTCTAGCTTAATCGTTTCCTTCCTATAGCGTGGCAACCGGAACTGCACAGAATACTCCCAAGTGCAGCCTAGCCAACACTTTGTACAACTGTAACATGACGCCCCAATTCTGCCCTGACTAGTTTCACCTTCGTGATTACTGCCTAATGGACCCCTAATGATTTCCTATCCCAAGATCACCTTCCTCTAAAACAGTTCTTTTAAAATCTACCTGTGGTCCAACTATTGGTCACTTGCACTTTTATCTCATGTGGCTACGTGTCAAAAACTGCTATCTGTAAGGAGTTTGTACGTTCTCCCCGTGTCTGCGTGCGTTTCCTCCGGGTGCTCTGGTTTCCTCCCACGTTCCAAAGACGTACGGGTTAGGAAGTTGTGGGCGTGCTATGTTGGCGCCAGAAGTGTGGTGACACTCGCGGGCTGCCCCCAGAACACTCTATGCAAAAGATGCCTCTCACTGTGTGTTTCGATGTACATGTGACTAATAAAGAAATCTTATCTTAATGTTGTTAATGCTCCTACGAAGCCCCTCGAAATATTTTGCTATGTTAAAGGTAGTGTACACATGTCTGATGCTGGAAATATAGGAGTTAATTTGATGATAAAATCCTGGACAGAAATGTCGTTGCTCTGTGATTATTGTATTTCTTTACTCGCCCCATGACGTGAGATTTCATGACGAGGGATTTCACAAAGCAAGCTCAGAACCCTTCATCGGGTCCTGTTCTGTATCTCAAGGTAAAAATATGGTGGGCTTTGATCTTGATTTGTAGGAAGTTGTTTCCCACTGCAAGAAACTGACCAAGAAGAACAAGGAGCAGCTGTCGGACCTGATGGTGATTGACAAGCAGAAGGGGTTAAAGGCCCTCAGCAGAGAAAAGCGGGAGAAACTGGAGGCCTACCAACATCTCTTCTACCTCCTGCAGGTAATGTTCAAATAGCCATGATGTTGTCCTCTGTTGTCTGTCGGTTTTCCCTCCAGTATTTGGGACTGAGGGCAGAACAGGTGAGTCCTGTGACATCGTCACAGTAGTTGCTCAGGGTGAATCGGTCAGTCATTCGTGTATCTCAAGTGGGTTGGACTTCAGATGAATGGAAGTTGTACAGAGGCTTAGTTAAACCCCATCTGGGCATTGCACCCCATCAAGCACCTTTGTGGTATGGATTCATCAGGAAGCTGGAGTTAAATTATGAAGACGGGTTGTATGGAAGTTTAAGGAGCAGGAGGTAGAGACCTAATTGAGGTATTTTAAGACGATTGAATAATTGGATAGAAAGGAACTCTTTAATCTGACATGGAGGTTGATGGACAGGGAGACACAAAGCCAGGTGGGGACATCACTTTAAAATTAGAACCAGGCCAATCAGCACTACCTGGGTGTTGGAAATCATTGCCCTGAACGGTTGTTGGGGTGAGGAGAGGCCAATCAAATGATTTCTGTTGAGTAGGATATTGAGGGTTATGGACTGGGACGTGAGTGGATTTAAGGCACAGATTGGCCATGCTCTAATTGAAAAATAAAAGGTTCGAGGGGTTGAGTTTTCAGTTACTGTATGCTTTTTGTTACCAACGCTCTTTCCTCTGGCATCTCCACAAAGCCATATAACACGATCTGAAATCCTCCTCAGGTGACCGCTCTTTCAGCCTTTTTAGTTCCCTCAGAAGTATTTGTTGAACCTTTCTGTGTGCATCATGACACCACCCCTCCTGGTGACATTTCACTTCCCACTCCCACCTGATTTCTCTATCAGAATCAGGTTTATTATCATTGACATATGACATGAAATTTGTTGTTTTGCAGCAGCAGTACAGTGCAAGACATAAAAACCTATAAGTTACAAAAATAAATAGTCCCAAAAAAAAGGAATAATGAGGCAGTGTTCATGGACCGTTCAGAAATCTGATGGTGGAGGGGAAGTAGCTGTTCCTGAAACATTGAGTATGGGTCTTCAGGCTCCTGTACCTCCTCCCCGATGGTAGTAACGAGAAGAGGGCATGTCCCGGGTGGTGAGGGACCTTAGTGATAGATGCCACCTTGAGGCACAGCCTCTTGAAGATGTCCTCAGTGGTGGGGACATCTCTCAGCTGTTTTGCTAGACCCTTCGAAAGACCTGGACCCTTCAATAGGTAATTAGTGAGAATAAAAGTGTAGACTGAATTATGTAATATTCAATCAGAGGGTTAAACATGAGGGAGCAGCACAAGTTGGGATGGGTATTATGCGATTGCTCGGGTTGGCTGATGTGTTGAATCCTAATCACTTACGGTCTGCTTCCATTTGTCTTGCCAGACGAAACCAGTCTACCTGGCCAAGCTGATCTTCCAGATGCCTCAGAACAGATCGACCAAGTTCATGGAGTCTGTGATCTTCTCGCTCTACAACTATGCATCCAATGAGAGGGAGGGCTACCTGCTCCTGCGTCTGTTCACCACGGCTCTTCGAGAGGAGATTAGGTATGTGCTTGTGATGGGGCAAGGGCCATTTTCCTCCTCGCTGTCTTGTCAAAGTTCACTCCACCCCTGTCAGTTATCAATGTCCAACTGCCCACTATTTCACTACAAAGTTATTGCACAGTGGTTTTGGTCCTTCCTTGATCTGACATTGGCAGAGCTGTTGCTTCACTGCTTCAGGGATCCTGACCTCTGATGCTGTGCATATGGAGTTTGCATGTTCTCCCCACGACTGCCTGGGTCTCCTCCGGGTTCTCTGGTTTCCTCCCCCTCCAATCACAGAGGCATGCAGGTTGGTAGGTTAATTGCTTTCAGTGTATGGGTGGGGGGTAGAATGTGAGGGGAATTGATGGGAATGTGGGGAAAATAAAATTGGGTCAGTGTAAATGGGTGGTTGAGGGTCAGCATTGTCTCGATGGGCCGAAGGGCCTGTTGCTGTGCTATGATTGATAAGGTATCTTTATTAGTCACATGTACATCGAAACACAGTGAGATGCATCTTTTGCGTAGAGGGTTCTGGGAGCAGCCCGCAAGTGTCGCCATGCTTCCGGCGTCAACATAGCATGCCCACAACTTCCTACCCTGTACATCGTTGGAATGTGGGAGGAAACCGGAGCACCCGGAGGAAACCCACGCAGGCACGGGGAGAACGTACAAACTCCTTACGGACAGTGGCCGGAATTGAACCCAGGGTCGCTGGCGCTGTAAAGCGTTATGCTAACCGCTACACTACAGTTGGTCTGTGAGGGTTGTTCACAACGGCTTTGTAACCAACACTTTTCAACCAATTTGTACTAAGGAGCTGTATGGTTTAGTGCTGTAGTAAGCAATGCCTTATTAGAGCATCAGTTTTCTTTGTTGTATCCTGGATTCTATGTTTTAAAGAGCCCTAAGGTGGTTGTGTGTTTACACAAGGACATGGGGTAAGATGGGGAATGCAAATTGTTTTCTGCCAAATAGCCTAGTGTAGTGCAATTTGAACTAAATTCGAAAAGGCTGGAAGATTTTTTTCTCTTTGTATGTCTTTTCCCGCAAGTAAAATTTAAGCAAGCTGTGTTGCTTAATGATCCCTGAGCTGGCCGAGAGTGGACGATGTCGAGTACGTGTTATTACCTCTGAGTCACCTGGCCAAGTATCACCTCGTGTACCTCTGTTTCCGCTCCTGAGAAGAGATGCAGGATATCTCACTACGTTAATGCGTTGCATAAAATGCAAGCCGGTGCTGTTGGAGCCAGGAAGCTGAGAACATTAGCTCTTTTATTCACTGGCAAAACACATAATTTCCACTTACTAACTGCTGGAAACACTCAGCACATCGAGCGGCATCTGTGGAGGAGAGGAAGTGTTAATGTTTGTTCAAGGCACTTAGAACTGGCAAAGAAGAGAAAACAAGTTACAGTAAAAACACTCAACACCTTCCTGATGCTGCACTGGTGGATTTTCTGGGCTGTTGGATATTATTGCTATTAAATTGGCTTATTATTGTTACATGTACCAAGGTACAGCGAAATTTTGCATGCCATCTATTACAGATCATTTCATCACATCAGTTCATCAAGGCAGCACAAGGAAAAAGCAATAACAGAATGCAGAATAAAGTGTCACAGTTACAGAGAACGTGCAGGTAGACAATAAGGTGCAAGGCCATGACGAGGTAGGTTGTGAGGTCGAGTCCATCTTATCGTAATAAGGGACAGTTCAAGAGTCTGATAACAGCAGGATAGAAGCTGTCCTTGAGACTGATGGTACCTGCTTTCGGGCTTTTGTATGTTCTGCCTGATGGGAGGGGAGAGAAGAGAGAATGTCCGGGGTGGGTGGGGTCTTTGATTATGTCAGCTGCTTTACCGAGGCAGCAGAAAGTGTAGACAGAGTCCATGGAGGGGAGGCTGATTTCTGTGATGTGCTGAGCAGTATCCACAACTCTTTGCGGTTTCTTGCGGTCCCAGACAGCAGTTGCCAAACCAAGCCGTGATATATCCAGATAGAGTTTTAATACCCCAACACACTTTTTATTAGATGTAATATGGTATTAATATTAGAACATAGAACAGTACAGCACAGGAACAGGCCCTTCAACCCACGATGTTGTGCCGAACTAATCAAGACAATGGTGCCTATTTACGCCAATCCCTTCTGCCTGCACACAGTCCATATCCCTCCATTCCCTGCACATTCATGTGCCAGTCTGAAAGCCTCTTAAACACCTCTATCGTATCTGCCTCCACCACCACCCCTGGCAGGGCGGTAAAAATTTCCAGTGAACAAGATGAGTTTAAAGGGAGCAATGGGAATGGGGTCCCAGCGGCATGGGAAGTGGGGCCCTGCTCTGTGGCGACGGAGTGTGGCAAACATCACCTGATGACCCAGTTGCTGAACCACCGAGATTTTCAAGTGGTTGGGTAATGGATTATCGGAGTTTTTCCTGCAGCTTTTCAGTAGCCGGGAAGATGGGGAGGGATGGGTGGAACAAAGGGAACATCTGAGAATGATTGATTCCATGTGACACTGAGAATCAGATCCTGTTTTTTGTGTTACTGTCAAAGTTTGCCCGCGCTCTGTAATGAATCAGACAACAGCAGAACCAAAGAACTTACGATAAATGCTTTATTAGTTTTCGCTAGCGGGAGTGGGGGAATACAGAGAAAGAGTAAACAGTGTAACCCTAGCCCTGTACTGATCCTCAAAGAAGACCAGTTACAGCATCTTTATACCCATTTTCGTGGGAAAGCTAGGTGGGAAGTTACACTTGCACAGGCAATTGTTAACACAAAGTTGTTAGCATAACAAGATATGTCTAAAAAAACTACTTTCCCACTTACACCTGGCATTAAAGCTAGACAAAACTAATATCACACCATGCCTGAGATCATTCTGTACTCTGGAGAGCCACTTGACAATGAGAAGCATACCATTAACCCTTACATTGCCAGTCGTTAACCCTTGCATTCCCAGCTACCTTTTACATTACGTGCGACCTGCTGAGTGTTTTCAGCATTATTGTTTCTCCGTGCACATTTCCAGGGCCTGCAGTTTTCTTGAATCCCACTTTTCATCTGTCTTTAGAATCATAGTCCTCGAGTTATACACATGGAAACAGGCCCTTCGGCCATGCTGACCATGCTACCTGAGGTAGTCCCGTCGCTCTCTAAACCCTTCGTATCAATGAACCTGTCCAAATACCTTTTTAAATGTTGCAATTATACCCGCCACTACCACTTCCTCTGGCAGCTTGTTCCATATCCCCACCACCCTCTGTGTGAAAGCTTGCCCCTCAGCTCCCCTTTTAAATCTTTCCCCTCTCACCTTAAGCCTATGCCTTCCAGTTTTAGACTCCCCTACTCTGGGGGAGATAAAGACCTTGACCGTCTACCTTATCTATGCACCTCATGATTTTATAAACCTCCTAAGGTCACCCCTCAGCCCCCTCCACTCCAGGGAAAGCAGTCGCAGTCTCTCCTTATAATTCAAGCCCTCCAGTCCAGGTGACATCCTTGTGAATCTCTTCTGCACCCCCTCTAGCTGAATCACATCTTGCCTATGGTACAGCAACCAGAACAACACAGTATTCCAGGTGCGGTCCAATACAGCTGTAACATGACCCAACTCCTGTACTCAGAGCCCTGTCCAATGAAGGCCAGTGTGCCAAACGTTGCCTTCACCACCCTGTCTACCTGTGTCACCACTTTCAGAGAAGTATGTACTTGTACCCCTAGGTGTACAACATGCCCCAGGGCCCTGTCATTTACTGTGCAAGTCCTGCCCTGGTTTACTATCTTGTGTGACTGTTGTGGCTCGCTCACTCTCATCTCTGAGTCTGAGATCATGGGATTCTAGAGCCTTGAGCAAAGTAATCCAGACTGATGCACCCAGAGCAGTTCTGAAAAAGCCCTACACCGTCAGAGGTGCTGACTTCTGATGGAAAGTGAAGGCCAGTTCTGTCGCCTACTTCTCTTCCTCACTTTCAAAAGTATTTGTTTGGACTCTTGATCTCATGGAACTGATGGAAGATCAGCACTGCTCTTGGCCAGTATTTATCCCTAGGCCTGTTATAAGAAAGACATAGTTAAACTGGAAAGAGTGCAGAAAAGATTTACGAGGATGTTGCTGGGACTCGAGGGCCTGAGTTATAGGGAGAGGTTGACCAGGCTAGGTCTTTATTCCTTGGAACACAGGAGAATGAAGGGTGACCTTATAGAAGTGTTTAAGATTATGAGAGGCATACACCCTTTGGCCCACTATGTTGTGTCAACCTACATAAACCTACTCCCGTGATCGATCGAACCCTTCCCTCCTACACAGACCATAACCCTCCATTTTCCTCACATCCATGTGACTATCCAAGTCTTTTAAATGTCCCTATTGTATCTAATACCACCATCCCCAGCAGTGCATTCCAGGTATCCACCACTCTCTGTGTGGGGGTAAAACCTACCTTTGACATCTCCCCTGAACTTTCCTCCTCCTCACTTTAAACGGATGTCTTCAGGTATTGGCATAAATAAGGTGGATGGTAAGAGTCTTTTCCCTAGGGTAGGGGAGCCCAAAACTAGAGGACATAGGTTTAGTGTTGGAGGGGAAAGATTTAAAAGGGACGTGAAGGGCAACTTTTTTCCACACAGAGGGTGGTGGGTATATGGAACAAGCTGCCAGAGGAAGTGGTTGAGGCAGGTACAATAGTGTCATTTAAGAAGCACTTGGATAGGGACATGGAGGCAGGAAATTGGGACTAGCTGGGTGGACAACATGATCTGCATGGACTGGTTGGAGCTCTGACTCCATAACCACTATCACTGAAACCAACGCTCGTTATTAGAAAAGCAAAATACTGCAGATGCTGGAAACCTGAAATAAAATTAGAAAATGCTAAGATTCTTGGCAATTGAGCAATATCTGCCTCGTTCTTCAACCTCAGTACTCCCACCATTTTCTGTTTTGACATTGGGCTATTGTTATGTTGCTGATTGTAAGAGCTTACGGTCCATAGCAGTTCCTACATTATGGCAACTGTGCTTGAGGTACTTGGGGGCGTCCTGCCCACAGTATGAACGGTGCTACGGAGATGTAAGTCTCTTTCTTTAGGTGGAGGGATTTGAGGCAGGTAAGGGATGACCTCTTCCAGTTTTTGACTCTGTGTGGTACAACTCTCTTTTCCTTCTCTTACTTCACAGGTCCAAGGTTGACAAGGTCCGAGAGATTGTCACTGGAAACCCCACAGTGACCAAGCTGGTGGTGAGCTTTTACCGGAACATCCGTGGGCAGAACGCCCTGCGGGAGATCCTGGGGCCGGTCATCAAAGAGATTCTGCAGGATAAAACCCTGAGCATCAAAACCGACCCTGTCGATATATACAAGAGCTGGGTAAACCAGATGGAGAGTCAGAGTGGGCAGAGAAGGTAGGACAACCATTACACACCTTTGGCCCTTTTCTGCATAGTTGGCCTCTTCATCTTTAGGCACCTTAGCACCTTCCTTCTGCCTTGGCAGGGTCAGTGCAGGGGTCTGCTCCCTTGGCTTAATGACAACATTAAATCACCCATCAGGATCACTGACATATGACGTGAAATTTGTTGTTTTGCGAAGACACAAAAATCCATAAATTACAAAACAAAAATGCAAAAATAAAAGGAATAATGGGGTAGTGTTCGTGGACCGTTGAGAAATCTGATGGCGGAGGGGAAGAAGCTGTTCCTGAATCATTGAGTGTGGGTCTTCAGGCTCCTGTACCTCCTCCCCGATAGTGGTAACGAGAAGACGGCATGTCCCAGGTGGTGAAGGTCCTTAGCGATGGATGCTGCCAGCTTAAGACAGTCTCTTGAAGATGTCTTCGATGGTGGGGAAGGTTGTGCCCGTGATGGAGCTGACTGAGTCTACAACCCTCTATCACCCATGGCTCTTGCTCCTGGTTTTGTTCATTGATGCCAAATTTCCCCCACCCTCAAAAAAAGACAAGGACCAGTTTGGGTTTGGCTGAGTTGCTTGTTCAGAACTTGTCCTGCTTTCTCCCCTGACCCCCTGCACAGGAGTATTTGGTATGTGCAGCGGGCTCAGCGGAGAAAATTGGAAAACGTAGAATGATGGTAAAATTACCCACATGAACTTTGAAAACAAGATCTATTGATTATTGTGTTAGTTGGTGCTGTGGGAGACACTGCAGCAACGTGATATTTCTGACCCTCACCACAGTTACTTGCTGCTATCAATTACAGCTCCTACAGAGACTACACCTGACAGAAAATCACTAAAGCTATTGCATCCATTGTGGAATGTTTAATCTCGTGTCAGTGGCCGAGTATTCCCCACTGTGTTGGTGTGTGGCCGCTCCAATCTTGTTCAGTTCAGTCCCAGGGTTGGTGGGGTGGGCACAGGGACCAGGTGGAGGATGGAAGGAGGCCCAACTGGTGCCCATGTCTTCTGACGCGAGCCAAATCTCTCTTATCATAACAAACCTTTAGGTTAAGCTTATTCTTGGCGATTGATTTAGAAAGAAGCTAGAATTAGAAATGGGGGGGGGGGGGGGGGTGTGTTCAGGATTGATGACCTGTCTAGTTTTAAATCTAGCTAACCTTATCATCAAATGTAGCTCTTCCCTGTTATTTTGAACTCTGTACCTACTTCATTCACAGCTCCTGATTGTAATGTAGTCGATTTTTGTTTTAAATCCTTCAGTGACATTTTGTTTAGATCTGCACTGATTTTTCAGAAAGAATACCAAGCAATGACTTCAGTGCCTTCTGTGCATTGTTCTTGCCTTCCTCTGACTCAAACTCACAGGGTTCGGCTACCCTGTGGTGCTCGGCTCACGTGGCTTTTGTCCTCTAGGCTGGCACTAGGTGGGATATTGCCCCCGTGTTCTGACAGTGCTGGTAAGCAGCAAAATATTGGGGACATCTGTCCACGCACCTTCCCGTCGCACTGCACCAGGTTCACTCCACAGACGATAGCTCTGGTTTTCAGCTTGAGGTTTGGAGAGACTTTTTGTGTCAAAGTCCTTCATTGTCCTCTGCACAAGTCCATGTGTACACAGGTGCAATGAAAATCTTACTTGCAGCAGCATCACAGGCACAGAACATCATATAAGTAGCATTCACAAATAAAGCATAGTTTAAACAATTTCTACAAGAAAGAACACGATTAGAACAAAGTCTGTTTCAGTGCAAAGTGATCAAAGTGGTCATAGTGTTGCTAAACGGTAGTGATTAGGGTTGGTTCAAGAACCGAATGGTTGAAGGGAAGTAGCTGTTCATCAACATTGATGCAAGCACGAAGATGGCATGCTAGCGGCTCTACTTCATCAGGAGTTTGAGGAGATTTGGTATGTCGCCAAAGGCTCTCACAAATTTCTACAGATGTACGGTGGAGAGCATTCTGACTGGTTGCATCACTGCCTAGTATGCAGGCTCCAATGTGCAGGATTGAAAGAGGCCTCAGAGGGTTGTAGACTCAGCCAGCTCCATCACAGACACAACCCTCCCCGCCATCGAGGACATTAAGAGGCGGTGCCTCAAGAAGGCAGCATCCATCATTAAGGACCCTCACCACCTGGGACATGCCCTCTTCTCGTTACTACCATCGGGGAGGAGGTACAGGAGCCTGAAGACCCACACTCGATGTTTCAGGAACAGCTTCTTCCCCTTCTGCCATCAGATCTGAGTGGTTCATGAAAACTATACCTTGTTATTCCTCTTTTTTGTAACTTACGGTAATTTTTATGTCTTTACATCTGGCACTGTACTGCTGCTGCAAAACAACAAATTTCACAACATATTTCAATGATAAACCTAATTCTGATTGAACCTGGCGGTGTGGGACTTAAGGCTTCTGTATCTCCTGCCTGATGGTAGCTGTGAGAAGATGGCATGGTCCGGATGGTAGGGATCTTTGATGAATAATGCTTTCTTGAGGCAGCGCCTCCTGTAGATGCTACCAATGGTGGGGAGAGATGTGCCCGTGACGTATTGGGCTGTGTCCACTATTCTCTGCAGCTTCTTGCGTTCCTCCACATTTGAATTGCCATACCAGACCGTGATGCAACCAGTCAGGACACTTTCAACAGTACGTCAGTAGAAATTTGTTAGTGTTCAGTAATGAGCCGAACCCCTCTCACCTTTTGAGAAAGTAGAGATGCTGGCATGTTTTTGTGTGTGAGAGTATGCGGTTCGTCCTTTCGCCCAGTGGTTAAGCACAATTTCTCTTTAACTGGAAATATTCTGTCCTCCTTTATCAGAGAGGATCGGCCAATGTCTGTGTTAGATTGAATGGACACCTTGGCTGTCATGGGCCGAAGGGCCTGTTTCCATGCTGTATGACCCTGTCAGGACTATCGGTGACTGTTTTCCTTGGGCTGCCTTGCTCCTTCGTCCCAGATCCTGATCCCAGAGCTGAAGACACCTCCATCTTTCTGGTTCTCCTTCCTACTGTGCCCTCGCAAGCTGGCTGAAGTACAAGAGCAAGGGGTTGTGATTGCTGCAGTTGTACCAAGTGACACCACACCTTAAGCACAGTTGCACATAACGAAGTACCTTATTGCCTTGGAGTTTGTGCTCCGTAGATTTATTGGGTAAATTCCAGGGATGAGGAGGTCGTGTATGCAGAAAGAGGTGTATGCAGAAAGAGTTGCATACATCAGGCCTATATTCACTGGATGCTTTCTATCAAAACAAAGGAGATTTCATTGGAACACAAGATGTTGAAGGGGCTCCGCTGGATGGATGCTGAGATGATGCTTCCTCTAACTGGGCACTCTAAACCCCCCCCAGACCTTGGGATTTTCCCTGGAGCGTAGGAGGCTGAGGGTGACCTTGTATAAAATCATGAGGTGCATAGATAAGGTGGGTGGTCCCAATCTTTTTCCCAGGATAAGAGAGTCTAAAACTAGAGGGCATAGGTTTATTGGGAGAGGGGAGAATTTTAAAGGGGACATGGGGGGGGGGGCAAGTTTTTCCACACAGAAGGTAGTGGTAGAGGCAGGTACAATTACAATGTTTTTAAACAAAAACCTTTAGACAGGTGCATGAATAGGAAAGATTTGGAGGGATATGGGCCAAACTCGGGCAAATGGGACTGGCTCAGATAGGCACCCTGGTTGGCACAGGCCAGTTGCTGTGCTGTGTAATTCTACCAGGGATCCTGTCTTTTGGAACTCAGAAGTTCCTTCACTTGGTGAGTTACGAATCCTGAAAATCCTGATGTTGAGATCTGTGGATGCACAGTCACTGCACGTATTCCAGACTGAGATCAACAGGTTTTTCAACACTAAAGGAATCGAGGGCTGTGATGGTGCAGAAACGGCCATGGTTTTTTACTCAGTAGCGGACAGGTTCAAGGGGCCTTAGGGCCTGTCCTTTTTTCCTCTTTTGTATGTTAAAAACCTGAAGTCTTCGGTCACCTCCCTTGCTGGCAGTGCTCTGTTCTTGCCAACTCCCCTCTGAAGTGTTTTGGGATGCTTTTGTATGTTGAAAATAATCACCCATCAACCTTGCAGTTGCTTGTCAGCTGATCACTTTGATCTGATGACGATGAAGGGTCTTGACTCGAAATGTCGACTGTCCCATCTCCCCCCACAGATGCTGCCTGACCCGCTGAGTTCCTCCAGCAGTTTGTTTTTTGTTCCAGATTGCAGGATCTGCGGTCTCCTGTGTCTCCGCTTTGAGCTGTAGTCAACAGGCGATGTGATGGGGTGGTGGCAGAGGGGATGGATTGTAGGATGAAGGGAGAGGCGTGGTGATAGAAAACAGTTGGATACTGTGATAGTCTGAACCCCAACCTCTCTAACCAAAAGTGGTGTGAGATTGCTAAATAGCCTCCCATGGATCTTGTACAATGCAAGCATGCCCAGAGCGACGGCCTCTCTTGCCTGCCTTCAGTTGCACATATGACTTAAATCTTTTAGATATATTGGCACAAAAGTACATCTCTACTCCTCCTCCTTGGATATAAGATATCTTTATTAGTCACATGTACATCGAAATACACAGTGAAATGCATCTTTTTGCGTAGAGTGTTCTGGGGGCAGCCCTCAAGTGTCGCCACACTTCTGGCGCCAACACAGCATGCCCACAACTTCCTAACCCGTACGTCTTTGGAATGTGGGAGGAAACCAGAGCACCCGGAGGAAACCCACGCAGACATGGGGAGAACATCAAACCCCTTACAGACAGTGGCTGGATTTGAACTCGGGTCGCTGGTACTGTACAGCGTTATGCTAACCACTACACTACGGTGCCTTAACTCCAAGGCTTTTGTCATCTCTAAAGTTGCTAGCAATACAAATCAGGTCAATTCTGTGAGCGTGAGCCGAGTGGAAGGGAGTTATTGCAGCACTTTCTTTCCCTGCAGTAAATTGCCGTATGAGGTGACGGCGGACCAAGCCCTGACCCACCAGGAAGTCCAGCGAAGACTTGACATATCCATCCGCAATCTGCGGGCTGCCACCGACAAATTCCTCAATGCCATCATTTCCTCTGTGGACAAGATACCGTAAGTGCTCAGTAATGTTTCCTCAGTTAGAATCCCCTCTGCCTCATGACCTGGATGTTGATGGTCAGGGTTTAGTACTTCCTCACTGCTGAGACTAGCTCCGAACCTCCCCAAAAAAGAATTTGCATCAACGTCGCACCTTTTGCAACTTCAGAACGTTCAGCGATAAAGTATTTTTTTTGAAGTGTAATGAGGGAAATGCAGCCCCCAATCCACACACTGTGAGCTTTAGCTAACAGCAGACTGATAAATGATTAGATAATCATCGTTAAACTGCGTTAGCCAGTAGTGGAGTGGGATTTTTCAATGTTCACCTAAAAGAACTGATGGGGAGCAGTTTAACACTTCAAGAGAAGGTACCTCAGACAATGCACTATTCCCTCAGTACTGCCACAGGAGATTAAGTCTGGTTCACGCCAAGTTTCTAGAGCAGGCTTTGAACCCATAAAGCTGGTTTGGAGTTGAACCATGCCTGACGTCATTGAGTTCTTCTGCCGTTAACTGTGTGCCAGAGCCTATGAAGTATTTTTGAATGGTATTATAATTCAAGAAGTATTCCAGGCAAGGCAGCCATGATATAACAATTAGATAAAGCAGTGAGAGTTGAGGGGTGTATTTTTGCTGGGACACTGGCGAAAGTTCCTCTGATCTGCCTGTGGTTTCTGACCTCAAGTGAGCTAAAGATGACTGGTGCCCATGGTTAGAGTTGTGGGGAAAACGGTCGGCCATTTAGGATGGAGAGGAGGATGAATTTCATCAGTCAGATGGCGGTGAGTCTCTGGAATTTACTCCAGGTGACTGTGAGTGCTAGATTGATGAATCTATTCGAGGCTGAGATTGCCAGATTTTTCAGCATTAAGGGAAACATGGGATTGGCAGGAAGGTGGACTTAAAGTTCAGGATCAGTGATGATACTGAATGGCAGAGTAGGCTTGAGGGACAGAATGGCCTACTTGTATTCTTGTGGGTTGGTTGAGGAACTCCCCGTCTGACTGAATAACGTCCAACCAAGCAGTGATACCAATCGCAGGCCACCACACTGGGAAGGCCACCCCCAGTAAGGAATCAACATTTGCTGGATAAGGAGGGAAATGGAGCGGTCTGTACCTCATGCCCTATATTGGCAAAGAAAGAAGAGGAGATGAGGACTGGGTCTTGCAGCGTTGTTATCTGCAACATACTCGCTGAAAGGGAGGAGGCATCATGGGTGGACAGGGTGGTGAAGAAGGCGTTTGGCGTGCTGGCGTTCATTCAGGGCACTGAGTACAGGAGTTGGGACGTTCTATTGCACTTGTACAAGACGTTGGTGAGGCTGCATCTGGAATATAGTGTACACTTCTGGTTACCCTGTTATGGGAAAGACATCATTGAGCAAAAGCATGAAAAGATAATTTATGAGAAAGTTACAGGACTTGAGAGCCTGAGTTATAGGGAGAGGTCGGACAGGCTAGGACTTCATTCCTTGGGGTATTGGTAACCTTGTGGAGGTTTATAAAATCATGAGGGACATAGATAAGGTGGATGGTCACAGCCTTTCTCCCAGGGTCGGGGAGTCTAAAACTAGAGGGCACAGGTTTAAGGCGAGTGGGGAAATATTTAAGATGGACCTGAGGGGCAACTTCTCTATGCAGAGGGTGGTGAGTATATGGAACGAGCTGCCAGAGGAAGTGGGTGAGGCAGGGAGAATAACAACACTTAAAAGACATTTGGACAGATTTAGAGGGATATGGGGCTAACTTGGATGGGCATCTTGATTGGCATGGATGTTAGCAAAGGGTCTGGTTCCATATTGTATTACTCTGACTCTGAGGGAGCAGATCAATACTAACTTTCAAAAGGGAGTTGGATAAAGACTTAAAAAAGAAAACAAAAAATCCAGGGCTATGAGGTGGAAGGTACTGACTAGGTGGGTGAAGGAGCTGGCTCTGGCCTGGTGCTGTGCTGTATGCTGATGAATTTGTCTAATCCTTATCTTCCCGTCACTTGGAATGAGGTATGGAATGAGATACACCGCAAAAGTGTTGAAGAGCTCACTGAGGGAGAAGTTCCCAGATGCCACGGAAGACGAATTGCTCAAGGTAAGATTTCCACAGTGGGAGTAGAGAGTCTCTGTCACGGGTCACATTCCCCATTGCTTTGTGGTGCACTCTAGCAGCCACTAGTGGCTAGTTCCAAGACAGAAGGCCAAGCCTTGGAGTGGGAAACCTTGATGTCCATTGTGGGAAGGGTTGGTTTGAAGCGTCTTGAATGGTAGGGAACTAAATAGTTTGCCTTGGTTTAGGGGGGAAACGCCATTCGTAGAACACACAACAGTTCCGCACAGGGCAGGTCCTTTCGGCCCACAATGTTGTGCTGAACTAATTAAACTAATGATATCTAATTCCTTCTGTCTGCATGAGATTCATATTCTCCACCTCCAACATCATCCCCCCCACCCCCATTCTGCATATTCATGTGCCTGTTTAAGAGGCTCTTAAACCCCTCTATCGTACCTGCCTCCACCACCACTCCTGGCAATACATTCCAGGCACCCACCACTCTGTATATAAAAAAAACTTTCCCCGCACATCCCCTTTCAACTTTCCCCTTTGACCTTAAGTGCATGCCCTCTAGTATTAGAAATTTCGATCCTGGGAGAAAGATACCGGCTGTCTACTCTATCTGCGCCTCTCATAATCTTATAAACTTCCCTCGGGTCTTCCTTCAGCCTCCGCCGCTCCAGAGAAAACAACCCAAGTTTGTCCAACCTCTCCTTGTAGCACATGCCCTGTAATCCAGGCAGCATCCTGGTAAACCTCTTCTGCACCCTCTCCAAAGCCTCCACATCCTTCCTGTAACAGGGTGACCAGAACTGAATGCAATACTCCAGATGTGGCCTAACCAGAGTTTTATAAAGGTGCAACGTGCACTCAGTGCCTTGACTAATAAAGGCAAGCAGGCCACACACCACCTTTACCCACTATCAACCTGTGTGGCCACTTTCGGGGAGCTAAAAACTCTTGGTGCCAATGGAGAAAGTGATACAGTTGGCCTCATCCTTTGGTAATGGGGTCTAATAGCACCAGGCAACCTCTGACCGGTTTGTCTGTGTGTGGACTTCTAATAAGGAGAGGCTTGGTCTTGGTTGTGATACCACTGGTTGAGTGACCTGTGGAGGGTTAGCGCCACCTTTCCCCATAATGGCAGTCCAGGATTTTTGCAAGCAAATTCCGTTCCATCTTGGCTGCTAACTGCCTCTTCTGTTGTTGCAGGTGGTTGGGAACCTGCTGTACTATCGCTACATGAACCCTGCCATCGTGGCACCAGATGGGTTTGATATCATCGACGTCACAGTGGGAGGTGGGCTCCACACAGACCACCGTCGTAACCTGGGATCCATCGCAAAGCTGCTCCAGCTCGCCGCCTCCAGTAAGATGTTGGAGGGAGAGAACGCTCAGCTCCGCACCATGAATGACTACTTGTTCCAGTCCCAGCAGAGATTCAGGTCTCAACTTCCCTCTTCTGCAAAATATATTTTCTCCTAGCTTACCATCTCAGTGTTGATTCTCCCCACCTTGTGGTGTTCAGTGTTTGGATCAAGTCAGCCCAGGTTGGTAAGAGTAAAGTTCCCACTCTGCCGTCCCATTCCCCCTCCCGGCTTGGGGGTAGATAGCACGGGTGCAGGGCACGGCTCTCAATGTGCCAAGAGCGGGAACAGCATAGCCTAAAGCTGCTGACTCCTGGCTTTGGCCCCCAGTGCCTGAACAAAACCCTGCAGCACAGGAAGGGTTATTTGGCCATTTGTGTCTGAGCTGGCTCTTTGAAAATCCAACTTGTCTCCCTCCCTCTCTCCCTCCCTCCCCCTCCCACATCTACACCGGTGAGACCAAGCATAGACTAGGTGACTGTTTTGAGGAGCAGCTGCACTCTGTCCCCAACAACCACCTTAAGCTTCTGGTTGCAACTTCCCTTCCCATTCCCACACGGACCTGTCAGTACTTGACCTTTTCCACTGCCACAGTGAGGCCTAGGGTGAACTACAAGCACATCACCTCGTATTCAACTTGGGTAGCTTACAACCCAATGGTACGGACGTTGAATTCTCCAACTTCAAGTAACCCAGACACCCCCTGTGTTCCTTTCCCACTCCCAGGTTCTCTCTACCTATGTCCACCTTTTCCAGGCCAACTTCCCCTGGCTCCATCTGCCCATCCTTGCCCTCCTGATCTGATTCTACCTCTCACCTCCCAGGCCTCCCCCATACTTGCATACACTGACCATCTTTTCCCCTCCAGTCCTGAAACGTCGACACATCCTTCCTGCCTCCACAGGTGCATCTTGATCCACTGAGATGTCTCAGCAGTTCATTTTTTTGGGCTGCAGACCATCTGTTTTCTTCCTTGTAAGTACGTGTCCAGTTTTCTATTGAACTCCACATTTTCTCTTCTCCACACCAGCTGAGCAAGTGACAATCAGTGACAGTCATCAGCTTTGTGCTGTGGTACCTACACTGTATTAGATCTCTAATGAAACCCCTTCTGCTCCCCCCGCACCACCCACCCCTTTCCCATTTTCCAGGTACAATAGAGTGCTGTTTTATTGCTTTACTTGGTCTTAATCTCCTTCAGTTACACCTTTCCTTCTGAAATCAGGAGATGAATTTTATTTCCTCTTTGTCATGTGCCAATCTCCAGGATGAGATTGGCACACGAGTCTAGTGGTGGATGTGCACCACCATCAGCACCACACTACACCTGGACTATGTCATAGAACATAGCACATTACAGTACAGTACAGGCCCTTCGGCCCACAATGTTGTGCTGACATTTTATTCTGCCCTAAGATCTGTTTCACCCTTCCCTCCCACATGGCCCTCTATTTTTCTATCATTCATGTGTCTATCTAAGAGTCTCTTAAATGTCCCTAATGTATCTGCCCCCACAACCTCTGCTGGCAGTGCGTTCCACGCACCCACCACCCTCTGTGTAAAAGAAAAAAAACAACTTACCCCTGACATCCCCCTTATATCTTCCTCCAATCACCTTAAGATTATGTTCTCTCGTGTTGGCCATTGTTGCCCTGGGAACAGTTGGCAGTACAGGAGGCTGTGGCCTCTGGTATCGATAATGCAAACTGACTACTCAACAGCAACTTGCACTTGTGTAGCACCTTTTGGCTTGGTAAACTGTCAAAGTCTTACAGCACTGATATAGGCCCTTCAGCTCACCAAGTCTACGCTGACCACCAAGCACCCATTGATACTATCCCATCCAATTCTCATCAGCTCCCACCAGGTTCTACACACGAGGGGCAATTTACAGCGGCCATTTAACCTTACAACCCGCACACTTTTGGGATGTGGGAGGAAAACACTTGTGGGGGGGGGGGGTGTTCCAAGCAGTCACAGAGAATGTGCAAACTCCACATCTACAGCCGCCGGAGTTCAGGATTGAACTTGGATCACTGGGCCCTTTGAGGCAGCAGCTCTGCTAACCGCGCCACTGTGTCTAGGCAACTTGCAGCCCAGTCGAGTACTTTTGCAGCATCGGTCACTGGTTGTAACATAGGAAACACAGCAGCTAATTTTCCATAGCTAACACAAGACGTCAGTGTGATAATGACCAGATGATTCTGTTTTAGTGACACTCTCTCTCAGTCTGCCATCTGACTACACATTAACTGAGACAGTCTGGTTCAAGGGCAGGCACGTCACCTATCTTGGGCAAGGAGGGTGTGTGGGCTAGGATTGAGACCCATCAAATTGCAGGTAAGGTCCCTGTCATCTATCCCCAGAGAGGGGACAGGCACCAGTCCAGAGAAGAGCTCAAATAACCTCTCAACATGCCACTTGGGTTAACAGCGAGCAGGGGGTGGAGTGAAGAGTTAGGGTGACTGAATCTTGCTTGTGTCCACAAGTCTCCTGTTTATAACTATTTCAAGCAGAGGTTTCTTTTTATCAAGAAGCTATTTTACGTTTGTAAAAGAAAACCTGAAGATATTCTGATGGTTTGGTGGGCAGATACATAATTTGTCTGCAGAGAGTAGAATTTGGGGAGGAGAGTGGGCGATAGGGGAGTTGGTGGGAATGTGGGGAGAGGATCGGTATGAACGGTTACGATGGGCTGAAGGGCCTGTTTCCATGCTGTATTTCTCTAGGACATACCTGGAGAGAAGTGCAGGAGGGCAGTGTGGGGTTAGCAGCAGGTGAAAGGCAGTAGCGTCGTTAGACTGACTGCTTGATATAATTTATCGGTGTTCCCGATGTGCCATGTAACCAAACTGGGATCGCCTTGAACTTTAAAAACTGCTAATGATGGAAGTCTGTGTGTATTTTATTGACAGATTATAAGAAGTATATCAAAGAGGTTCATAAAGTTGTAAAATTAATAATGTGGCTTGAGGCTTTTTGAAATCAGCTTGCAGCGTAAAAAAGTACTTGGACGTTACTCCTGGCCTAATGCCCTCTGCTTCCCTCCCCCCCCCCGCCACCAAATCCCCTGCCACCCACTCCCAACTCCCCTCAATGATGTCTTTGCTCAATAAACCATCAGGGTATCTTTGTGCTTTTTTTTTGTTTAGAAGATGTAGAATATCTTCTTGATATATAATTTTAAAAAACCTTTCTGTCTGGAAATGGTTAAAAGCAAAATACTTGTAGGCGTCAGTGATGTTCTGTTACCCTTCTGTTTACTGGTTTGTGTGACCTGCTTCTGCGAAGCAAAAGGGAAGGCTGCTACCCACTTCAGCGTCTGATCCTTTGATTCTGGTTGTGCTGCTTGGAGAGGGAAGTCTGGTCTTTCTCTGGTGCACAGCAGGAAGCTGCTGCTGGAACAGACTGTTGGAAAGGAGATTCAGCACCTCTTAGTCACAGCCTCTCACATGCTGCAGATCAGCAAGGCTTGTGTTAACTATTAGACAAAGGTGCATCAACTGAGTCACTCAGTGCCAGAAGGTCTCAGCTTGATCAGAGTGCGTTGTGCTGAGCTGATTGGGTTCCAGTTAGTTTTCATCTTCCCGGGTTAGGGTGAGAGATACTAGACTGGGTTTGTGCCCCCGAGTGTTATTCAATGATAGAATGTGTATGGGCAGAAGAAACTGGGTTACATGTACACAACACGGAACAGGACAGGCCCTTCAGCCCACAATATTGTGCCGAACTAATTAAACCAATGACTCCGAATCTAATCCCACTTCCCTGCACATTGACCATATCCTTCCCTTCTCTCCATATTCATGTACCTGTCTAAGAGAAACACTCCCATGCTATCTGCCTCCACCACCACCCCTGGCAGTGCATTCCAGGCATCCACCATTCTCTGTGTTGGGGGGGAATACTTGTCCCACACATCTCCTTTGTACTTTCCCCCACACCTTAGATACATGCCCTCTAGTACTAGACATTTCAATCCTGGGGAGGAGAAACTGGCTCTGTCTATACTTTGTATAATTTTATAAACATCTGTCAAATCTCCCCTCGGCCTTTGCCGCTCCAGAGAAAACAGCCCAGCTTGTCCAACCTTTCCTCATAGTACATGTCCTCCAAACCAGGGAGCATCCTGGTAAACGGGCTCTGCACCCTCTCCAAAGTCTCTACATCCTTCCTGTAACGGGGGCGACCAGAATTGAACGCAATACTCTAAATGTGGCCTAACCAGCGTTTTATAAAGCTGTAACATAACTTCCTGACTCTTGAACTCAGTGCCTTGACTAATGAGGGCAGGTGTGCCATTCGCCTTCTTTACCGCACCACCCCCACCACCAAATCAACCTGTGCAGCCACTTTCAAGGAGCTATGGACCTGGACCCAAGATCCCTCTGTACATCAACACTGTTAAGGTTGCTGTTAACTGTTTACTCTCCCTTTATGTTGGATCTCCCAACATGCAGCACCTCACACTTGCTCAGATTAAACTCCATCTGCCACTCCTCCACCCATATCTGCAACTGAACAAATCTGTAGAGCTAGCTGGGCAGAGTGATCACCCAGTTAAGATGTGACGGGGTGCCTGTTTTTTTGTTTTGCACAATGACCAAAACAACAAGGAAGCAACCCTCATTTAGCAGTGAAACAGGCCCTTTGACCACTGATACCATGCCGGCCCTCAAAGACCTTTCTGTACTAATCCCATTTTCCAGCACGCTGCCCATAGCCTCCTATCTCATGTTTTTTCAAGTGCTCTTTTAAGCACTGCTTAAATGTTGTGAGGTTTAGAGATGTGGACCAAGCGTGGGCATCTTTGTCAGCATGGGCGTTGACCCGAAGGGTTTGTTTCCATGCTCAATAAATCTGGGACTCTGCAAATCTAAAATTGGTGGAAGCTGCGCGTTGTGGGACTGTCAGTGAGGGCAGCATCAAGCTAGATTATGCTGCTGAAGTAAGTCCTGGGTTGCATGGATCACGTGTGGAGAATGGGCACAAGGTGGGGTGCCAAAGTGTGGTGAGGGCAGGAGGGAGGAACCCTCCAGGGTCAACACCGTTGGAGCAAGAAGTATCAACAAAAAATCTCGTTATCTGGTGGATCTCTTCCCAGCACCGTTGAGGAACCGTTCTCATTGTTCCGCAGACACTCGACCATTCATCCTGTACTTGGGCAGTGAGTGGAGGGTAGCATTACCTCAAAGGTGTAGACATAAGTTTTAACGGTGCGGTAGGCAGTTCATGCCGAGCTGAACAGCATCTAGTCCTTGCAGCAGACTTGTTCTGTGCTTCTGCCTTGACACCCATCTGCCCACCACCACCATCCCCCCCCCCCCCCCCCCCCACTGCCTTGACCTCTCCTGCCGTGGTCCCTTCCACCTCCAGCTTTGATATCGAGAGTGGTCCCATACCTCATCCTTGGCAGCGGCAGGAGTGAGAGGATTTATCGTGGTTAATCGTTTTCTGATGTGGGCGTGCTTTTTTTTTTAAATTTCCAGGGAATTTTTCCGTGCAGCCTGCAGTGTCCCAGAACCCGAGGAGAGGTTTAATGTGGATGAGTATTCAGAAATGGTCAGCCTCAACAAGCCAGTCATCTACATAACTGTTGGGGAGCTGATCAACACTCACAAGGTAAGGAGGGCAGACTAGAGGGGGTGAATAGTCATCTCCTGTTTTGGGAAGGCCTTGTGTTTCAGTATGTGCCCCCACTGCCCAGCTTCTAATTATATTGTTTGGACCCGGGGTGTGACAACAGGACCTCCCTCTCAATCTCCGTTGTTTCCAGTTCTCCTGGATTTGCCTCATTGGTGGATTGAGCAACACTTAGTGAGGTGGAAACGTGTACAAATTATTAAACTACTTTATTTCCCAAGGTGCAAGCAAAGATCAACATTGATACGACCCACTCCCCCACCCTCAAAGAAGTTGGGGGGGGTGTGGTGGGGGGGTCAGCAAGCTTTAAACTGGGTGTCCTGACCCTTTTGATATGCTGTTTTCCTGTCCTTACCTTGAGCTCTGAGCATTTCTAAGCATAAGACAATTGCTTCAGGTTCTACCCAAATATCACACATCATAGAACAGTACACCACAGTCCCTTCAGCCCACGATGTTGTGCCGACGTTTTATCCTGCTCTATGATCTATCTAACCCTTCCCTCCCACATAGCCCTCCATTTTTCTATCATTCATATGTCTAAGAGTCTCTTAAATGTCCCTAATGTATCTGCCCCCACAACCTCTGCCGGCAGTGCGTCCTATGCACCCACCACTCTGCGGAGCGGGGGAAAATACTTGCCTCTGAATCCACCACCCTCCTCCCCTACCCCCCTCCCCCCCATACCTTCCTCCAATCACCTTAAAATTATGCCCCCTCGTGTTAGCCATTTTTGCTCTGGGGAAAACGTCTCTGACTGTCCACTTGATCTATGCCTCTTATCATCTTGTACACCTCTATCAAGTCATCCTCCTCCTCTCCAAAGAGAAGCCCTAGCTCGCTCAACCTATCCTCATAAGACATTGCTCTCCAATCCAGGCAGCATCCTGGTAAATCTCCTCTGCACTCTCTCGAAAGCTTCCACATCCTTCCTATAATGAGGCAACCAGAACTGAACACAATACTCCCAAGTGTGGTCTAACCAGAGTTCTATAGAGCTGCAACATTATGTCGCGGGTAAGTCATCTTGCTCAGATCTTCCTCACAGCCAGCTGTGGACTTGCCTCTTTTCCTCCTGGTCCTTCTGCTCATTGGGTTAAAATTACATAAACCTGAGGATGCCTGTCCTCACCTCCAGACTGACACCTGCCACTGCCTGACTTCAGTCTTCCCCTGTTTTCAATGGGAGAATTTTCTTTCTGCAACCTGTCTCTGAAGTTGTTTTGCGGTCTCTGCTCTGCTTGTGTTTCCCCAGCTCCTGCTCCAACACCAGGACTCCCTCTCAGTGGAGCACAGCGACCCACTTCACGAACTGCTGGAGGACCTAGGAGACGTACCCACTGTCGAATCACTCATAGGCAAGTACTTCATCACTGCTGGTTTTCTGAATCTATGCATCCTGTGGCACTAAAACCAAGGAATGGATTTCTTCTAGTGAATGGTTAACATTGGCTTTGAGTCAGAAGGTTGTACGTTGTCACAACACAGAGACTTGAGCCCAGAAACCAGGTTAAATCTTGTGAGAGTACCGAAGGAATACTGTACTGTTGGTAGGTGCCACCTTTCCGAAGAGAAATTAATCCAAGGCTCTGACTGCCTCCTTGGATGGATGTAAAAGACCCCATGGCCACTATTGCCGGGGGCATTCTCCCTTATTGAAAATTATATTTAAAAAAACTGCAGATGCTGGAAATCTGAAATAAAAATAGAAAATGTTGGAAATACTCAACAGGTCAGACAGCGTATGTGGAGAGAGAAGCAGAACAAACCTTTCAGGTTAATGACTTCTCCCTTGTGCCTAATATTTATCCCTTAACAAGTATCACATTTGGAATCAGAATCTGGTTTATTATCACTGACATACATCGTGAAATGTGTTGTTTTGCGGCAGTGGTACAGTGCAAGACATAAAAAATTACTATATGTTACAAAAATAAATAGTGCAATAGAGGAATAACGAGGTAGTGTTCATTGGTTCATGGACCGTTCAGAAATCTGATGGTGGAAGGGAAGAAGCTGTTCCTGAATCGTTGAGTGTGGGTCTTCGGGCTCCTGTACCACCTCCCCGATGGTAGTAACGTGAAGAGGGCATGTCCTGGGTGGTGAGGGTCCTTAGTGATGGATGCCGCTGCCTTGAGGTGCTGCCTCTTGATGTCCTCGATGGCGGGGAGGGTTGTGCCCTTGATGGAGCTGGCTGAGTCTACAACCCTCTGCAGCCTCCTTGAATCCTGTGCATTGGAGCCTCCGTACCAGGCGGTGATGCAACCAGTCAGAATGTTCTCCACCGTACATCTGTAGAAATTTGCGAGAGTCTTTGCTGACATACCAAATCTCAAACTCCTAATGAAATACTTGTGGGACTGTCCTGTATGTGTGATGACTGCTGTGTTGCTGAGGACATTTCAGAAAGTACCTCACTTGGCTGTCAGTTGCTTTGGGATGGTCTGGAAGGTTGTGTAGAAGTGCAGTCTCTCTCACTTTAAAGTTACATACCTGAAGTTACTTTAAGCTGTGTTTTGGCTTTGCAGCAACCTAACAGCTCCATAGTCACCGCTCCTCCATTTCTTCTTACTCTTACAGTGATGGGGTCTGGTTACACAGTGTTCACATTACTGGATTACAATCCAGAGGTCTGGACAATTGACCCAAGTTCAGATCCCACCATAACAGCTGGGGAATTTAAACTCGTGTACTTACATACGGAATAAAAGGCTGTTGTCAACAGTGATGATTATGAAATAATAGGTCAGGTAATCAAATGCAGAGTCAATGGGGTGCAGGCCGTCCCTGGGTTATGGACACCCCTACACACGGATGAGTTACCATAATGTTGTTAAATTCTAAACTCTGACATACGTGTGTTCCAGCAAATGGCAGAACTGGTTTCCTCTCTCCCCTTCTAGTAATTTTTCTCTCTTATCAGTCGTGTGTTTTTGATGCCATTCATTACAACACTGTGGAGGTGTGGTTATTGAATGGTTTTGTTTTGCATTTTCCGACTATGGACAAAATCAACTTAAAACAGAACCTCTTCACTACTCGGACAGCCTGTATGTGTTTAAGGGCATGAACGTTGTGTTCTTCTGTAGCTGGGAAATAACTGGGCTGGGTTGTGGCTGATCCTACCATTGCTGCTTTAACAATCCTGTACCACTGCCTCACTGGTTTTGTACATGTTCCATTCTCTTTCCAAAGGTGAAGGAGCTGTGAATGCAAATGATCTGCATGAAGACCATTTGGCCCAACTCTACAAAATGGAGGTCTCACTGACTCTCACCAATAAATTTGATATCTGTAAAAGTGGCAAAGAGACAAATGATACCAAAGGTTTGTTGCTCAGGTAAGTGGGGATCCAGAGACTGCACTTGGTTGTGGACTGACGAGTGTTTCGGAAAGCTTGAGTCCCACCTCCCAACAAGGAAGTGGAAGCAAGTTTCTAAGAGAAGGAATTCCAGAGGACGGCTCCCACTGGAGCAGGGATGTCAAATGGACCTGCGTCAAAGACCTAGATGGATCTTGCATGCGTCAGATCACGGCACCAGAAATGCGAAGGACCTTAAGGTGCACATAAGAATTTAAAAGGTAGCCTTCTGCAGAATGGGACCTAGGAAATCGAGGAGTTGATTTGGAGTGTTGTAGTTTGGGAAGGCTGGTAGAGAGGGGTTTGTGATTAAAACAGAAATTAAAGATTGTGGTAGAGATTGCACCCAAGCAATTGGAGTCGGGAAAAGCTGCATTCGTTGTGTTTTTAAGTGCCGGGATTATGTTGAGCTTGATATTTGAGGCGAGAGACCAGCACTGCTTGAAGCGGTAGCGGCAGTGGATTTCAAAAGAGATTTGGATGCACAGGAATGCTGCCACTCAACCCCTTGTCCCTCACTGACATTCAGTGAGGTTGTGGCTAATCTACAACCTAACTCTATATATTCTGTTCTCTACATCCCTAGTTTCCTAGTGTCTTGGATAGACAAACTTCTATCGGTCCTGAGTTCCAAACTCTGCCTTCCTTTTTGGCTGTAGATGTGTTTACTAACCTAAATCTAATTTTTAGAATACCCTCTTGTCCCAAGACCTCTCAACCAATTTAAGTTATTTATCTGTCTGCTTTATCACCTTAATGTTTGATAAATTGAAATCAACTTGCCTTTCACCCTAGCTACAAAGAATGGTTTGTGTAATCTGTCCTTGTAAATCAGAATCAGGTTTATCTTCACTGACATATGATGTGAAATTTGTTGTTTTGTGGCAGCAGTACAGTGCAAGACATTAAAATCACCATAAATTACAAAAATAGTGCAAAAAAAAGAGGAATCATGAGGTAGTGTTCATGGACCGTTCTGAAATCTGATGGCGGAGGGGAAGAAGCTATTTCTGATTCATCGGGTGTGTGTCTTCAGGCTCCCGTACCTCCTCTCAGATGGTAGTAACGAGAAGAGGGCATGTCCTGGGTGGTGAGGGTCCTTGGTGATGGATGCCACCTTCTTGAGGCACCGTCTCTTGAAGATGTCCTCGATGGTGGGGAGGGTTGTGCCCGTGATGGAGCTGGCTGAGTCTACAACCTTCTGCGGCCTCTTTGGATCTTGTGCATAGGAGCCTCCGTACGAGGAGGTGATGCAATCAGTCAGAATGCTCTCCGCCGTACATCTGTAGAAATTTGTAAGAGTCTTTGGTGACATACCAAATCTCCTCAAACTCTTAAGTGTAGCAGAGCCACAGTAAAGGTAGACTGCTCTCATTTGAAGTCAGGATATCCAGAGCTGCTCCAGGTGTGGTCTAACCAGTGCTTTGTATTACCGAGCATAACTTCTTGTACTCCAGTCGTCAGGAGGTAAAGACCAGTGTTTCAGCAGACTTTTGGTCAATGATCCACCTACCCAGGTCACCAAGTCTCTTCAGACCTGCATTGCTTCTAGTTTTCCACATCAACTCTGTTCCTTCCTTTTTTGTTCCAGATCGGATAAACTTGCATCAGTGTTGGGTGCTGCTCATTGACTCTGTTCACTTCGTACTCTATCGGCACTGCCTACAGTCCTGCCGCCTTCGCATTATCGGCAAACTTCATTACTGCCATCATAGAAATCATTTATAAAATGGTGATAGGTTTAGCACCAATACCGACAGCCTATCATTGGTCAAACCCTGCTTGCTTTGAGTACCTGACCACTGTCCCTAATCCCTGCCTCCTGTCACCCAGCTAGTTCCCCAACCTATTCTGTAAGCTGCCTTCAGCTTTTGTTGGTCTTTACTTCAGCTAACAAGTCTTTGTTAACGATATTATCCAAGGTATTATTTATCAATAGACTTTTTTTTCATTATTCTACTCTCATTTGCAAAGATTTTTATCAGCTTCAGACATAAACTCTGATAAATTTACACCATGGTCACATTACAGATGGTTCCTGGGAACTGCAGTAAGCCGACTTTCTGCATGTCAGAAACGTCTATAGCTACCCATATTGTATTGCTGTGCATTAATTTTATTTTATTGTATAATCACCTAACACTACCCATAATTAAACAAATGGAATATATACAGTATCCCGTCATTAATGAATACCATAAAGCATTTTACAATTATTGCTGGTTCAAAAATACTTTAAAATTTGCGTAAAGTCAGCTTTCTGTAAGTCAGGGCCATTCGTAACCCAGGGGATCCTCTGTATAGTACAGACAGGTGAGTTGCAGGGCAGGTTATCAGTGTTCACCCTGTCTCGTAAGTGTCCTCATACGTCTCAGTGACACAGAAGAGAACTTTTAGCGATTGTGCCCATTCTGACTCTTTGGGAAAAAGGTGTTAATTTGTCTCACTACCTGCCCCTGACCCTGCAACTTTCCCAGGGTTGGGATACTTGCCCTTAGCCACGCTGTGCACAATTTAAAAGCAAACCGCACTCATCTCCCCGCGTGTTATGTTTGCCAGTAATGTGCCTTTTGCTTACTGCTGCTGGAACCAGTTTCTCCTCACGTGTCCTATCAAAACAATTTGGAATTTGATCACTATTAAATCTCCTTATAGAACTGAGAGGTTAGGGGAACAAGAACATAAACAGGAGCAATAGGGCATTTAGCCCCTCACTCCTGCTCTGACATTCAATAAGATCGTTGCTGGTTTTTAATTTCACTTTCTTCTACTAAGCCTTTATCCCTTGATTCCCTTAATATCCACGTCTCTCCTCAATATACTCAGCAACTGAGCCTCCTTAGGTAGAGAATTCCAAAGATTCACCTCAAGAAGGAATCTTGTCTGTCTTCAGGTCCTGATTGACCAGCCCGTATCTCGATGTGACGTTTGGCTCTAGACATCCCAGCCAAGGGAAACAGCGAAGTACACAGAATAAGAGCAGAACATGGCTATTTGGTCCTCTGAGCCTGCTCTGCCATTCAGTAGAGTATAGTTACCATGTCAAATTTGTCCCATGTTTCAGCTTTACTCCCCTTATCCCTCTTGCTCTAGGAACAATACCTAGCCCTTTCCTGAATATATTTATTGGTTTCCTGAATATATGTATTTGGTATTAGGTTTATTATTGTCACATACTGAGGTACAGTGGAAAACTTGTCTTGCATACCGATCGTACAGGTCATTCATTACACAGTGCATTGAGGTAGTACAGGTAAAAACAATAACAGAATACAGAGTAAAGTGTCACAGCTACAGGGGAAGTGCAGTACAGGGAGACAATAAGGTGCAAGGTCATAAAGTATATTGTGAGGTCAGAGTCCGTCTCATCGTATAAGGGAACAATTCAATAGTCTTATCACCATGGGGTAGAAGCTGTCCTTGAGCCTGGTGGTATGTGCCCTCAGGCTCCTGTATCTTCTGCCTGAAGGGAGAGGAGAGAATGAGCCTGGGGGGGGGGGGGTCAAACGTAGGAGGAAAGTACAGGGTCTTTGTCTACACCTCTCACTGCCTTGCTGAAGCAGCCAGCACAATTAGAGTCCGTGGAGGGGAGGCTGGTTTCTGTGACATGCTGGGCTGTGTCCACAACTCTCTGCAGTTTCTTGCCGTCCTGGGCAGAGTAGTTGCCGTACCAAGCCATGATTTGGGACCAACTGCTTTCTGTGGGAGAAAATTCCACAGGTTCACCAATCTGGGAGAAGAATTATCCCTTGTATCCACCCTCTTAAGCCTTGTAAGAACAACCACAGCTTCTCAACTCCTGATAAATCTCCAATGCAACTTCTCTAAGGCCTTGACATTTGAGTGAATTTGAGCCTATTTCTGGAGGCCGCTATTCTTTCCCAGGTCACAGCTGGGTTTCTCTTATCCCTGGCTGCTGGAATTTAAGTTGTAACAGTTTAGTTATACTTGAAACTGAAGGGATTGTGTTCATCACCTTGCTTCTGTAATTTTAGCACAAAGCAGCTGATTGTGGATGTGATCAGGTCCCAAGTTGGAGACTCATTGACTGAAATATTGCGAACATCTGCCTCAACGGATCAGGCAAGTATAGAGGGATACAGAAAACAACTGGAGGGACCCAACAGGTCGGGCAGCGTCTATGGAGGGAAACGGACAGTCGATGTTTTGGGTTGAGACCCTTCATCTGGACTGAAAGATGGAGGGGAGATGTCCGTGTCCCTCCACAGATGCTGCCTGGCCTGCTGAGATCCTCCAGCGTTTTGTGCCTTGATGGGAAATTTTCCAGCCATCTCCACTAACAGGCGGACTTCCCTCTGCCCTTTGTTCCCATGGCAACCAAAAGTTGCCAGGAATGGGGTGTGCAAAATGGCCAACAGTGAGCAGAGTTGGGGATGGGGGGCAGCTGTGGACAGGGTCAGCACCCTCTGCAGCGTGTTTATCCCCGTTATCTGTGCCCTCTGGATAGAACGTAGAACAGTGCAGGCCCTTCGGCCCACAATGTTGTGCCGACACTTTATCCTGCTCTATGATCTGTCTAACCCTTCCCTCCCACATAGCCCTCCATTTCTCCATCATTCATGTAGCTATCTAAGAGTCTCTTAAATGTCCCTAATGTATCTGCCCCACAACCTCTGCCGCAGTGCGTTCCACGCACCCACCACTCTGTGTAAAACAAAAAAAACACTTACCCCTGACATCCCACTTACACCTTCCTCCAGTCACCTTAAAATTATGCCCCCTTGTGTTAGCCATTTAGTTCAACGGGTCTTGTATGTTGGTGGAATATAGTATTAATGGTAGGATTCTTGGCAGTGTGGAGGATCAGAGGGATCTTGGGGTCCGAGTCCATAGGACGTTCAAAGCGGCTGCGCAGGTTGACTCTGTGGTTAAGAAGGCATATGGTGTATTGTCCTTCAATCGGGGAATTGAATTTAGGAGCCGAGGGGTATTGTTGCAGCTATATAGGACCCTGGTCAGACCCCCACTTGGAGTATTATGCTCAATTCTGGTTGCCTACAGGAAAGATGTGGAAGCCATAGAGAGGGTACAGAGGAGATTTACAAGGATGCTGCCTGGAATGTGGAGCATGCCTTATGAAAGCAGGTTGAGGGAACTCGGCCTTTTCTCCTTGGAGAGACGGAGAATGAGGGGGGACCTGATAGAGGTGTGTAAGGTGAGAGGCATTGATCAGGTAGATAATCAGAGGCTTTTCCCCAGGGCTGAAATGGTGGCCACAAGAGAACATAGGTTTAAGGTGCTGGGGAGTAGGTACAGAGGAGATGTCAGGGGTAAGTTTTTTACTCAGAGAGTGGTGAGTGCGTGGAATGGGCTGCCGGCAACGGTGGTGGAGGCGGATACGATAGGGTCTTTCAAGAGACTGTTAGATAGTTACATGGAGCTGAATAAAATAGAGGGCTATGGGTAAGCCTAGTAATTTCTAAGGTAGGGACATGTTCGGCACAGCTTTGTGGGCCGAAGGGCCTGAATTGTGCTGTAGTTTTTTCTATGTTTATGTCGTCTTGGTTCGAAAGGAAATGCAGCTCGATAAGCTCCATCCTCCAAGACTTTTTTTATACTTTGCTGACTTTTACCTAATGGGTGCGATGAACTTGCCCGTCTAATCCTCGTCCCTGTCCAGGTGGCAGACCATTACCGCATCGTTCAGAAGCGAGCGATGCGTGACGCCCGCACCCCGGAGAAGATGAAGCGAAACCCGTCCTTGCTCCTGGACAACAAGCTCCCGATAGAGGAAAAAAAGAGGAAGATCATCCGAAGTCTGAGGAAGCTGGAAGCTATCGGTGTGGTGTCCACTGCCAATGACTACCAGCAGCTGATCAATGAGATAGCCAAGGTGAGAGAATGGGAATCCTACCCTCCCCAGAGCAGTGGGCATGTCAGCTGGGGGGGAGTGGGTGGGAGCAGATCACTGGGGCCTGAAGCTTACCTTGCCCTATGAAAGCTTAGAGCATACCTGAATACCAGTTACAGCTCCAACTCTAATGGGCATTCCACAGAGACTAAACTGGCCACTGTCTGGCTCTCGAGAGGCAGTCTCAGACATGATGAGCTCAAGACTGAAATAACTCACAGTTGCCTCGGGTGAGATTGGGTTTAATTAACTTTAGCCGGGTAGGGAAGGGGGAAGCAGGTGGTTGGCACTGGCTGTAGTGTTTCATAAAGCAAGTTTTCAATTTTTCTGAGATAACTGATGGGCTGTATCCTTCTGAGCTTTGCCAAGGCGTAACTGTTGGTTCCTAGTTTATTCCCTACCTGTCCTGGCTGCATGAAGGTCCCGTATCTGTATCTAATCCATTTTGTTTTATGTTGTGTTAAAATGTATTATTTTTCTTTTTGTTGCTTTCTATAAACTAAAATGCTGCCTCACAGGGTGCACTCCAACCCCCCACCCCGCGGTGCCCACGGGTCCCAGAAGCCAGTGGACACAGTGGGTTCCCCCTCCAGGAGCGTGACCTTGGAGGTGGGGCAAGCAGTCAGCGTGGGCGGGATCACCATAAGGCCCATTGCCCAGATCTGTGACTGGCCACCTCGGCCAGGCCCTGGTGCAGACCTGTGGTTGGGGGGGGGGGGGCGCACAGACTGGACTGGCATCCCTCCACACTGGGTGCCCAAACATGAAGAGCATGGGGCTGAAGTGCGGCAAGAACTCTTCAAATACCCAGAGAGCAAGCAAGCTGCAACACTGCACTCTGTATACACGGACTCCACGGACCGATGCCGAAACCATTGCTGTTTGTAATATGCGTGAATGATGTGGATGAACGTAACTGGTTCAGTAAGTTTGCAGATATCACAAAGATTGTTGAGTTGTCGGCAGTGTGGAGAGCAGTGTTGGGCTTCAGGGTAACAATGTGATGGGCTGAGAAGTGGCAGGTGGAGTTTTATCCTGTTAAGTGTGAGGTGATGCATTTTAAGAGCACTTACTGAGGCTGGGGGACACACTGTGAATGGTAGGGTCCCAGGGAGTATTGAGGAACAGAGGGACCTTGGTGTACAAGTCCAAAGATCCTTGAAGGTGGCAGCACAGATCAATACATGGTTAAGAAAACATATGGGATACTTGCCTTCATTAGTCTGGGCATTGAACACAGAGCAGGGAGGTTAAACATAGAAACACAGAAAACCTACAGCACAATTCAGGCCCTTTGGCCCACAAAGTTGTGCCGAACATGTCCCTACCTTAGAGACCCATAGCCTTCTATTTTTCTCAGCTCCATTATGCTCAGTTCTTTCTAAAAAAAAAAGTTATGCTCAGACTTTCTAAAACATTGATCAGACCTCAGCTGGAGTACTGCATCACCACACTAGAATGTGACTGCACTGGAGAGAGTGCAGAGGAGATTCACCAGGATGTTGCCTGGGATGGAGTGTTGTATTGTATTGGTTTATTATTGTCATTTGTACTGAGGTACAGGGGAAAAACTTGCCTTGCATGCTGTTCATACAGATTAATTAATTACACAGTGCATTGAGGTAGTACAGGGTAAAACAATAACAGAATACAGAGTAAAGCGTCACAGCTACAGGGAAGTGCGTTGCAGGTAGACAATAAGTTGCAAGGTCACAACAAGGTAGATCGTGAGGTCAAGAGTCCATCTCATCGTATAAGGGAACCGTTCAATAGTCTTATAACAGCGGGGTAGAAGCTGTCCTTGAGTCTGGTGGTACGCGCCCTCAGGCTCCTGTATCTTCTGCCTGATGGGAGAGGAGAGAAGAGAGAATGACCCAGGTGGGTGGGGTCTTTGATTATGCTGGCTGCTTCACCAAGGCAGCGAGAGGTATACTCAACGCCCCTACCAATTTTCAATGGCATTTATAAACCGGGTGCACTGCTTGGCCCATGAGCTCCATCTAGCCCATGGAATGGATCCATCGTGCCCCTCTGCCTGACCAAAGTTTTATACAGCTGCCTCTTTACTTCTTGATCAGCGTCTGTCAGGAAGGTGGGATCCTTGCCTCGGGGGCCCCTCTCATGTTCTGGTCTCTCCCTTGCCACAGGACATCCAGAATCACCGGCGCTACCGGCAGCAGCGCAAGGCAGAGCTGAGCAAGTTGAAGCAGACGCTGCACAGGATGGACTCCAAGACAGCATTCTTCGAGGAGCAGATTGACTACTACAACCAGTACATCAAGACCTGCCTTGACAACCTGACAGCTAAGGGAACGTGAGTGACAGTGTTAGCAGAGCAACCTGCCTGCTAGTGTTCTATCACACCGGTCACAGCAGATTAGTGGAAACATCGACAGTCATAAGGAAGGAAGCCAGACCTGTCAGGGCTGATGACAGGAAGCTCTATAGAGAGTAGGAGTTGCCAGGATTCAAGTGCCTGAGTCATAGGGAGAGGTTGGACAGGCTAGGACTTTATTCCTTGGAGCGTAAGAGGATCGGGGAACCTTACAGAGGTGTATAAAATCATGAGGGGCATCAAGAGGGTTAAAGAACACAGTCATTATCCCAGGGAAAGGGAATCAAAAAATTTAAGGGCATCAGTGTAAGGTGAGGGGGGAGAGATTCCTTAGGAACCTAAGGGGAACTACTTCACCCAGAGGATGGTCCGTGTATGGGACGAGCTGCCAGAGGAAGTGGGTGAGGCAGGTACATTAACAACATTTAAAAGACGCTTGGACAGGTGCGCGGATAGGAAAGGTTTAGAGGGATACGGGGCAAATGGGACTGGCTCAGATGGGCAACTTTGGTCAACATGGATGAGTTGGGCCAAAGGGCCTGTTCCTGTGCTGTGTGACCCTATGATCTATATAATCTGGAACACTGCTCCTACCCTGATGCATTGAGTTTGGGAATCAATTTTTTTTTTAATTCAAAATGAATATATTTGTTCAGAGCTGAGGGGTTACGACATGGATCGTGATCTGACTGAACAGCAAAACGATATTAAGAGTGTGCTCCTGTTGCTACCTTGTATTAATACAGTGAAATGTCCCACAGCACTTTACAAATTATCAGACAAAACTTGATGTAAACCTACCAAAGATGAGCAATGGCAAATGTTTAAAGAATAATTTGTTATTCACAATGTATAAAAAGAAATAGAAGCGGGAGTAGGTCATTCAGCCTCTTGTGCCTGCTCCACCGTTCAGTAAGATAAGATCTCTTTATTAGTCACATGTACATCGAAACACAGTGAAATGCATCTTTTGCGTCGAGTGTTCTGGGGGCAGCCCGCAAGTGTCGCCACACTTCCAGCGCCAACATAGCATGCCCACAACTTCCTAACCTGTACGTCTTTGGAATGTGGGAAGAAACCGGAGCACCCGGAGGAAACCCACGCAGACACGGGGAGAACATACAAGCTCCTTACGGGCAGTGGCCGGAATTGAACCCAGGTCGCTGGCGCTGTAATAGTGTTACTCTAACTGCTACACTACTGTGCTCACCCATGCTTTTACCTCCGTGCTACTTCACTGCACTGACTGCCTATCCCTTGGTTCCCTTAATACCTGAAAACCTATCAAGCCTGCCTTGATTACACTTGGTGACTGAGCCTCCACTGCCCTTGCAATAGAGAATTCTGAAGTTTAACTACGCTGAGGATGAAGAATATTTTTTTCTCGCCTCACTCCTGAAGGGCCAAACCCTAATTTGAGATGGTGACCCCTTTTCTAGCTGACATCATCTCTGCAACTGCCCTGTCAAGCCCCTAAGTAATCGTGTGTGTTTCACTAATATTGCCTCTCTTTCTTCTAAACTCTGATATTGTCTAGTCTACTTAATTTCTTCTCGTACAACAAATCCATCATTTCAGGAATCATCTGGTACCTAACAGCTTTTCTATTGGACGGGCCAGGTTTAAAATCCAAACCCTTTTGCAGGCCACTCCTAAGCCTTGCAGCTCCAGTGACCTGGGTTCCACTCGGAGTTTGCACGTTCTCCCTGTGAACGCATGGGGTCTCTCCCCCCCCGGGGGCTGCGGTTCCCCCCCCACGTACCAACAACATGCGGGGTCGGTGGGTTAGTCAGCTGCTGTGATTCATCCCCCTACTGTGTGGGTGAGGGGTAGGGAGACACTGCGGCCAGTTGATGGGAAATGTGGGAAGAATGAAAAGGAGTTAGGATAAATGGCTGCGTGATGGTCAGTGTGGACTAGGTGAGCCTGTTACTCTGCTGTGATCTATCTACACAGCAAATCAGGCAGGGTTCCCGTACAAAGCCAGCTACTGATACTCCAGTAACGAAAATACTCGGCAAGTCAGGCAGGATCAGTCGAAAGAGAAAACAGAGTTAACATTTCAGGTCAAAAACCCTTCATCTAAAATGAGAAAGAGAAGAAAGGAAGTTTTGGGCTGCAGCCAGGATGGGGGAGACAAGCAGGGCAGATGGGACGATGGATCCATTCCATGGGCTAGATGTGGAGAGGGTGCAGAAGAGGTTCACCAGGGTGCTGCCTGGATTAGAGGGTATGAGCTATAAGGAGAGGTTAGATAAACTAAGATTTCTTTATTAGTCACATGTACATCGAAACACACAGTGAAATGCATCTTTTGCGTAGAGTGTTCTGGGGGCAGCCCGCAAGTGTCACCACGCTTCCAGCGCCAACATAGCACGCCCGCAACTTCCTAACCCGTACGTCTTTGGAATGTGGGAGGAAACCGGAGCACCTGGAGGAAACTCACGCAGACACGGGGAGAACATACAAACTCCTTACAGACAGTGGCCGGAATTGACCCAGGTCGCTGGCACTGTAATAATGTTACGCTAACCACTATACTACTGTGCCTGGAGGGGAGACCTAATAGAGGTTTTTAAAATTATGAGAGAGAGTCAGACTCTGTTCCCCAGGGTAGAAATGTCAAACACCAGAGGACATGCTTTTAAGATTAGAGGGGGGATGTTTAAAGGCGGTGAGGGGCAGGTTGTTTACACAGAGCTGTAGGTGCCTGGAATGGGTTACCAGGGGTAGTAGTGGAAGCAGGCAGTTTGGTGAGTTTAAGAGGTTTTTAGATAGAGTCGTGAATATGAAGGGATCTGGATGATACACAGGAGGAGGACATTTGGTATAAATTGGCATCAAAATCGTCCAACATCGTGGGCCGAGTGGCCTGTCCCATGCTGTACTGTTCTGTGTTCTATGTTTAAAATCTAGCCTGACCAAAGCAAAGGAGCAGTTCAAGGTTGTTTTAAATTAAAGGAAGTGCCAAAAGATTGAAACAAAAACAAAATGCTGGAAAAACTCAGCAGGTCAGGCAGCATCTGCGGAAAAAGAAACGGTCAATGCTTTGTGTCTTCATCCCTGTGTCAGAACTGGGAAAGAGTAGGTTTCCAGTGGGAGAGATTTCCTGCATCTGCAGGTTTTTTGATTTTCATCACAAGATTGTTATTTGAAGTCAGCAAAGATGCTAAGAAATTGCTTGAGTAAATGGAGCACACTAGTGAAAAATAAAAAGACTAAGCTTTTGTAGGCCTGTACAAGGGCACTGTAAGAAAAGACAGAAGTTATAATGGCAAGCAAGGAAATGGAGTATTGGCGATGCTTAAAAAATAATTTTACCTGTCTTTACAGTAGAATATGCACACAATATTCAGGAAAATACCTGGGAGCCAAGGATTTCTTTTAGAATTAGGAACTTAAATCAGAATCCGAATTATTATCACTGACGTATGACGTGAAACTTGTTTTGCAGCAGCAGTACAGTGCAAGACATAAAATTACCATAAATTACAAATATAAATGGTGCAAAAAAGAAGAAATAACTAGATAGTGTTCATGGACCGTTCAGAAATCTGACGGTGGAGGGGAAGAAGCTGTTCCTGAATCATTGAGTGTGGGTCTTCAGGTTCCTGTACCACCTCCCCGATGGTAGTAACGTGAAGAGGGCATGTCCTGGGTGGTGAGGGTACTTAGTGATGGATACTACCATCTTGAGGCACCGCCTCTTGAAGACGATGGCGGGGGAGGGTTGTGCCCATGATGAAGCCGGCTGAGTCTACAACCTTCTGCAGCCTCTTGCGATCCTGCGCATTGGAGCCTCCATACCAGGCGGTGATGCAACCAGTCAGAACGTCCTCCGCCATACAAAGTAAAGTGTTAGAAAAATGAATGGAACCAAAAGCTGACACATCCCTTGGACCTGATGACCCACATCCTAGAGTTTAAGAGGTGGGGAGAGAAATGGTGGGCTTTCCTCAGATTTTTCAAATGGTCCCCGAGGACAAATGTAGTAAAGGTAAATAAAAACGATGTGCTGGAAAAGTACAGCAGTGCAGGCAGCATCTTTGGAAAGAGAATTAAAACGTTAATTCTGTTTCTCTCTCCACGGATGCTGCCTGACCTGCCAATTTATTTCCAGCGTTTTCTGTTCCAGATTTCTGGCAAGTGCAGGACATTGTTTTGTAGCCATGGCCCTGCCGTTCCAGAACTTGGGATTGGCAGGGGGGTGGTGGTGGTGAGGGGCTTTGTCCTGGCATCAGTACCAGAGAAAACACTGGAAAACAAAGCAAGTTCCAGACGAGATTACTGCACAATATTGGGGGCAATATATTAGCATGCTTGGAGAATGTTTCTCCTGACTGAGGGGTCCCCCACCAGTTTCAGAAGACAAAAGAGACTGCAGATGCTGGAATCTGGAACAAAAAACAACACTGGAAAAACTCAGCAGGTCAAGCAGCATCTGTGGAGGCAAAAGGTGCAAGTCAACGTTTCGAGTCAAGACTGAGGGGGGAGAGGAAAGATGGCCAGTGTATCAGGGTGTGAGGAACGGTGAGACGGTGGTGGGTGGAACTCGATGGGAAGGGAATGATGGACAGGTGGAACCAAATGGGGGGGGGGGGGGGGAGAGAGATGGGAGAGGTGAACAAAGGAAGGGGAGAAAAGCTAGGTGGATGGGTGAGTGTGTGAGGGAGGAGGACATGGGGTTATTCCCCCACACACTTGCCCATCCACCTTGTTTTCCTCTCCCCTTGTTCACTTCTCCCTTCCCCGTCTGCCCATCATCCCCTCCCCACCTGGTTCCACCCACCTCCACGCCAGTCTCAGACGAAGGAGTAGGCTGTTTAGGGCTGGGATGAGGGTATTCTCTGGGAACAGGGGTACCTCGGAGGACTCTGGAGGCCGAATCGTGGTTCATTCAAACCTGGGATTGATGGGTTAAGGGATGGGAGGATGGTGCTGGAAAGCCTCACTGAGGTGAAGGATCAGCTGTGCTCTCAGTGAATGGTGGTGCAGATCTGAAGGTATGGATGGCCCACTTTTGCCCCTAGTTGTGTTTTTATTGAATCGGTGTTCGGTCCAGTGAAAATAACGGGATGGTGCCAGCCTGAATATTAAACCAAGGCTGTATCCCGTCCTGCTCCCCTGGCCTTGGAGGAGTTTTCTCTAGGCTGCTGGCACTCGATGTTCTGTGTCTAACATCTCATGCATGATGCTTACAGGGGCCCTGGGAAGAAGCCTGCAGAGGCCAAGGGAAAGAAGAGTAAAGCCCTGTCTCTGAACTACACTGCTGCGCGACTGCAAGAGAAAGGGGTGCTGCTGGAGATCGAGGACCTGCCCACCAGCCAGTAAGTCAGCAATATTGTGTTTGACACTATGGCCAAGTGCTGCGCAAGCTTTGCAGAGGAGGCTGAGCTGCTTTTCTTGGAGACTATGGAATAGTTTCAGTCCTGACGGACGTTAGCTGGAAGAGAACAATGTCCTTCCGTCTTCTGTTGTGACTCACGTTGGGCAACCTCTGGCTCCACCGCAGATCCAAACTCTGAGAGTGAGAACAAAGTGCACAGTGATGACGGGTCCTGGTAACATACATCTGTCGTTGTACTGGAATTAAAAATGGAAAATGCTGGAAACACTCAGCCGGTCAGGCAGTGTCTATAGAGAGAGGAACAGTTGGCGTTTCAGATTCAGGGCCCTTTATCAGAGAAAACAAGTTAGGTAGCCTGAATGGCGTTCTCTCCCCACTGAGTATGCGAAATGTTGTTGCTGGGACCTGGTCTTTCCTCTGCAGATGTTGGCTTTATCTGTTCTCTGCCTCCAGGTTCAGGAATGTGATCTTTGACATTGTGCAGAGTGAGGAGGTGGGAACCTTCGAGGTGAAGGCTCGATTCATGGGTGTGGACATGGAAAGGTTCCAGCTGAAGTACCAGGTAAGGTCTGCGGACGTTTCCTGTGCACGGGCCTCGTTGATCACGGCAAAGTCCAGTAACACGAGGGTCATACCTCGCCTCCATGTGTCTGGACTCGACAGCCCTGGTTCCCGTTGCTCAACGCCATCTGGTGAAGGTGGCATTAGCCCCGATGAAACGGCTCTCTGTCTCGAGTTGACTAACCTGGAATGGTTTTAACTCTTGGCTTGCATCAGAGGAAGTCAACCAGGGAGATCACTCGTGGGCTGGTATTCCAGTTCAAGGTTACGCGATAAATGTATATGATGTGTCTAATACACTGGGCATACTAGTGTGACACACACACAGTTTCTGTGGCATCCACCCTTGCAAGGATCCCTCACACTGAGTTCACTGACCAGCTCCGGTGTCAAGGGAGAGAAGCAAGCTTGCTTACTTTTCTCCATCATCTCATTATCCTCTCTCTGGTTCCTCGCCCTTTCATGCAGTAATCTTTTCAGTGAGTGCCAGTACACTATTTGGCTTGTCAGGGATCAAACCCGTGATCTCCATTACCACACTTCCAAAACAAAAATACTTCACTGGCTGTAAAGTACATCAGGATTGTCTGAGACTGTGAAAGGGTGTACAGGAATGCAAATCCTCCACTTGTGGTTCGTTGCTGGTGCATTTCTGTACTGAGCCACGGGGAAGCAGAGTCGTCATCTTCCAGGTGGGCTCTGCTCCTTGGCAAAGTCTCTCCCGTGGCTGCCCTTCCCCGATTTTCAACACTCCAGTTTTGCCAAGTGTGCCTGAACTCAGGAATTCCCTCCCCAAATTTCTCTGCCTCTTTCTCCTTTTAAAACCTGCCTCTTTGATCAGGATTTTGCTTAATATTTGCAGTTTGTTGGTTTTGTTTCATGTTGCTCTTGTGAAAGACCTTGATGTGTTGACGCATTGCATAACCATAGAAATGAAATAAGACAAAATGCTGGAAATAGCAGGTCAGGCAGCGTTTGTGGAGGGAGAAACAGAATTAACGTTTCAGGTCCAAGACCTTTGTTGACGGGGTGGGTCTGACTCACCCCTGCTGAACCTGAAGCACTTTGCTTACTGAAAGCAGTCCTGATATCATCAAACTATCTGAGGGCAGAGACACAAGAGACTGTAGATGCTGGAATCTGGAACAATGCACAAAGTGCTGGAGAAATTCAGCGGGTCGGGCGAAATGGGCAGTCAATGTTTCGGGTTGTGACAGGGGTCTCGACTCGACACGTTGACCATCCATTCCCCTCCATGGATGCTGCCTGACCCGCCGAGTCCCTCCAGCTTTTTGAGTGTTGTTTCTGACGAGGGTGGTGCTGTTGTGGTCTGGCGAACTGCCTTCTCAAACTCTGGACTGGGAGATAAGAGGGGAGATGGCCGGTGTGAAGAGTTGAGGGGAAGGAGTGGGGCGAGAGCTGGCAGGTGATGGGTGGATCCAGGTGAGGAGGGGAGAGTGGAGATAGAGGCAGGGGCTGGGAGGTGATAGGTGGAGGCAACAAAGGGCTGCAGATGGTGGAGTCTGGTTGGAAAAGAAGGCAGAGCGTGGAACCAAATGAGGGAGGTGGGGTAAACGTCAACCGTCCACTTCTCTTCACAGATGCTGCTCGACCTACTGAGTTCCTCGCGCAGTTTTCTTTTGTTCCTGCCCCAGCATCTGCAGTCTCTTGTGTCCCCGACTTCTCGAACTGCTGGGTGTTTCCAGCACTTTGTTTTTATTCCAGATTTCCGGCATCTGCAGTTTTGTTTGAACATAGAACACTACAGCACAGTACAGGCCCTTTGGCCCAAGATGTTGTACCGAGATTTTATCCTGCTAAGATCTATCTAACCCTTCCCTCCCACATAGCCCCCTATTTTTCTATCATTCATGTGGCTATCTAAGAGTCTCTTAAATGTCCCTAATGTATCTGCCCCCACAACTTCTGCTGGCGGTGTGTTCCACACACCCACCACTCTCCGTGTAAAACAAAAAGACTTACCCCTGACATTCCCCTTATACTTTCCTCCAATCACCTTAAAATTATGCCCCCCTCATGTTAGCCATTGTCGCCCTGGGAAAAAGTCTCAGAGTCCACTCGATCTATGCCTCTTATCATCTTGTACACCTCTATCAAGTCACCTCTCATCCTCCTCCTCTTCAAAGAGAAAACCCCCAGCTCGCTCAACCTATCCTCATAAGACATGCTCTCCAATCCAGGCAGCATCCTGGTAAATCTCCTCTGCACCCTCCCTAAAGCTTCCACATCCTTCCTATAATGAGGCAACCAGAACTGAACACAATACTCCAAGTGTGGTCTGACCAGAGTTCTATAGAGCTGCAACATTACCTCGCAGCTCTTGAACTCAATACCCCGACTGATGAAGGCCAGCACACCATATGCCTTCCTAATGACCCTATTGACCTGCGCGGCAACCTTGATTTCCTTTTTTTCCACTGCCTGTATCAGCGAGTTGGTCGGCCGAGACAGAAGCTCCGTTTTCTCTTCTGTTTCCCCAGGACCTCCTCCAGCTGCAGTACGAGGGAGTGGCCGTGATGAAGATGTTCGACAAGGCCAAGGTCAATGTAAATCTGCTGATCTTCCTGCTCAACAAGAAGTTCTTCAAGAAATGAGCCGCTGTCTCATCCTATTGCTTCTGCCACCCGACGTAACCACTGCTTCTGCTGCGCAGATGCAACTAGTACTAGAACGTAGCACGGTAGATCACCTGCGGCACACAAGTGTGCCGACGCACTTATATATTTAATATATTATTGCTTCAAATCAACCTCGGACTCCACTAGCCGGGAGAAAGGAATCGAGAATCATGGCCTCTGAGGTGTAATCGGGCTTTTTACAAAAGGTTTATTGCAGAATCTGGAATCCGGCATCCTATCCTCAAGTAGAGGACCAGAACATCTGGGACCAGGTCCCTGAACAGCGTCACTGGTGGCTCTGGTGGTAACGGATCCACTTTCTCCCATCTCGGACCTCCAGGGTTGTCCTCCAAACTTCCCCCGTGTAATAATGGGGAGCTGCAGCCATTTCCTTGGCTCCTGCTCATCCCTCTCCATGGAAGGCAAACTGCAGTAGCCCTCCCTTCCAAACCCATCAGCTGCCTGTCAGGTGGGGCGGGTTGGCTGTGGACCCATCAGGAGGTAGAGGTCAGCTGCAACCCTATTCTCCCAACCAGTGGGGGGGAAAGCAGGTTCTGTTTTATCCCAGTCCTAAATTCAGTGCATCCAAACAACATCCGTGTCTAGCTCCACGACCTGTCGATTGGATTGGAAAGTTACCTGCTGTCTCGGAGCTCCACAGTAAATGCCTCAGTGACGAGTTTCAGACACCCTTGTGTGAGCACCACAGTGTGCTTGCTTGGCAGACCCTAACAGAGTCTTGGTGTTCCTTGGTTTTGAACCAGGGCCAGTTGTATTTACCTCATGATTTTATACCTGAGGATGGAGTTGCCTCCACCCTGGCAGGCTCTGTGTTTAGGAAACGTCCTTCATGAGAACTTCTGTGCCGTAGAGACAAACTTCTGTGCAGGGTGTGATGTTGACTGCATCCTTGGCATGTTAGGTTGGAGGTCTCCTGCAACCCCTGGCCTATTGCAGAACAGAGCTACTGTATTCTCAGTTACTAGAGCCATTGAAACACACCCCATGCATTGGAAATCTGTTGAATACATTGTGATCGTCGTGGTAGGACTGGGACCCTCTGGGTTTCTGTATGTGTTCCACTATGGGAAGGAACAGCAGGTGAAAGCCCACTCTTCTGAGTAGTGACAGCAGAGGCGGCAATAGTTCAGTGAAATGGTGGCATTGAGGGATCAGTTGAACGGCAGGCAGAGAGTGGCCATGGGTGCCTGCTCTTCCCATCCAAGGTGTATCTGCTCTCAGTGGCATGAGCTGAAGGAGGCTTCCAGCATTTTAAACCAAGAGCCGTGGTCACTCCTCGGATCTGATCAAGTCAGCCGGCATACTTTGGGTGGAGGGTGTCCCAGATGGAGCAAGGCCCAAGCTCATTCCCAGGCAGGATAGTGGAGTGAATAATCAGTATGGTTCGTTAACCCCCAGCTTCCAGAGTGCTTCAGGGTGGGGCACTTTGGTCCGGTTGTCTGATGGCCCAGCCCATGTTCTGACAGTGTGTTTGTCACTTTCTCCCGGTTTGGCTACTGATTCCCTGTTCATACACTGAGGTCAGACTGGTAGCTACTGTCAGCTCAGGCTGTCAACCAACCAGAGCTTGTGACCTGCAGTCTCACCCAGGCACTTGCTAACAGGTGGAGGGTGTGACATTGAGCCAGGCTTTCTACCTGCATCAATCCCCCATCACCCTGACCTGAGCAGTGACTCCCGCTACTTATCTACTCTAATGGTATTTTTTTTATCCAATTGCTATAAATTGATCGACTGGTAACTGATGAAAGAAATCTAATTCAAGGCTGACTATTTACTCAACAACCTCAATTCATGATATCTATTTTATCAAAGTGCTGGGATTTTAATTGTAACAATTGTACAAAAAAAAAATTTAACTTTTTAAAAAATGTTCTCTGAGCACTGGTGCTCGGGGTGTGCCCTCTGAGCGCCAGTGCGCACGGAGAGCGCCCAGTGAGCTTGCAGCTGGAGTCAGCAGCTTGATCAAACCATAGACTCTAAAGGTCTGTGGCTGTATTGGAAAATGAGCGGCATTCTGCTGGAGCTGCCCTCAACCAGCATCACTGAAAACAAGTTCACCAGCCGTGCATAGGGGCAGTCTGGTAACAGTACCTGCTCTCCCAAAGTAATCGCCTGTGTGAAGAGATTATGCCTCCTCAAGCCTGCCTTACCATTCACTATATCTGCCCAAGCCTCAACTCTTTTTTTTGTGCCAGTTCCCCATGGCCCTCAATGATTATTCAAACATTTATCTACTTTCTCTTTAAATACCCCCGATCTAGTCTCTACTCCTCCCACCATCCACCCCCCCCACCCCCCCCCCCCCCGGGTAAAGACTTTTGCCACTACAGTGGATCTGGTCACAGCTGAGCAGTGTGGGTGGGACTTTGTGCTATAGCGATGCTGATTCAGAGATTAAAAACTGCACTGAGCACCAGAAAGAACTCTTGCATGGGATCCTTTATATTCCACTGAAGACAGGCACTGGGGCCTCTGTTGCATTGTGTCCTGCTGACCGTACAGTGCTTCCCTGGGAGAATCACCCTGGATAATGAGCACAAACCCTTCACCACCTGATTCCGGAGGGTGTCACCTACTGAGGCACTGCTGGTACCTCAGTGGGCAAGTGTCGATCTGTCCTATTTGGTTTAAGCATATTGCACAGTTTGCGTGGCAGTGCTGCCGTTGCAAAGCTCCAGCGATTCTCATTCTGTGGAGTTGGCACATTCTCCATGATTGCGTGGGTTTCCCCTGGGCATTCCTATTTCTTCCCACTTCCCAAAGGCTTGCCTCTGTACATTATCCCGTGTAGGGGTGGGCAGAATTGTAGTGGGAGCGGGGATTGATGGGCGTATGAGAGAGTAGGGTACAACAAAGTGGGGGAATTGGATTGCTAGGAATAGTCAAAGAGTAGGCATAAACCCAAGGGGCTGAATGGCCTCCATCATTAAATACAAAGGCAGGGTGGTGGGGTATTTTTCACTAAACAACAAGTAGCTGGAGGAATTCAACAGGTCAGGGAGCATCTGCAGAGAGAAATCGATAGTCAACGTTTTGCGTCGAGACCCTTCATCTGGACCAAAAGAGTGGAGGGGAGATGGCCAGTGTCAAGAGGGGAGGGGTGGGCCAAGAGCTGGCAAGTGATAGGTGGATCCAGGTGATTGGCAGATGCGGGAGTGAAGGTTGGAGATGGTGACCAAGTCTGGGAGGGCGTAGGTGCTGGACTCCGATCGGAAAGCAAAGGTGGAGCGTGGAAGTGGGCTGGGCAGGTAGGGAGGGTTCCCAGTGGGCGTTCGCAGTCCCTGCTACTCTAAACTGAGCTGACCAGGGCAGCCGCAGAGCTGATGAAACGCAGCACCGAGCTGGGACCTCGAAGCCAGAGTGGTGGATGAAAGGAAATAAAATATCGGAGAACCAAAGCTTGTGGTCTGGATGCACTTTTAACAGTTTGGTTCTGGAGCACCACCCACGGGGCCAGAGTCTGTCTCTTTAGACAGTTTGGATTTAGTGACTGACCTGAAACGTCCTCGTCTCTCTCTCTCCCTGTGTTTTACCCTTCAGCTTGCGTTGTTAGTGAAGGCGGAGACCTTGGGGCTCAGTGGATTGCCCCTTCTCTCCTCCCTCTGCCGCCCTCCAAATGCAACAGTTGGCAAGACAGAGTGGACGTGGTGGCATCCAGTCAGGGTAACCAGTGGATCAGAGTGGATTATTAGACAGCTGCAGACCCCCTAGCTCAATGGACCCAGACGCAGCCGGAGAAGGACAATCTGTCTGACCAGCGGATCTGTCTCTGGTGCGAGTTAGCAGTGCAGGAGGGAACGAGCCAGGGGTACGTGCTCTAGATGGTTGGGCCGAGCCCAAAAGAGGGGCCTTTGTGATTGGCAGTGATGCTCCCTGGGGTCAAATCTGCTGAGGGTCACTATTTAGGTTTGTACACAAGCCTGAAGAAATATTTTTTTTAAAATGGTACAGAAAACAAAACGGTTGAGTGTGACAACTGTGATTAAGATGTTTGCTAGAATCACTACACATTGTAAATGCTGCTTGTACATGTTGCTCTTTCTGTCTTGTTCTTCACCTCTGTCTATTCCTGGAGCTTGTCGTTTACTCCCTGTGCACAGTATTTTAATTTGTACATTGGAGCTGGAGGCTACGCACTGCTTTGGAGCATTTAACGTGGCTCCAGAATGGGTTTCAATGTACAACCTATAATGGGAACCAGATACTTGAATAGTGGCAAGCAAGAGGGATCAGTGTGTTAATGCAGAGCTCAAGGTGAGTCTGAACCCACCGTACGGCAGTGGGATGCAAGTCTCTCTCCTGCTGCTCTGGAGATTCACACTGAGCCGCAAACTGGCAGATGCAAGCTCGTGGTTTGAAATTGTCCATATGTTGAGATCAACCTCAATATATTCAGTCTTGCCGTGCGAAGCCAGCAACCATCAGCTGTGGAAAATGGAATAATTCTCCCTTGACAATAACTTTGACTGAAATTGGGATCAAAGCTCCACGAATCCAAGCCCTTGTCTTTTGACCTTGAATAACCTTTCTTTGTGTTCTTTTCTTTTCTCAAAATAAATAAATTAAAAGCATTAGACACTAAAAACTAAACTTGAATCGGTGTGTTTGCTGTGCAGACTTAACGGAGGGCAATCGTCAATGAAGCTGAGCTGACCTTTGGCAGGTCCTCTGCACGTTCTCAGTGGGCAGATCTAGAGGAAATGGAGACCTGGAATAGGTGCACATGGAGCTACATAGTCCCTCTGGAGATGTAATGGAGGATCTATCACTTAGGCTCCTGTATCTTCTACCTGATGGGAGAGGAGAGAAGAGAGAATGATCCGGGTGTGTGGGGTCTTTGATTATGCTGGCTGTTTCACCAAGGCAGCGAGAGGTATAGACAGATTCCAAGGAGGGGAGACTGGTTTCTGTGAGGTATTGGGCTGTGTCCACAACTCTCTGCAGTTTCTTGCGGTCCCGGGCAGAGCAGTTGCTGTACCAAGCTGTGATGCATCCAGATAGGATGCTTTCTATGGTGCATCGATAAAAGTTGGTGAGTGTCAAAGGGGACATACTGAATTTCTTTATCCTCCAGAGGAAGTAGAGGCGCTGGTGAGCTTTTTTGGCCATGACGTTTACATGGTTGGACCAGGACAGGCGATTGGTGATGTTCACTCCCAGGAACTTGAAGCTCTCAACCCTTTCGACCTCAGCACCATTGACGTAAACAGGTGCATGTACACCGCCCCCTTTCCTGAAGTCAGTGACTAGCTCTTTTGTTTTGTTGACATTTGAGAGAGAGGTTGTTGTCATGTCTATCTCCTTCCTGTACGCCGACTCATCGCTGTTGAGGTGTGACCTTCAACGGCATCATCTGCAAACTTGAATGCTATGGACCACCTTTTGCACTGCAGTGGACTTGTCTTTTTTTTCTTCACTGCCTTGTATAATTTATATCCTGTGTGTTGTCTGTACCCATGTGCCTGGGATCCTCTTTGTACCTGTACCCCACTGTACGTGTGCACACAACGATAAACCCGACTGGACTTGTTGACGGTGTCTTCCTTATTCCCATCTCCTTCCTGCAGGGTCAGCTGGTGATCAGGAATGGTGTCAGGGCCTGACCCTGGTGCAGAGAGACTTGGATTCACCGGACACCCTGTCCCTAACACAGCCGCTGCACATCCATCTTACTGCGTTCCATTACCCTCCTCCAGCTGTCAGCTCGCACAACATCTGGCCTGGACTTCAGCGGGCCAGTCCTCACACAACAGTCCCGCTGTTATGTACCAGCAACAAAAGAAACACACCGAGTCATGTATGTGTTAGAACCTATTTTATTAATAATTACTTAAGATAATAAGAAAAATAAAAGTAAAAATGTTGGATATTAAATATTAACACCTTAAAAAAAACTAAACTCAAAGTGTGCGTGTGGCAAGTTCCCAAACTCCAAGTCCAGGAATAGTTCTCAAAGTTCAGTTCAGCAAGCCATAAGGTGAAACGTGAGCAAAGGTTTCTTCAACAACCACCGTTGACTGAAGAAAAAATGTAGAGAGAGAATAGAGAGAAATTACGAAATCCAAATGCTCCGCGGTGGAACCCCTCAGTCACCGAAGATCTCCACTGCCTTGTTCCAAAGTATCTGCCACCCCGAAAAGCATTCGAGACGTGGCCGTTCACACAAATACCTGTTTCCTTCTACAGGTTGACGACAAAGTGGACTCCACTGGATTATTCCAAAAACCCATCCGTGGATTGTAGCGACGGACACAGTAACTGTTTCTCATCCATTGATACAGAGACCGGCAGGCAGGGTCTCTCTTTCTCCTCTCTCCTGACTGACCCAAAACGTCAACGTCTGTTATGTTTGTTCTTCATCACGAGACAAACTTGGCGTGGGTTTAACATGGGAACATTTATTGAAAACAACAGACTGCACAGTCCTACAACACCAGGCTGGCTGCTTTTCCCGCTCTTTCCAGCCACTTCCTGTTTCCCCCATGTGACCCCCTTGCATTGCCTGCTGGGAGCTGTAGTTCTTTATTATAACTACATAATAACACATCTTCCCCCTTTAAAGAAAAAAGCAAACACAATACTTTGTCCTTATAAACCTGCCAAGAACCCTTGTCCACTCAGCAGCTTTCAATCAGTCTCTGAGGTGGTTTTATGGTCCTTTTTGGTCTGGTCCTTGTTTCCGCAGGTGTGTTGCTTTCATTTGCTGCATTGGTGTTTTCCTGGGAACTCTGGTCCACGTGTTCATTTTCTCCATATGCTGGCCCCTTTGGTGTACTGACCGGGGACGGGTCACAGCCATGGGTTGGAGCTCGTGGTCGTAGATCCACGCGGTTCCTCCTCAGAGGTGTCCCTCACTCTGTCTGGATCTGGTATGAGTGTGGATTTACTTCCTCTTGCACAACTCCTTGCATGGACCATGTGCCAGAATCATGATCTCGGATTCGCACTTGATCCCCAGGCTTCAGGACTGGTCGGCTTTTCGCTGTCTTGTGATTCCGTTTCTGTTTTTCTTTCCCTTCCTCTTTAGCCTGTTTGACCTTGTGTGTTCCTTCAGGTGTCAACAGGTTTTCATGTATTGGAAGGTTAGTGTGTATGCGTCGACCCATCAGCATTTAGGCTGGTGAAAGGCCATTCTGCAGTGGCGCATTTCTGTAAATCATTAGACTTCTGTGGAAATCCTCTCATCCATCTTGCGCTTTCTTCATGAGGCCCTTCACCACCTTAACTGAACTCTCTGCTAGGCCATTAGATTTTGGGTGATGTGGGCTTGAGGTTACATGTTGAAACTCCCAAACATTGGCAAAGGATTCAAGTTCACTGCTCGAAAATTGTGGACCATTGTCTGATACTACTTCATATGGAACTCCATGCCTCGCAAACACAGCTTTCAGGAACGTGATAACTGCTTTGCTGGACGTTGATTGCAGTGTCACAACCTCTGGGTAATTGGAGTCTGTTATAACAATATGGCTCTTCCCATTACAGTCAAACAAATCCACTCCAACTTTGAAATACGGCCTGTCTGGTACAGGGTGTGATGTAAGTGGTTCTGCTTGTTGCTTTGGTCTGTAGGTAAGGCATATTTCACATGAAGCAGTGGTCTGGCTGATGTCTTGGTTTATTCTTGGCCAGTACATCACTCACATGCTCTACGTTTACATATTTTCCTCCCCAAGATGCCCTTCATGTATCTTCTGGAGCATCTCCTTGCATAGTGACACCGGAATCACAAACCTGTTCCCTTTGAAGACCATATCTTTCACTACTGACAGTTCAGCTCTGCATGCCCAATAATCCCGAATACACATTGGACAGTCATCCTTTGCTGCTGGCCATCCTTTCTGTATTGTATCCTGGAGTACTTTCATTGTTTCCTCTGCCTCTGTTGCGTTCCTAATCGGAGATACTGGAAGAGAGGTGACAGTCATGTCAACATTGGCCTGTATATCTGCATTAACCTGTTGGTCACTTTTTTCTGTCTTGTCAACTGCTTGAGACAGCGCATCAGTAACAAACATATATTTTCCCGGTGTGTAGATCATCTTCACATCATATTTCTGCAGCCTTATCAACATGCGCTGTATCCTCATGGCAGTCATTCAGTGGTTTGTACATAATTGAGACCAATGGTTTCTGGTCTGTC